>NC_134441.1:2070000-2414323 GCF_030867145.1 Opisthocomus hoazin
AAACCTAAATCTAACCCTAACACTAAAACCTAACCCTAAAATTAACCCTAACACTAACCCTAACCCAAACCCCCCTAACCCTAACCCTAACCCTGTCCTAAATTTCACAATAACCCTAACCCTAACAACCCTAACGCTAACCCTAACAACATGAGCCCTACACTAAACCTAAACGTAACACTAACCCTAAATCTAAACCTAACCCTAACCCCAAACCCTAATCCTAACCCTAACCCCTAAACCTAATCCTAACCCTAACCCTAAACCTAACCCTAACCCTAAACCTACTCCTAACACTAACCTTAACCATAACCCCTAACCCGTAACCCTAAACCTAAACCTAACACTAAATCTAAACCTAACCGTAAACCTTACCCTGAACCTAACTCTAACCCTAACCTAACCCTAACCCTAATCCTAACAAACCTAACAATAACACAAATCCTAACCCTAACCCTAAACCTAACCCTAAATCTAAACTTAACCCTAACACTAACCCTAAACATAACCCTAATCTCTAACCCTAACGCTCACCCTATCCCTAACCGTGACACTGTTGCTAACCCTAACCCTAATCCTGACCCTAGCCCTGACCCTAAACCTAACCCTAACCCTAACCCTAACCCTGCTCATAACCCTAACTGAATCCTCACCTAAACCTAAATCTAACCCTAATCCGAACCACTAACCCTAATCTTAATCCTAACCCTAACCTTAACCCTAAACCTAACCCTAATGGCACTAACCCTAACCCTAACCATAACTTCTAACACTAACAACCCTAAACATAACCTTAACCACCTAACCTATCCCTAACCCTAACCCTAACCCTAACCTCTAACCCTAACCCTAACACTAACCCTTAACCCTAACTCTAATCGTAACCCTAACCCTAACCCCTAACCCTAACTCTAACCCTAACACATAAAACTAACCCTAACCCTAAACCTAACCCTAACCCTAACCCTAAACCTAATGACCCTAACTCTAACCCTAACAACCCTAAACATAACCCTAACAACTCTAACCCTAACCCTATCCCTAATCCTAACCCTAACCCTAACCCTACCCTAACCTTAATCCTAACCCTAACTTTAACCCTAACCCTAATACTAACCCTGACCCTAAACCTAACCCTAATCCTAACCCTAAACCTAACCCTAAATCTAACACCTAACCCTAAAAAACCCTAAACCATACCGGAACCCTAACGACTAAATCTAACCCTAACCCTAAAACCTAACACTAAACCTATCCCTAACCCTACCAATAACCCTAAACCTAACCCATTAACCCTAATCCTAACCCTAACCCTAAATCTAAACCTAACCCTAAAAACTAACCCTAAACTTAACCAAAACCCTAACCCTAACCCTAACTCCCCAAACCCTAAGCCTAAATCTAGTCCTAAACCTAACACTAACCCTAACCCTAACAACACTAACGGTAACCCTAACAACACTAACCCAAACCTAAACCTAACCATAACCCTAACCGTAACACTAACCCTAACCCTAACCCTAACCCTAACCCTAAACCTAACCCTAACCCTAATCCTCATTATCCTAACCCTAACCCTAACCCTAAACCTAACCCTAACACTAAACCTAACCCTAACCCTAACCCTAACCCTACTCCTAACACTAACATTAACCGTACCCCTTACGCGTAACCCTAAACCTAAACCTAACCCTAAATCTAAACCTAACCCTAAACCTTACCCTAAACCTTACCCTAACACTAACCTAACATAAAACCTAAGCCTAACAACCCTAACAATAACCCAAATCCTAACCCTAACCCTAAACCTAAACCTAACCCTAAGCCTAACCCTTACACTATGCCTAACACTAACCTCAACGATAACCCCAAACCCCTAACCCTAACACTAACCCTAAATCTAAACCTAACCCTAAACCTTACCGTAACCCTAACGCTAACCCTATCCCTAACCGTGACCCTGTTCCAAATCCTAACCCAAACCCTGACCCTAGCCCTGACCCTAACCCTAAACCTAAAACTGACCCTAACCCTAACCCCCCTAATCCTAACACTAAACCTAAACCTCACACTAATCCTCACAATCCTAACACTAACAAAAACGCCCTAACATTTACCCTGACCCTAACCCTAACCTAACCCTAACTTCTAACCCTAATAACCCTAACCCTAACTACCTAAACCTCACACTGACACCAACCCTAACACTAACATCTAATAGTAAACCTAACACTAACCCCTAACCCTAACACTAACCCTAAGCCTAACCCTGACCCTAACAACTCTAACCCTAACCCTAACCCCCTAAACCTGACCCTGACCCTGTCCCTAACCCTAACACCTAAACCTAACCTTAAACCTAACCCTAACCTAAACATAACCCTGACCCTAATCCCTATCCTAAACCTAACCCTAATCCCAAATCCCAACTCTAACACTAACCCTAAACCTAATGACCCTAACTCTAACCCTAACAACCCTAAACCTAACCCTAACAACCCTAAACCTAACCCTATCCCTAATACTAACCCTAACCCCTAATCCCAACCCTACCCTAACCTTAATCCTAACCCTAACTTTAACACTAACCCATATCCTAACCCTGACCCTAAACCTAACCCTAAACCTAATCCTAACCCTAAACCTAACCCTAAACCTAACAGCTAACCCTAACAACCCTAAACCTAACCTTAACCCTAACGACTAAACCTAACCCTAGCACTAAAATCTAACATTAACCCTATCCCTAACCCTACCCCTAACCCTAAACTTAACCCATTAAACCTAACCCTAACCCTAACTCTAAATCTAAACCTAACCCTAAAAACTAACCCTTACCCTAACCATAACCATAACCCTAACCCCTAAACCTAACCCTAACCCTATCCCTAACCGTGACCCTGTCCCTAACCCTAAAGCTAACCCTGACCCTAGCCCTGACCCTAACCCTAACACTAACCCTTCACTATCCCTAAAACTAACCCTAACCCTAACCCTCCTAACCCTAACACTAAACCTAAATCTAACACTAAACCTAACCCTAACACTAACCATAACCCCCTAACACTGACCCTGACCCTGACCCTAACCCTAACGACCCTAACCCTAACCCTGAAAACCCTAACCCTAACATCCCTAACCCTAACCCTAAACATAACCCTAACCCCTAAACCTAAACCGTAACTCTAACCCTAACCCTATTCTTAAACCTAAAACCTAACCTTAAACTTAACCCTAACCCTATCCCTAACCCTAAACCTACCATAACACCTAACACTTACCCCAAACCCTAACCACAACCCTAACCCTAACGACGTTAAACCTAACCCTAACCCTAACCCTAACCCCTAAGCCTAACCATAACCCTTACAGCCCTAACACTAATCCTAACCCTAACCCTAACCCTACCCCTAACCTTAACACCTAACACCTAACCCTAAACCTAAATCAAATGCTAACATTAAACCCTACCCCTAACCTTAACCGTAACCCTAACCATAACCCTAACCCTAACCCTAACCCTAACCCTAACCCTAAACCTAAACCTAAATCAAATGCTAACATTAAACCCTACCCCTAACCTTAACCGTAACCCAACCATAACCCTAAACTTAACCCTAACACTAACCCTAACCATAACCACCCTAACACTAACCCTAACAAACCTAACCCTACCGTAAACATAATTATAAACCTAACTCTAACCATAACCCTAACCCTAACCCTAATGATGCTAACCCTAACCCTAACCCTAACCCTAACCCTAACCCTAAACTTTACCGTAACCCCTAATACCTAACCCTAACCCTAACCCTAAACCTACCCCTAACCCTAACCCTAACCCTAACCCTAACCCTAACCCTAGCCCTAACCTATTTAGGTGGCAATGTGTGGTGTTGGGTCTTTTAGGTGCCAGTGTGTGTTAACACTAACCCTAATACTAAGCCTAACCCTAACTCCTAAACCTGACCCTAACCCTAACCCTAACCGTAACCCATAACCCTAAACGTAACCGAACCCTAAACCTAACCCTAACCCTAAACCTAATCCTACCCCTAAAACTAACCTTAACCCTAACCCCTAACCCCTAACACTAACCGTAATAACCCTAACCCTAAACCTAACCCACTAAACCTGACCCTGACCCTATCCCGAACGCTAACATCTAAACCTAAAGCTAACCCTAAAACTTAAAATAAACCTAACCCTAACCCGAAACCTAAACCTAATCCTAACCCTAACTCTAAGCCTAATCCCTAAACCTAAATCTAACCCTAACCCTAATGACCCTAACCGTAACAACCCTAACCTTAACTCTAACAATCCTAACCCTAAACCTAACCCTAATCCTAACCCTAAACCCTAACCCTAAACCTATCCTAAACTTAACACTAACCCTAACTTTAACCCTAACCCCAATCCTTACCCTGACCCTAAACCTAACACTAACCCTAATCCTAACCCTAAATCTAACCCTAAACTTAACCCATTACCCCAACCCCAACCGTAACCCTAAATTTCAACCTAACCTTAAACCGAACCCTAAAATTAACCCTAACCCTAACCCTAACCACCCTAACCCTAACCCTAACCCTAAAATAACCCTAACCCTAACACTAACCCTAACCCTAATGACCCTAACTCTAACCCTAACAACACTAACCCTCCCCTAAACCTAACCGTAAACCTAACCCTAATTCCAACCCTAAACATAACCCCAACCCTAAACCTAACCCTAACCCCTATAACCTAACCCTAACCCCAACCCTAACCATCATTATCCTAACTCTAACCCTAACCTTAAACCTAACTCTAAGCCTAACAACCCTAACGCTAACCCTAATCCTATCCCTAACCCTAAACGTAATCCTAACCATAATCCTTAACAACCCTAACCCTAAACCTAAACCTGCTCCTAACCCTAACCCTTGCTCTAAGCCTAACAAACCTAACGCTAACCTTAATCCTATCCCTAACCCTAACCGTCAACCTAACCGTAAGCCCTAACAACCCTAAACCTAACCCTAAACCTAACCCTATCCCTAACCCTAATCCTAACACTAACCTTAAAAATAACCCCTAACCTTTAACCCTAAACCTAACCCTAATCCTAAATCTAACGCTAAACCTAAAGCTTACCCTAACCCTAACCCTAACCATAACCCTAACACTTACCCTAAACCCTAACTCTAAACTGAAGCCTAATCCTAACCCTAACCGTAAACATAACTTGAACCCCTAACTCTAACCCAAACCCTATCCCTAACAGTGACCCGGTCCCTAACCCTAACCCTAACCCTGACCCTAGCCCTGACCCTAACCCTAACCCTAAACCTAAAACTGAACCAAGTCCTAACCCTAAGCCTTAAACCTAAAACGAACCCTAACCCTAACCCTAAGCCTAACCTATAGCCTCAACCCCCCTAATCCTAACAGTAAACCTAAACTTAACACAAACCCTAACAACCCTAACACTAACCATAACCCCCTAACACTGACCCTCACCTTAACCCTAACCCTAACCTTAACCACCTAACCCTAAATCTAATCGTAACCCTAACCCTAACCCTAACCCTAACCTTAAACCTGAACTAACCGTAACTCTAAACATAACGCTAGCCATAACCCTAACACTATCCCTAAACCAAAATCCTAACCCTAACCCTAATGACCCTAACCGCAATGACCCTAACCCTAAACATAAACTCTAATCCTAACCTAAAACATAACTCTATCCCTAACCCTAACACTAAAGATATCCCTAACCCTAATAACCGTAATCCTAACCCTAACTTTAACCCTAACCCTAACCCTAACCCTAATGACCCTAACCCTAATCCGAATCCTACCCCTAACTACTAACCCTAACCCTAACCCTAACACTGACCATAACCCTAATCCCTAACCCTACCCTAACCCTAACCCTAAACCTAACCCTAACCCTAACCTTAACCCTAACCCTAAACCCTAAACCTAAACCTCAACCTAACCCTAATATTCCTAACCCTAATACTAAACCTAACCGTAACTCTAACCCTAACCCTAAACCCTAAACTTAATCCTATTCCTAACCCTAACCCTAATGACCATAACCCTAACGCTAACCTTAACCCTAAACCTAACCCTAAACCTAACCCTCACCCTGACTCTGACCCTGACAACCCTAACCCTAAAGCTAACCCCTAACCCTAACTCTAACCCTAACGCTAATGACCCTAACCCTAAAAACCTAAACCTAACCCTAATTCTAACCCTAACCTGTAAACCTAACTCTAATCCTAACGCTAACACTAACCCCTAACCATAACCTTAACTCTAACCCTAAACCTAACAACCCTAATCTTAACCCTAACCTTATCCCTAAACCTAAAACTAAATCTAACCCCTAACTCAATCCCTAAAAACCCTAATCCTAATCCTAATCTATAACCATAAACCAAACCCTAATCCTAAACCTAACCCCTAAACCTAACCCTAACCCTAATGACCGTAACCCTAACTCCTAATCCTAACCCTAACCCTAATGCTAACCCTAATGACCCTAAACCCTAACACTAACCCTAACCCTAATGACGCTAACCCTAACCCTAACGGTAACACGAACCCTAAACCCTAAACCTAACCCTAACCCTAACCCTGACCCTAATGTCTAAACCTAACCTTAACACTAATGACCCTAACACTAACCCTAACCCTAACGTTAACACTAACCCAAACCCCTAAACCTTAACCCTAACCCTAACAACGCTAATCCTAACCCTAATCCATAACCCTAACCCTAACCCTAACCCTAACCCTAAAGAACCTAAACCTAACCCTAACACCTAACCCTAACCATAACCCTAACCCTAACCACAATGTCCCTAACGCTAACCTTAACACTAACCCTAACCCTAAACAAAATCCTAACCCTAACCCCCCTAACCCTAACACTAAATCTAAACCTAATACTAACCCTAACACTAACCATAACCCCCTAACACAGACCCTGACCTTAACCCTAACCCTAACCCTAACCCTAACTCTAATCGTGTCCCCAACCCTAACCCTAACCCTAAGCCTAAACCTAACCCCTAAACCTGACCTGAAACCCAACGCTAACCCTAACCCTAACCCTAAAGCTGAACCTTACTCTGACTCTAACCCTGACCATAACCCTAACGGAATCCTCATCTAAACCTAAACCTAACACAAATCCTCATCCCTAGCCTTAACCCTAATCCTAACCCCTAACCCTAACCTTAACCCTAACCCTAACCCTAATGACCCTAAAACTAACCCTAACAACCCTAACCCTACAACCCTAACCCTATTCCTAAACCTAAACCCTAACCCTAAACTTAATCCTAACCCTAAACCTAAACAAAACCCTAACCCTAACAAACCCTAACCTCAACCCTAACCCTAACCCTAACAACCCTAAACCTAACCCTAAACCTAACCCTAAACCTAAACTAAACCTAAACCTGACACTAATCCCAACCCTAAACCTAACCCTAACCCCAAATCCTAACTCTAATCCTAACCCTAAACCTAATGACCCTAACTCTAATCCTAACAACGCTAAATATAACTCTAACAACCCTAACCCTAACCATAACCCCCCTAAGCCTCACCCTAACCCTAGTCCTAATCCTAACACTAACCCTAACCCTAACAACCCTAACGCTAACCCTAACAACACTAACCCTACCCTAAACCTAACCATAACCCTAAGCCTAAATCTAAACCAAACCCTAACCCCTAAACCTAACCCTAACCCCAACCCCTAAACCTAACCCTAACCCTAAACCTAACCCTAACCCTAACCACAAACCTAACCCTTCTCCTAACACTAACCATAAAATAACCCCTAACACTAACCATAATCCTAACCCTAAATTTAACCCTCACCCTAAACCTTACCCTAAACCTAACCCTAACCCTAATCCTAAACCTTACCCTAAACCCTAATCCTAACCGTAACACTAACCCTAATCTCTGAACGTAACCATAACTCTAACCCTAACCATAAACGTAACCCTAAACCTAACCTTAAACCTAACCCTCACCCTGACCCTGACAAACCTAACCATAACCCTAACCCCAACCCTAACACTAACCCTGATGACCTAACATTAAACCTAAACCTAACCCCTAACCCTAATCCTAACCCTAACCCTAACCCTAACCCTAGCCCCTAATACTAACCCTAAACCTAAACCCTAATACTAACGCTAACAGTAACAACCCTAATTGTAACCCCAATCTTAACCCTAAAGCTAACCCTAACACCTAACAGTACCCTAAACCTAACCCTAACCCATATCACTAATCCTAACAACCCTAATCCAAACCCTAATCCATAACCCTAAACCAAACCGTAACCTTAACCCCTAAAACTAACTCTAAACCTAACCCTAACCCTAATGACCCTAACCCTAACGCTAAACCTAACCCTAAGACCTAACACCAAACATAACCCCTAAACCTAATCCTATCCCTAACCCTAACCCCTAACCCTAACCCTAACCCTAACCCTAATGACCCTAACACTAACCCTAACCCTAACCCCACCTCTAACCCTAGCCCTAATAACCCTAATCCTAACCCTAACCCTAATGACCCTAACTCTAACTCCTAACCGTACCCTAAACCTAACACTAACACTAACCCTAACCCTAAACCTAACCCTAACCTTAACCTTAATCCTAAACCTAATCCCTAATCCTAACCCTAACCCTAACCCTAACCCTAAATGTAAACCTAATATCCATAAACCTAACCCTAAACCTAACCGTAACTCTAACCCTAACCCTAACCCTAATGACCCTAACCCTAAACCTAACCCTAAGCATAATGTCCCGAACCCTAACCCTAACCCTAACGCTAACTCTACCCCTAACCTTAACACTAATCCTAAAACCTAAACCTAACCCTAGCCCTAACCCTAACCCTAGCCCTAACACTGCCCCTCACCCTGACCCTGACGACCCTAACAACCGTAATCCTAACCCTAACTTTAACCCTAACCCTAATGACCCTAACCCTAATCTGAATCCTACCCCTAACTCCTAACCCTAACCCTAACCCTAACACTGACCCTAACCCTAATCCCTAACCCTACCCTAACCCTAACCCTAAACCTAAACCTAACCTTAACCCTAATCCTAACCCTAAACCCTAAACCTAAACCTAAACCTAACCCTAATATTCCTAACCCTAACCCTAAACATAACCGTAACTCTAACCCTAACCCTAAACCCTAAACTTCATCCTATTCCTAACCCTAACCCTAACCCTAATGACCCTAAACCTAAAGCTAACCCTAACACTAAACCAAACCCTAACCCTAACCCTCACCCTCACCCTGACCCTGACAACCCTAACCCTAAAGCGAACCCCTAACCCTAACTCTAACCCTAACGCTAATGAACCTAACCCTAATAAACCTAAACCTAACCCTAATTCTAACCCTAACCTGTAAACCTAACCCTAACCCTAACGCTAACACTAACCCCTAACCCCTAACCCTAACCTTAACTCTAACCCTAAACCTAACAACCCTAATCTTAACCCTAACCTTATCCCTAAACCTAACCCTAAACCTAACCCCTAACCCAATCCCTAAAAACCCTAATCCTAATCCTAATCTATAACCATAAACCGAACCCTAATCCTAAACCTAACCCCTAAACCTAACCCTAACCCTAACCCTAATCCTGATGACCCTAAACCTAACCCTACCCCTAACACCTAACCCTAACCATATCCCTAACCCTAACCCTAACTCTAATGTCCCTAACCCTAAACCTAACCCTAACCCTAATGACCGTAACCCTAACTCCTAACCCTAACCCTAACGCTAACCCTAATGACCCTAAACCCTAACACTAACCCTAACCCTAATGACGCTAACCCTAACCCTAACCATAACACTAACCCTAAACCCTAACCCTAATCCTAACCCTAACCCTGACCCTAATGTCTAAACCTAACCCTAACACTAATGACCCTAACACTAATGACCCTAACACTAACCCTAAACCTAACCTTAACACTAACCCAAACCCCTAAACCTTAACCCTAACCCTAACAACGCTAATCCTAACCCTAATCCATAACCCTAAACCTAACCCTAACCCTGAAGAACCTAAACCTAACCCTAACACCTAACCCTAACCATAACCCTAACCCTAACCATAATGTCCCTAACCCTAACCTTAACACTAACCCTAACCCCAACCCTAAAACTAATCCTAACCCTAACTCCCCTAACCCTAACACTAAATCTGAACCTAATACTAACCCTAACAACCCTAACACTAACCATAACCCCCTAGCACTGACCCTGACCTTAACCCTAACCCTAACTCTAATCGTATCCCTAACCCTAACCTCTAACCCTAAACCTAACCCTAACCCTAACCCTAAGCCTAAACCTAACCCCTAAACCTGACCTGAAACCCAAACCTAACCCTAACCCTAACCCTAAAGCTGAACCTTACTCTGATTCTAACCCTGACCATAACCCTAACCGAATCCTCATCCAAACCTAAACCTACACCTAATCCCCACCCCTAACCCTAACCCTAATCCTAACCCCTAACCCTAACCTTAACCCTAACCCTAACCCCAATGACCCTAACCCTAACCCTAACGACCCTAACCACACAACCCTAACCCTATTCCTAAACCTAAACCCTAACCCTAAACTTAATCCTAACCCTAAACCTAAATCAAAATCTAGCCCTAACCCTAACCCTAAAACCTAAACCTAATCCTAACCCTAAACCTTAAACTAAACCTAAACCTAACCCTAAACCTAAACTAAACCTAAACCTGACACTAATCCCAACCCTAAACCTAACCCTAACCCTAACCCTAACCCTAACCCTTCTCCTAACACTAACCATAAAATAACCACTAACCCCTAACCCTAACCATAACCCTAACCCTAAACCTTACCCTAACCCTAACCCTAACCCTAACACCCCTAAACCTAACCCTAACCCCAGAAACCTGACCCTGACCTAATCCCTAACCCTAACCCCAGAAACCTGACCCTGACCTAATCCCTAACCCTAACACCTAAACCTAACCCTAACCCTAAACCTAACCCTAACCCTAACCCTTCTCCTAACACTAACCATAAAATTATCCCTAACCCCTAAACCTAACCATGACCCTAACCCTAAATTTAACCCTCACCCTAAACCTTACCCTAACCCTAACCCTAACCCTAATCCTAACCCTTACCCTAAACCCTAATCCTAACCGTAACACTAACCCTAATCTCTGAACGTAACCCTAACCCTAACCCTAACCTTAAACGTAACCCTAAACCTAATCTTAAACCTAACCCTCACCCTGACCCTGACAAACCTAACCATAACCCTAACCCCAACCCTAACGCTAACCCTGATGACCTAACATTAAACCTAAACCTAACCCCTAACCCTAACCCTAACCCTAGCCCCTAATACTAACCCTAAACCTAAACCCTAATACTAACACTAACCGTAACAACCCTAATTGTAACCCTAATCTTAACCCTAAAGCTAACCCTAACACCTAACAGTACCCTAAACCTAACCCTAACCCATAACCCTAATCCTAACAACCCTAATCCAAACCCTAATCCATAACCCTAAACCTAACCGTAACCCTAACCCCTAAAACTAACCCTAAACCTAACCCTAACCCTAATGACCCGAACCCTAAAGCTAACCCTAACCCTAAGACCTAACACTAACCATAACCCCTAAACCTAATCCGATCCCTAACCCTAACCCCTAACCCTAACCCTAACCCTAATGACCCTAACACTAACCCTAACCCTAACCCTAACAACCCTAATCCTAACCCTAACCCTAATGACCTAAACTCTAACTCCTAACACTACCCTAACCCTAACCCTAACCCCACCTCTAACCCTAACCCTAATAACCCTAATCCTAACCCTAACCCTAATGACCCTAACTCTAACTCCTAACCGTACCCTAAACCTAACACTAACCCTAACCCTAACCCTAACCCTAAACCTAACCCTAACCTTAACCTTAATCCTAAACCTAATCCCTAACCCTAAAACTAACCCTAACCCTAATCCTAAATGTAACCCTAATATCCATAAACCTAACCGTAACTCTAACCATAACTCTAAACCTAACACTAACCCTACCCCTAATCCTATCCCTAACCCTAACCCCTAACCTTAACCCTAACCCTAATGACCCTAACCCTAAACCTAACCCTAAGCATAATGTCCCTAAACCTAACCCTAGCCCTAACGCTAACTCTACCCCTAACCTTAACACTAATCCTAAAACCTAAACCTAACCCTAGCCCTAACCCTAACCCTAGCCCTAACCTTGACCCTCACCCTGACCCTGACGACCCTAAGCCTAACCCTAACTCCTAACCCTAACCCTAACTGTGACTCTAACCCTAACCCTAATAACCCTAACTCTAATAACACTAACCTTAACAGTAATCCTAACCCTAACCTCTAACCCTAACCCGAACCATAACGCTCACCCTAACCCCTAACACTAACGCTAACCCCAGCCCTAACCCCAAATCCTAACAGTAACCCTAAAACTAACCCTAACTCTAACCAGTAACCCTAACCCTAACAACCCTAATCCTAACCATAATTCATAAGCCTAAACTTAAATCTAACCCTAACCCCTAAACCTAACCCTAACCCTAACACTAACCCTAACCCTAACCCTAACCCTAATCCTAACCCTTACCCTAAACTCTAATCCTAACCGTAACACTATCTCCTAATCTCTAAACGTAACCCTAACTCTAACCCTAACCTTAAACGTAACCCTAAACCTAACCCTCACCCTGACCCTGACAAACCTAACCATAACCCTAACCCCAACCCTAACACTAACCCTGATGACCTAACATTAAACCTAAACCTAACCCCTAACCCTAATCCTAACCCTAACCCTAACCCTAACCCTAGCCCCTAATACTAACCCTAAACCTAAACCCTAATACTAACGCTAACAGTAACAACCCTAATTGTAACCCCAATCTTAACCCTAAAGCTAACCCTAACACCTAACAGTACCCTAAACCTAACCCTAACCCATATCACTAATCCTAACAACCCTAATCCAAACCCTAATCCATAACCCTAAACCAAACCGTAACCTTAACCCCTAAAACTAACTCTAAACCTAACCCTAACCCTAATGACCCTAACCCTAACGCTAAACCTAACCCTAAGACCTAACACCAAACATAACCCCTAAACCTAATCCTATCCCTAACCCTAACCCCTAACCCTAACCCTAACCCTAACCCTAATGACCCTAACACTAACCCTAACCCTAACCCCACCTCTAACCCTAGCCCTAATAACCCTAATCCTAACCCTAACCCTAATGACCCTAACTCTAACTCCTAACCGTACCCTAAACCTAACACTAACACTAACCCTAACCCTAAACCTAACCCTAACCTTAACCTTAATCCTAAACCTAATCCCTAACCCTAATCCTAACCCTAACCCTAACCCTAACCCTAGCCCCTAATACTAACCCTAAACCTAAACCCTAATACTAACGCTAACAGTAACAACCCTAATTGTAACCCCAATCTTAACCCTAAAGCTAACCCTAACACCTAACAGTACCCTAAACCTAACCCTAACCCATATCACTAATCCTAACAACCCTAATCCAAACCCTAATCCATAACCCTAAACCAAACCGTAACCTTAACCCCTAAAACTAACTCTAAACCTAACCCTAACCCTAATGACCCTAACCCTAACGCTAAACCTAACCCTAAGACCTAACACCAAACATAACCCCTAAACCTAATCCTATCCCTAACCCTAACCCCTAACCCTAACCCTAACCCTAACCCTAATGACCCTAACACTAACCCTAACCCTAACCCCACCTCTAACCCTAGCCCTAATAACCCTAATCCTAACCCTAACCCTAATGACCCTAACTCTAACTCCTAACCGTACCCTAAACCTAACACTAACACTAACCCTAACCCTAAACCTAACCCTAACCTTAACCTTAATCCTAAACCTAATCCCTAACCCTAATCCTAACCCTAACCCTAACCCTAACCCTAGCCCCTAATACTAACCCTAAACCTAAACCCTAATACTAACGCTAACAGTAACAACCCTAATTGTAACCCCAATCTTAACCCTAAAGCTAACCCTAACACCTAACAGTACCCTAAACCTAACCCTAACCCATATCACTAATCCTAACAACCCTAATCCAAACCCTAATCCATAACCCTAAACCAAACCGTAACCTTAACCCCTAAAACTAACTCTAAACCTAACCCTAACCCTAATGACCCTAACCCTAACGCTAAACCTAACCCTAAGACCTAACACCAAACATAACCCCTAAACCTAATCCTATCCCTAACCCTAACCCCTAACCCTAACCCTAACCCTAACCCTAATGACCCTAACACTAACCCTAACCCTAACCCCACCTCTAACCCTAGCCCTAATAACCCTAATCCTAACCCTAACCCTAATGACCCTAACTCTAACTCCTAACCGTACCCTAAACCTAACACTAACACTAACCCTAACCCTAAACCTAACCCTAACCTTAACCTTAATCCTAAACCTAATCCCTAATCCTAACCCTAACCCTAACCCTAACCCTAAATGTAAACCTAATATCCATAAACCTAACCCTAAACCTAACCGTAACTCTAACCCTAACCCTAACCCTAATGACCCTAACCCTAAACCTAACCCTAAGCATAATGTCCCGAACCCTAACCCTAACCCTAACGCTAACTCTACCCCTAACCTTAACACTAATCCTAAAACCTAAACCTAACCCTAGCCCTAACCCCAACCCTAGCCCTAACACTGCCCCTCACCCTGACCCTGACGACCCTAACAACCGTAATCCTAACCCTAACTTTAACCCTAACCCTAATGACCCTAACCCTAATCTGAATCCTACCCCTAACTCCTAACCCTAACCCTAACCCTAACACTGACCCTAACCCTAATCCCTAACCCTACCCTAACCCTAACCCTAAACCTAAACCTAACCCTAACCTTAACCCTAATCCTAACCCGAAACCTAAACCTAAACCTAAACCTAACCCTAATATTCCTAACCCTAACCCTAAACATAACCGTAACTCTAACCCTAACCCTAAACCCTAAACTTCATCCTATTCCTAACCCTAACCCTAACCCTAATGACCCTAAACCTAAAGCTAACCCTAACACTAAACCAAACCCTAACCCTAACCCTCACCCTCACCCTGACCCTGACAACCCTAACCCTAAAGCGAACCCCTAACCCTAACTCTAACCCTAACGCTAATGAACCTAACCCTAATAAACCTAAACCTAACCCTAATTCTAACCCTAACCTGTAAACCTAACCCTAACCCTAACGCTAACACTAACCCCTAACCCCTAACCCTAACCTTAACTCTAACCCTAAACCTAACAACCCTAATCTTAACCCTAACCTTATCCCTAAACCTAACCCTAAACCTAACCCCTAACCCAATCCCTAAAAACCCTAATCCTAATCCTAATCTATAACCATAAACCGAACCCTAATCCTAAACCTAACCCCTAAACCTAACCCTAACCCTAACCCTAATCCTGATGACCCTAAACCTAACCCTACCCCTAACACCTAACCCTAACCATATCCCTAACCCTAACCCTAACTCTAATGTCCCTAACCCTAAACCTAACCCTAACCCTAATGACCGTAACCCTAACTCCTAACCCTAACCCTAACCCTAACGCTAACCCTAATGACCCTAAACCCTAACACTAACCCTAACCCTAATGACGCTAACCCTAACCCTAACCATAACACTAACCCTAAACCCTAACCCTAATCCTAACCCTAACCCTGACCCTAATGTCTAAACCTAACCCTAACACTAATGACCCTAACACTAATGACCCTAACACTAACCCTAAACCTAACCTTAACACTAACCCAAACCCCTAAACCTTAACCCTAACCCTAACAACGCTAATCCTAACCCTAATCCATAACCCTAAACCTAACCCTAACCCTGAAGAACCTAAACCTAACCCTAACATCTAACCCTAACCATAACCCTAACCCTAACCATAATGTCCCTAACCCTAACCTTAACACTAACCCTAACCCCAACCCTAAAACTAATCCTAACCCTAACTCCCCTAACCCTAACACTAAATCTGAACCTAATACTAACCCTAACAACCCTAACACTAACCATAACCCCCTAGCACTGACCCTGACCTTAACCCTAACCCTAACTCTAATCGTATCCCTAACCCTAACCTCTAACCCTAAACCTAACCCTAACCCTAACCCTAAGCCTAAACCTAACCCCTAAACCTGACCTGAAACCCAAACCTAACCCTAACCCTAACCCTAAAGCTGAACCTTACTCTGATTCTAACCCTGACCACAACCCTAACCGAATCCTCATCCAAACCTAAACCTAAACCTAATCCCCACCCCTAACCCTAACCCTAATCCTAACCCCTAACCCTAACCTTAACCCTAACCCTAACCCTAATGACCCTAACCCTAACCCTAACAACCCTAACCACACAACCCTAACCCTATTCCTAAACCTAAACCCTAACCCTAAACTTAATCCTAACCCTAAACCTAAATCAAAATCTAGCCCTAACCCTAACCCTAAAACCTAAACCTAATCCTAACCCTAAACCTTAAACTAAACCTAAACCTAACCCTAAACCTAAACTAAACCTAAACCTGACACTAATCCCAACCCTAAACCTAACCCTAACCCTAACCCTAACCCTAACCCTTCTCCTAACACTAACCATAAAATAACCACTAACCCCTAACCCTAACCATAACCCTAACCCTAAACCTTACCCTAACCCTAACCCTAACCCTAACACCCCTAAACCTAACCCTAACCCCAGAAACCTGACCCTGACCTAATCCCTAACCCTAACCCCAGAAACCTGACCCTGACCTAATCCCTAACCCTAACACCTAAACCTAACCCTAACCCTAAACCTAACCCTAACCCTAACCCTTCTCCTAACACTAACCATAAAATTATCCCTAACCCCTAAACCTAACCATGACCCTAACCCTAAATTTAACCCTCACCCTAAACCTTACCCTAACCCTAACCCTAACCCTAATCCTAACCCTTACCCTAAACCCTAATCCTAACCGTAACACTAACCCTAATCTCTGAACGTAACCCTAACCCTAACCCTAACCTTAAACGTAACCCTAAACCTAATCTTAAACCTAACCCTCACCCTGACCCTGACAAACCTAACCATAACCCTAACCCCAACCCTAACGCTAACCCTGATGACCTAACATTAAACCTAAACCTAACCCCTAACCCTAACCCTAACCCTAGCCCCTAATACTAACCCTAAACCTAAACCCTAATACTAACACTAACAGTAACAACCCTAATTGTAACCCTAATCTTAACCCTAAAGCTAACCCTAACACCTAACAGTACCCTAAACCTAACCCTAACCCATAACCCTAATCCTAACAACCCTAATCCAAACCCTAATCCATAACCCTAAACCTAACCGTAACCCTAACCCCTAAAACTAACCCTAAACCTAACCCTAACCCTAATGACCCGAACCCTAAAGCTAACCCTAACCCTAAGACCTAACACTAACCATAACCCCTAAACCTAATCCGATCCCTAACCCTAACCCCTAACCCTAACCCTAACCCTAATGACCCTAACACTAACCCTAACCCTAACCCTAACAACCCTAATCCTAACCCTAACCCTAATGACCTAAACTCTAACTCCTAACACTACCCTAACCCTAACCCTAACCCCACCTCTAACCCTAACCGTAATAACCCTAATCCTAACCCTAACCCTAATGACCCTAACTCTAACTCCTAACCGTACCCTAAACCTAACACTAACCCTAACCCTAACCCTAACCCTAAACCTAACCCTAACCTTAACCTTAATCCTAAACCTAATCCCTAACCCTAAAACTAACCCTAACCCTAATCCTAAATGTAACCCTAATATCCATAAACCTAACCGTAACTCTAACCATAACTCTAAACCTAACACTAACCCTACCCCTAATCCTATCCCTAACCCTAACCCCTAACCTTAACCCTAACCCTAATGACCCTAACCCTAAACCTAACCCTAAGCATAATGTCCCTAAACCTAACCCTAGCCCTAACGCTAACTCTACCCCTAACCTTAACACTAATCCTAAAACCTAAACCTAACCCTAGCCCTAACCCTAACCCTAGCCCTAACCTTGACCCTCACCCTGACCCTGACGACCCTAAGCCTAACCCTAACTCCTAACCCTAACCCTAACTGTGACTCTAACCCTAACCCTAATAACCCTAACTCTAATAACACTAACCTTAACAGTAATCCTAACCCTAACCTCTAACCCTAACCCGAACCATAACGCTCACCCTAACCCCTAACACTAACGCTAACCCCAGCCCTAACCCCAAATCCTAACAGTAACCCTAAAACTAACCCTAACTCTAACCAGTAACCCTAACCCTAACAACCCTAATCCTAACCATAATTCATAAGCCTAAACTTAAATCTAACCCTAACCCCTAAACCTAACCCTAACCCTAACACTAACCCTAACCCTAATCCTAACCCTTACCCTAAACTCTAATCCTAACCGTAACACTATCTCCTAATCTCTAAACGTAACCCTAACTCTAACCCTAACCTTAAACGTAACCCTAAACCTAACCCTCACCCTGACCCTGACAAACCTAACCATAACCCTAACCCCAACCCTAACACTAACCCTGATGACCTAACATTAAACCTAAACCTAACCCCTAACCCTAATCCTAACCCTAACCCTAACCCTAACCCTAGCCCCTAATACTAACCCTAAACCTAAACCCTAATACTAACGCTAACAGTAACAACCCTAATTGTAACCCCAATCTTAACCCTAAAGCTAACCCTAACACCTAACAGTACCCTAAACCTAACCCTAACCCATATCACTAATCCTAACAACCCTAATCCAAACCCTAATCCATAACCCTAAACCAAACCGTAACCTTAACCCCTAAAACTAACTCTAAACCTAACCCTAACCCTAATGACCCTAACCCTAACGCTAAACCTAACCCTAAGACCTAACACCAAACATAACCCCTAAACCTAATCCTATCCCTAACCCTAACCCCTAACCCTAACCCTAACCCTAACCCTAATGACCCTAACACTAACCCTAACCCTAACCCCACCTCTAACCCTAGCCCTAATAACCCTAATCCTAACCCTAACCCTAATGACCCTAACTCTAACTCCTAACCGTACCCTAAACCTAACACTAACACTAACCCTAACCCTAAACCTAACCCTAACCTTAACCTTAATCCTAAACCTAATCCCTAATCCTAACCCTAACCCTAACCCTAACCCTAAATGTAAACCTAATATCCATAAACCTAACCCTAAACCTAACCGTAACTCTAACCCTAACCCTAACCCTAATGACCCTAACCCTAAACCTAACCCTAAGCATAATGTCCCGAACCCTAACCCTAACCCTAACGCTAACTCTACCCCTAACCTTAACACTAATCCTAAAACCTAAACCTAACCCTAGCCCTAACCCTAACCCTAGCCCTAACACTGCCCCTCACCCTGACCCTGACGACCCTAACAACCGTAATCCTAACCCTAACTTTAACCCTAACCCTAATGACCCTAACCCTAATCTGAATCCTACCCCTAACCCTAACCCTAACCCTAACCCTAACCCTAACCCTAACCCTAAACATAACCGTAACTCTAACCCTAACCCTAAACCCTAAACTTCATCCTATTCCTAACCCTAACCCTAACGACCCTAAACCTAAAGCTAACCCTAACACTAAACCAAACCCTAACCCTAACCCTCACCCTCACCCTGACCCTGACAACCCTAACCCTAAAGCGAACCCCTAACCCTAACTCTAACCCTAACGCTAATGAACCTAACCCTAATAAACCTAAACCTAACCCTAATTCTAACCCTAACCTGTAAACCTAACCCTAACCCTAACGCTAACACTAACCCCTAACCCCTAACCCTAACCTTAACTCTAACCCTAAACCTAACAACCCTAATCTTAACCCTAACCTTATCCCTAAACCTAACCCTAAACCTAACCCCTAACCCAATCCCTAAAAACCCTAATCCTAATCCTAATCTATAACCATAAACCGAACCCTAATCCTAAACCTAACCCCTAAACCTAACCCTAACCCTAACCCTAATCCTGATGACCCTAAACCTAACCCTACCCCTAACACCTAACCCTAACCATATCCCTAACCCTAACCCTAACTCTAATGTCCCTAACCCTAAACCTAACCCTAACCCTAATGACCGTAACCCTAACTCCTAACCCTAACCCTAACCCTAACGCTAACCCTAATGACCCTAAACCCTAACACTAACCCTAACCCTAATGACGCTAACCCTAACCCTAACCATAACACTAACCCTAAACCCTAACCCTAATCCTAACCCTAACCCTGACCCTAATGTCTAAACCTAACCCTAACACTAATGACCCTAACACTAATGACCCTAACACTAACCCTAAACCTAACCTTAACACTAACCCAAACCCCTAAACCTTAACCCTAACCCTAACAACGCTAATCCTAACCCTAATCCATAACCCTAAACCTAACCCTAACCCTGAAGAACCTAAACCTAACCCTAACACCTAACCCTAACCATAACCCTAACCCTAACCATAATGTCCCTAACCCTAACCTTAACACTAACCCTAACCCCAACCCTAAAACTAATCCTAACCCTAACTCCCCTAACCCTAACACTAAATCTGAACCTAATACTAACCCTAACAACCCTAACACTAACCATAACCCCCTAGCACTGACCCTGACCTTAACCCTAACCCTAACTCTAATCGTATCCCTAACCCTAACCTCTAACCCTAAACCTAACCCTAACCCTAACCCTAAGCCTAAACCTAACCCCTAAACCTGACCTGAAACCCAAACCTAACCCTAACCCTAACCCTAAAGCTGAACCTTACTCTGATTCTAACCCTGACCACAACCCTAACCGAATCCTCATCCAAACCTAAACCTAAACCTAATCCCCACCCCTAACCCTAACCCTAATCCTAACCCCTAACCCTAACCTTAACCCTAACCCTAACCCTAATGACCCTAACCCTAACCCTAACAACCCTAACCACACAACCCTAACCCTATTCCTAAACCTAAACCCTAACCCTAAACTTAATCCTAACCCTAAACCTAAATCAAAATCTAGCCCTAACCCTAACCCTAAAACCTAAACCTAATCCTAACCCTAAACCTTAAACTAAACCTAAACCTAACCCTAAACCTAAACTAAACCTAAACCTGACACTAATCCCAACCCTAAACCTAACCCTAACCCTAACCCTAACCCTAACCCTTCTCCTAACACTAACCATAAAATAACCACTAACCCCTAACCCTAACCATAACCCTAACCCTAAACCTTACCCTAACCCTAACCCTAACCCTAACACCCCTAAACCTAACCCTAACCCCAGAAACCTGACCCTGACCTAATCCCTAACCCTAACCCCAGAAACCTGACCCTGACCTAATCCCTAACCCTAACACCTAAACCTAACCCTAACCCTAAACCTAACCCTAACCCTAACCCTTCTCCTAACACTAACCATAAAATTATCCCTAACCCCTAAACCTAACCATGACCCTAACCCTAAATTTAACCCTCACCCTAAACCTTACCCTAACCCTAACCCTAACCCTAATCCTAACCCTTACCCTAAACCCTAATCCTAACCGTAACACTAACCCTAATCTCTGAACGTAACCCTAACCCTAACCCTAACCTTAAACGTAACCCTAAACCTAATCTTAAACCTAACCCTCACCCTGACCCTGACAAACCTAACCATAACCCTAACCCCAACCCTAACGCTAACCCTGATGACCTAACATTAAACCTAAACCTAACCCCTAACCCTAACCCTAACCCTAGCCCCTAATACTAACCCTAAACCTAAACCCTAATACTAACACTAACAGTAACAACCCTAATTGTAACCCTAATCTTAACCCTAAAGCTAACCCTAACACCTAACAGTACCCTAAACCTAACCCTAACCCATAACCCTAATCCTAACAACCCTAATCCAAACCCTAATCCATAACCCTAAACCTAACCGTAACCCTAACCCCTAAAACTAACCCTAAACCTAACCCTAACCCTAATGACCCGAACCCTAAAGCTAACCCTAACCCTAAGACCTAACACTAACCATAACCCCTAAACCTAATCCGATCCCTAACCCTAACCCCTAACCCTAACCCTAACCCTAATGACCCTAACACTAACCCTAACCCTAACCCTAACAACCCTAATCCTAACCCTAACCCTAATGACCTAAACTCTAACTCCTAACACTACCCTAACCCTAACCCTAACCCCACCTCTAACCCTAACCCTAATAACCCTAATCCTAACCCTAACCCTAATGACCCTAACTCTAACTCCTAACCGTACCCTAAACCTAACACTAACCCTAACCCTAACCCTAAACCTAACCCTAACCTTAACCTTAATCCTAAACCTAATCCCTAACCCTAAAACTAACCCTAACCCTAATCCTAAATGTAACCCTAATATCCATAAACCTAACCGTAACTCTAACCATAACTCTAAACCTAACACTAACCCTACCCCTAATCCTATCCCTAACCCTAACCCCTAACCTTAACCCTAACCCTAATGACCCTAACCCTAAACCTAACCCTAAGCATAATGTCCCTAAACCTAACCCTAGCCCTAACGCTAACTCTACCCCTAACCTTAACACTAATCCTAAAACCTAAACCTAACCCTAGCCCTAACCCTAACCCTAGCCCTAACCTTGACCCTCACCCTGACCCTGACGACCCTAAGCCTAACCCTAACTCCTAACCCTAACCCTAACTGTGACTCTAACCCTAACCCTAATAACCCTAACTCTAATAACACTAACCTTAACAGTAATCCTAACCCTAACCTCTAACCCTAACCCGAACCATAACGCTCACCCTAACCCCTAACACTAACGCTAACCCCAGCCCTAACCCCAAATCCTAACAGTAACCCTAAAACTAACCCTAACTCTAACCAGTAACCCTAACCCTAACAACCCTAATCCTAACCATAATTCATAAGCCTAAACTTAAATCTAACCCTAACCCCTAAACCTAACCCTAACCCTAACACTAACCCTAACCCTAACCCTAACCCTAATCCTAACCCTTACCCTAAACTCTAATCCTAACCGTAACACTATCTCCTAATCTCTAAACGTAACCCTAACTCTAACCCTAACCTTAAACGTAACCCTAAACCTAACCCTCACCCTGACCCTGACAAACCTAACCATAACCCTAACCCCAACCCTAACACTAACCCTGATGACCTAACATTAAACCTAAACCTAACCCCTAACCCTAATCCTAACCCTAACCCTAACCCTAACCCTAGCCCCTAATACTAACCCTAAACCTAAACCCTAATACTAACGCTAACAGTAACAACCCTAATTGTAACCCCAATCTTAACCCTAAAGCTAACCCTAACACCTAACAGTACCCTAAACCTAACCCTAACCCATATCACTAATCCTAACAACCCTAATCCAAACCCTAATCCATAACCCTAAACCAAACCGTAACCTTAACCCCTAAAACTAACTCTAAACCTAACCCTAACCCTAATGACCCTAACCCTAACGCTAACCCTAACCCTAAGACCTAACACCAAACATAACCCCTAAACCTAATCCTATCCCTAACCCTAACCCCTAACCCTAACCCTAACCCTAACCCTAATGACCCTAACACTAACCCTAACCCTAACCCCACCTCTAACCCTAGCCCTAATAACCCTAATCCTAACCCTAACCCTAATGACCCTAACTCTAACTCCTAACCGTACCCTAAACCTAACACTAACACTAACCCTAACCCTAAACCTAACCCTAACCTTAACCTTAATCCTAAACCTAATCCCTAACCCTAATCCTAACCCTAACCCTAACCCTAACCCTAGCCCCTAATACTAACCCTAAACCTAAACCCTAATACTAACGCTAACAGTAACAACCCTAATTGTAACCCCAATCTTAACCCTAAAGCTAACCCTAACACCTAACAGTACCCTAAACCTAACCCTAACCCATATCACTAATCCTAACAACCCTAATCCAAACCCTAATCCATAACCCTAAACCAAACCGTAACCTTAACCCCTAAAACTAACTCTAAACCTAACCCTAACCCTAATGACCCTAACCCTAACGCTAAACCTAACCCTAAGACCTAACACCAAACATAACCCCTAAACCTAATCCTATCCCTAACCCTAACCCCTAACCCTAACCCTAACCCTAACCCTAACCCTAATGACCCTAACACTAACCCTAACCCTAACCCCACCTCTAACCCTAGCCCTAATAACCCTAATCCTAACCCTAACCCTAATGACCCTAACTCTAACTCCTAACCGTACCCTAAACCTAACACTAACACTAACCCTAACCCTAAACCTAACCCTAACCTTAACCTTAATCCTAAACCTAATCCCTAATCCTAACCCTAACCCTAACCCTAACCCTAAATGTAAACCTAATATCCATAAACCTAACCCTAAACCTAACCGTAACTCTAACCCTAACCCTAATGACCCTAACCCTAAACCTAACCCTAAGCATAATGTCCCGAACCCTAACCCTAACCCTAACGCTAACTCTACCCCTAACCTTAACACTAATCCTAAAACCTAAACCTAACCCTAGCCCTAACCCTAACCCTAGCCCTAACACTGCCCCTCACCCTGACCCTGACGACCCTAACAACCGTAATCCTAACCCTAACTTTAACCCTAACCCTAATGACCCTAACCCTAATCTGAATCCTACCCCTAACCCTAACCCTAACCCTAACCCTAACCCTAACCCTAACCCTAACCCTAAACATAACCGTAACTCTAACCCTAACCCTAAACCCCAAACTTCATCCTATTCCTAACCCTAACCCTAACGACCCTAAACCTAAAGCTAACCCTAACACTAAACCAAACCCTAACCCTAACCCTCACCCTCACCCTGACCCTGACAACCCTAACCCTAAAGCGAACCCCTAACCCTAACTCTAACCCTAACGCTAATGAACCTAACCCTAATAAACCTAAACCTAACCCTAATTCTAACCCTAACCTGTAAACCTAACCCTAACCCTAACGCTAACACTAACCCCTAACCCCTAACCCTAACCTTAACTCTAACCCTAAACCTAACAACCCTAATCTTAACCCTAACCTTATCCCTAAACCTAACCCTAAACCTAACCCCTAACCCAATCCCTAAAAACCCTAATCCTAATCCTAATCTATAACCATAAACCGAACCCTAATCCTAAACCTAACCCCTAAACCTAACCCTAACCCTAACCCTAATCCTGATGACCCTAAACCTAACCCTACCCCTAACACCTAACCCTAACCATATCCCTAACCCTAACCCTAACTCTAATGTCCCTAACCCTAAACCTAACCCTAACCCTAATGACCGTAACCCTAACTCCTAACCCTAACCCTAACCCTAACGCTAACCCTAATGACCCTAAACCCTAACACTAACCCTAACCCTAATGACGCTAACCCTAACCCTAACCATAACACTAACCCTAAACCCTAACCCTAATCCTAACCCTAACCCTGACCCTAATGTCTAAACCTAACCCTAACACTAATGACCCTAACACTAATGACCCTAACACTAACCGTAAACCTAACCTTAACACTAACCCAAACCCCTAAACCTTAACCCTAACCCTAACAACGCTAATCCTAACCCTAATCCATAACCCTAAACCTAACCCTAACCCTGAAGAACCTAAACCTAACCCTAACACCTAACCCTAACCATAACCCTAACCCTAACCATAATGTCCCTAACCCTAACCTTAACACTAACCCTAACCCCAACCCTAAAACTAATCCTAACCCTAACTCCCCTAACCCTAACACTAAATCTGAACCTAATACTAACCCTAACAACCCTAACACTAACCATAACCCCCTAGCACTGACCCTGACCTTAACCCTAACCCTAACTCTAATCGTATCCCTAACCCTAACCTCTAACCCTAAACCTAACCCTAACCCTAACCCTAAGCCTAAACCTAACCCCTAAACCTGACCTGAAACCCAAACCTAACCCTAACCCTAACCCTAAAGCTGAACCTTACTCTGATTCTAACCCTGACCACAACCCTAACCGAATCCTCATCCAAACCTAAACCTAAACCTAATCCCCACCCCTAACCCTAACCCTAATCCTAACCCCTAACCCTAACCTTAACCCTAACCCTAACCCTAATGACCCTAACCCTAACCCTAACAACCCTAACCACACAACCCTAACCCTATTCCTAAACCTAAACCCTAACCCTAAACTTAATCCTAACCCTAAACCTAAATCAAAATCTAACCTTAACCCTAACCCTAAAACCTAAACCTAATCCTAACCCTAAACCTTAAACTAAACCTAAACCTAACCCTAAACCTAAACTAAACCTAAACCTGACACTAATCCCAACCCTAAACCTAACCCTAACCCTAACCCTAACCCTAACCCTTCTCCTAACACTAACCATAAAATAACCACTAACCCCTAACCCTAACCATAACCCTAACCCTAAACCTTACCCTAACCCTAACCCTAACCCTAACACCCCTAAACCTAACCCTAACCCCAGAAACCTGACCCTGACCTAATCCCTAACCCTAACCCCAGAAACCTGACCCTGACCTAATCCCTAACCCTAACACCTAAACCTAACCCTAACCCTAAACCTAACCCTAACCCTAACCCTTCTCCTAACACTAACCATAAAATTATCCCTAACCCCTAAACCTAACCATGACCCTAACCCTAAATTTAACCCTCACCCTAAACCTTACCCTAACCCTAACCCTAACCCTAATCCTAACCCTTACCCTAAACCCTAATCCTAACCGTAACACTAACCCTAATCTCTGAACGTAACCCTAACCCTAACCCTAACCTTAAACGTAACCCTAAACCTAATCTTAAACCTAACCCTCACCCTGACCCTGACAAACCTAACCATAACCCTAACCCCAACCCTAACGCTAACCCTGATGACCTAACATTAAACCTAAACCTAACCCCTAACCCTAACCCTAACCCTAGCCCCTAATACTAACCCTAAACCTAAACCCTAATACTAACACTAACAGTAACAACCCTAATTGTAACCCTAATCTTAACCCTAAAGCTAACCCTAACACCTAACAGTACCCTAAACCTAACCCTAACCCATAACCCTAATCCTAACAACCCTAATCCAAACCCTAATCCATAACCCTAAACCTAACCGTAACCCTAACCCCTAAAACTAACCCTAAACCTAACCCTAACCCTAATGACCCGAACCCTAAAGCTAACCCTAACCCTAAGACCTAACACTAACCATAACCCCTAAACCTAATCCGATCCCTAACCCTAACCCCTAACCCTAACCCTAACCCTAATGACCCTAACACTAACCCTAACCCTAACCCTAACAACCCTAATCCTAACCCTAACCCTAATGACCTAAACTCTAACTCCTAACACTACCCTAACCCTAACCCTAACCCCACCTCTAACCCTAACCCTAATAACCCTAATCCTAACCCTAACCCTAATGACCCTAACTCTAACTCCTAACCGTACCCTAAACCTAACACTAACCCTAACCCTAACCCTAACCCTAAACCTAACCCTAACCTTAACCTTAATCCTAAACCTAATCCCTAACCCTAAAACTAACCCTAACCCTAATCCTAAATGTAACCCTAATATCCATAAACCTAACCGTAACTCTAACCATAACTCTAAACCTAACACTAACCCTACCCCTAATCCTATCCCTAACCCTAACCCCTAACCTTAACCCTAACCCTAATGACCCTAACCCTAAACCTAACCCTAAGCATAATGTCCCTAAACCTAACCCTAGCCCTAACGCTAACTCTACCCCTAACCTTAACACTAATCCTAAAACCTAAACCTAACCCTAGCCCTAACCCTAACCCTAGCCCTAACCTTGACCCTCACCCTGACCCTGACGACCCTAAGCCTAACCCTAACTCCTAACCCTAACCCTAACTGTGACTCTAACCCTAACCCTAATAACCCTAACTCTAATAACACTAACCTTAACAGTAATCCTAACCCTAACCTCTAACCCTAACCCGAACCATAACGCTCACCCTAACCCCTAACACTAACGCTAACCCCAGCCCTAACCCCAAATCCTAACAGTAACCCTAAAACTAACCCTAACTCTAACCAGTAACCCTAACCCTAACAACCCTAATCCTAACCATAATTCATAAGCCTAAACTTAAATCTAACCCTAACCCCTAAACCTAACCCTAACCCTAACACTAACCCTAACCCTAATCCTAACCCTTACCCTAAACTCTAATCCTAACCGTAACACTATCTCCTAATCTCTAAACGTAACCCTAACTCTAACCCTAACCTTAAACGTAACCCTAAACCTAACCCTCACCCTGACCCTGACAAACCTAACCATAACCCTAACCCCAACCCTAACACTAACCCTGATGACCTAACATTAAACCTAAACCTAACCCCTAACCCTAATCCTAACCCTAACCCTAACCCTAACCCTAGCCCCTAATACTAACCCTAAACCTAAACCCTAATACTAACGCTAACAGTAACAACCCTAATTGTAACCCCAATCTTAACCCTAAAGCTAACCCTAACACCTAACAGTACCCTAAACCTAACCCTAACCCATATCACTAATCCTAACAACCCTAATCCAAACCCTAATCCATAACCCTAAACCAAACCGTAACCTTAACCCCTAAAACTAACTCTAAACCTAACCCTAACCCTAATGACCCTAACCCTAACGCTAAACCTAACCCTAAGACCTAACACCAAACATAACCCCTAAACCTAATCCTATCCCTAACCCTAACCCCTAACCCTAACCCTAACCCTAACCCTAATGACCCTAACACTAACCCTAACCCTAACCCCACCTCTAACCCTAGCCCTAATAACCCTAATCCTAACCCTAACCCTAATGACCCTAACTCTAACTCCTAACCGTACCCTAAACCTAACACTAACACTAACCCTAACCCTAAACCTAACCCTAACCTTAACCTTAATCCTAAACCTAATCCCTAACCCTAATCCTAACCCTAACCCTAACCCTAACCCTAGCCCCTAATACTAACCCTAAACCTAAACCCTAATACTAACGCTAACAGTAACAACCCTAATTGTAACCCCAATCTTAACCCTAAAGCTAACCCTAACACCTAACAGTACCCTAAACCTAACCCTAACCCATATCACTAATCCTAACAACCCTAATCCAAACCCTAATCCATAACCCTAAACCAAACCGTAACCTTAACCCCTAAAACTAACTCTAAACCTAACCCTAACCCTAATGACCCTAACCCTAACGCTAAACCTAACCCTAAGACCTAACACCAAACATAACCCCTAAACCTAATCCTATCCCTAACCCTAACCCCTAACCCTAACCCTAACCCTAACCCTAATGACCCTAACACTAACCCTAACCCTAACCCCACCTCTAACCCTAGCCCTAATAACCCTAATCCTAACCCTAACCCTAATGACCCTAACTCTAACTCCTAACCGTACCCTAAACCTAACACTAACACTAACCCTAACCCTAAACCTAACCCTAACCTTAACCTTAATCCTAAACCTAATCCCTAATCCTAACCCTAACCCTAACCCTAACCCTAAATGTAAACCTAATATCCATAAACCTAACCCTAAACCTAACCGTAACTCTAACCCTAACCCTAACCCTAATGACCCTAACCCTAAACCTAACCCTAAGCATAATGTCCCGAACCCTAACCCTAACCCTAACGCTAACTCTACCCCTAACCTTAACACTAATCCTAAAACCTAAACCTAACCCTAGCCCTAACCCTAACCCTAGCCCTAACACTGCCCCTCACCCTGACCCTGACGACCCTAACAACCGTAATCCTAACCCTAACTTTAACCCTAACCCTAATGACCCTAACCCTAATCTGAATCCTACCCCTAACCCTAACCCTAACCCTAACCCTAACCCTAACCCTAACCCTAACCCTAAACATAACCGTAACTCTAACCCTAACCCTAAACCCCAAACTTCATCCTATTCCTAACCCTAACCCTAACGACCCTAAACCTAAAGCTAACCCTAACACTAAACCAAACCCTAACCCTAACCCTCACCCTCACCCTGACCCTGACAACCCTAACCCTAAAGCGAACCCCTAACCCTAACTCTAACCCTAACGCTAATGAACCTAACCCTAATAAACCTAAACCTAACCCTAATTCTAACCCTAACCTGTAAACCTAACCCTAACCCTAACGCTAACACTAACCCCTAACCCCTAACCCTAACCTTAACTCTAACCCTAAACCTAACAACCCTAATCTTAACCCTAACCTTATCCCTAAACCTAACCCTAAACCTAACCCCTAACCCAATCCCTAAAAACCCTAATCCTAATCCTAATCTATAACCATAAACCGAACCCTAATCCTAAACCTAACCCCTAAACCTAACCCTAACCCTAACCCTAATCCTGATGACCCTAAACCTAACCCTACCCCTAACACCTAACCCTAACCATATCCCTAACCCTAACCCTAACTCTAATGTCCCTAACCCTAAACCTAACCCTAACCCTAATGACCGTAACCCTAACTCCTAACCCTAACCCTAACCCTAACGCTAACCCTAATGACCCTAAACCCTAACACTAACCCTAACCCTAATGACGCTAACCCTAACCCTAACCATAACACTAACCCTAAACCCTAACCCTAATCCTAACCCTAACCCTGACCCTAATGTCTAAACCTAACCCTAACACTAATGACCCTAACACTAATGACCCTAACACTAACCCTAAACCTAACCTTAACACTAACCCAAACCCCTAAACCTTAACCCTAACCCTAACAACGCTAATCCTAACCCTAATCCATAACCCTAAACCTAACCCTAACCCTGAAGAACCTAAACCTAACCCTAACACCTAACCCTAACCATAACCCTAACCCTAACCATAATGTCCCTAACCCTAACCTTAACACTAACCCTAACCCCAACCCTAAAACTAATCCTAACCCTAACTCCCCTAACCCTAACACTAAATCTGAACCTAATACTAACCCTAACAACCCTAACACTAACCATAACCCCCTAGCACTGACCCTGACCTTAACCCTAACCCTAACTCTAATCGTATCCCTAACCCTAACCTCTAACCCTAAACCTAACCCTAACCCTAACCCTAAGCCTAAACCTAACCCCTAAACCTGACCTGAAACCCAAACCTAACCCTAACCCTAACCCTAAAGCTGAACCTTACTCTGATTCTAACCCTGACCACAACCCTAACCGAATCCTCATCCAAACCTAAACCTAAACCTAATCCCCACCCCTAACCCTAACCCTAATCCTAACCCCTAACCCTAACCTTAACCCTAACCCTAACCCTAATGACCCTAACCCTAACCCTAACAACCCTAACCATACAACCCTAACCCTATTCCTAAACCTAAACCCTAACCCTAAACTTAATCCTAACCCTAAACCTAAATCAAAATCTAACCCTAACCCTAACCCTAAAACCTAAACCTAATCCTAACCCTAAACCTTAAACTAAACCTAAACCTAACCCTAAACCTAAACTAAACCTAAACCTGACACTAATCCCAACCCTAAACCTAACCCTAACCCTAACCCTAACCCTAACCCTTCTCCTAACACTAACCATAAAATAACCACTAACCCCTAACCCTAACCATAACCCTAACCCTAAACCTTACCCTAACCCTAACCCTAACCCTAACACCCCTAAACCTAACCCTAACCCCAGAAACCTGACCCTGACCTAATCCCTAACCCTAACCCCAGAAACCTGACCCTGACCTAATCCCTAACCCTAACACCTAAACCTAACCCTAACCCTAAACCTAACCCTAACCCTAACCCTTCTCCTAACACTAACCATAAAATTATCCCTAACCCCTAAACCTAACCATGACCCTAACCCTAAATTTAACCCTCACCCTAAACCTTACCCTAACCCTAACCCTAACCCTAATCCTAACCCTTACCCTAAACCCTAATCCTAACCGTAACACTAACCCTAATCTCTGAACGTAACCCTAACCCTAACCCTAACCTTAAACGTAACCCTAAACCTAATCTTAAACCTAACCCTCACCCTGACCCTGACAAACCTAACCATAACCCTAACCCCAACCCTAACGCTAACCCTGATGACCTAACATTAAACCTAAACCTAACCCCTAACCCTAACCCTAACCCTAGCCCCTAATACTAACCCTAAACCTAAACCCTAATACTAACACTAACAGTAACAACCCTAATTGTAACCCTAATCTTAACCCTAAAGCTAACCCTAACACCTAACAGTACCCTAAACCTAACCCTAACCCATAACCCTAATCCTAACAACCCTAATCCAAACCCTAATCCATAACCCTAAACCTAACCGTAACCCTAACCCCTAAAACTAACCCTAAACCTAACCCTAACCCTAATGACCCAAACCCTAAAGCTAACCCTAACCCTAAGACCTAACACTAACCATAACCCCTAAACCTAATCCGATCCCTAACCCTAACCCCTAACCCTAACCCTAATGACCCTAACACTAACCCTAACCCTAACCCTAACAACCCTAATCCTAACCCTAACCCTAATGACCTAAACTCTAACTCCTAACACTACCCTAACCCTAACCCTAACCCTAACCCTAACCCTAAAACCTAAACCTAATCCTAACCCTAAACCTTAAACTAAACCTAAACCTAACCCTAAACCTAAACTAAAGCTAAACCTGACACTAATCCCAATCCTAAACCTAACCCTAACCCTAACCCTAACCCTAACCCTAACCCTTCTCCTAACACTAACCATAAAATAACCACTAACCCCTAACCCTAACCATAACCATAACCCTAAACCTTACCCTAACCCTAACCCTAACCCTAACACCCCTAAACCTAACCCTAACCCGAGAAACCTGACCCTGACCTAATCCCTAACCCTAACACCTAAACCTAACCCTAACCCTAAATCTTAAACTAAACCTAACCCTAACCCTAAACCTAAACTAAACCTAACCCTGACACTAATCCAAACCCTAAACCTAACCCTAACCCTAACCCTTCTCCTAACACTAACCATAAAATTATCCCTAACCCCTAAACCTAACCATGACCCTAACCCTAAATTTAACCCTAACCAACCCTAACCCTAACCCTAACCCTAACACTTACCCTAACCCTAACCCTAATCCATAACCCTAAACCTAACCGTAACCCTAACCCCTAAAACTGACCCTGACCTAATCCCTAACCCTAACACCTAAACCTAACCCTAACCCTAAATCTTAAACTAAACCTAACCCTAACCCTAAACCTAAACTAAACCTAACCCTGACACTAATCCAAACCCTAAACCTAACCCTAACCCTAAACCTAACCCTAACCCTAACCCTTCTCCTAACACTAACCATAAAATTATCCCTAACCCCTAAACCTAACCATGACCCTAACCCTAAATTTAACCCTAACCAACCCTAACCCTAACCCTAATCCTAACACTTACCCTAACCCTAACCCTAATCCATAACCCTAAACCTAACCGTAACCCTAACCCCTAAAACTAACCCTAAACCTAACCCTAACCCTAATGACCCGAACCCTAAAGCTAAACCTAACCCTAAGACCTAACACTAACCATAACCCCTAAACCTAATCCTATCCCTAACCCTAACCCCTAACCCTAACCCTAACCCTAACCCTAATGACCCTAACACTAACCCTAACCCTAACCCTAACAACCCTAATCCTAACCCTAACCCTAATGACCTTAACTCTAACTCCTAACACTACCCTAAACCTAACCCTATCCCTAACCCTAACACTAACCCTAACCCTAACCCTAACTCCTAACCCTAACCCTAACTGTAACTCTAACTCTAACCCTAATAACCCTAACTCTAATAACACTAACCTTAACAGTAATCCTAACCCTAACCTCTAACCCTAACCCGAACCATAACGCTCACCCTAACCCCTAACCCCTAACGCTAACCCCAGCCCTAACCCCAAATCCTAACAGTAACCCTAAAACTAACCCTAACTCTAACCCCTAACCCAAACCCTAACAACCCTAATCCTAACCATAATTCATAACCCTAAACCTAACCCTAACCCTAACCCTAACCCTAACCCTAATCCGATCCCTAACCCTAACCCCTAACCCTAACCCTAACCCTAATGACCCTAACCCTAACCCTAAACCTAACCCTAACAACCCTAATCCTAACCCTAACCCTAATGACCTTAACTCTAACTCCTAACACTACCCTAAACCTAACCCTATCCCTAACCCTAACACTAGCCTTAACCCTAACCCCTAACCCTAAACCTAACCCAAACCCTAACCCTGAACCTAACCCTAATATCCATAACCCTAACCATAACCCTAACCGTAAATCTAACCCTAACCCGAACCCCGACACCTACCCCTAATCCTATCCCTAACCCTAACCCCCAACCTTAACCGGTACCTTAATGACCCTAACCCTAAACCTAACACTAACCCTAACCCTTACCCTAACTTTAACCCTAACACTAATGACCCTGACCCTAATAACCCTAACCCTAACACTAACCGTAACACCTAACCCTAACCCTAATCCTAACCCTAATGTCCCTAACCCTAACCCTAACCCATACACTAACCCTAATCTCTAAACGTAACCCTAAGCCTAACCCTAACCTTAAACCTAACCCTCACCCTGACCCTGACCCTGACAAACCTAACCCTAAGCCTAACCCCAACCCTAACGCTAACCCTGATGACATAACATTAAACATAAACCCAACCCCTAACCCTAACCCCTAACCCTAAGCCTAACCCCTGACCCTAACCCTAACTCTAACCCCAAACCTAACACTAACCCTAACCCTAAACCTAACAACCCTGAACCTAACCCTAATCCATAAACCTAAAGCTAACCCCTAACCCTACCTTAACCCTAACCCTAACCCTAACCCTAACCCTAAACCCTAACCCTAACCCTAACACTAATATCCCTAACCCTAACACTAATGTCCCTAACTATAACCCTAATGACCCTAACTCTAAACCCCTAAACCTACCCTAACCCTAACCCTAACCCCTAACACTAATCCTATCTGTAACCCCTAACCCTAAGCCTAACCCTAATGACCCTAACCCTCACCCTGACCCTGACCCTGACCCTGACAACCCTGACCCTAACCCTAACCCTAACCCCTAACCCTAACCCTAACCCTAACCCCTAACCCTAAACCTAAACCTAACCCTAATGACCCTAACCCTAATGACCCTAACACTGACGCTAACCGTAACCCTAACACCAACCCATAACCCGAACCCTAACCCTAACCCCAACCCCTAACCCCTAAACCAAACCATAATTCTAAACCTAACCCTAATGACCCTAACCCAAATGACCCTAACCCTAAACATAAATTCTAATCCTAACCTAAAACCTAACTCTATCCCTAACCCCAACACTAAACCTATCCCCAACCCTAATAACCGTAATCCTAACCCTAACTTTAACCCTAACCCTAACCCGAATGACCCTAACCCTAATCCGAATCCTACCCCTAACTCCTAACCCTAACCCTAACACTGACCCTAACCCTAATCCCTAACCCTACCCTAACCCTAACCCTAAACCTAAACCTAACCCTAACCTTAACCCTAACACTAAACCATAAACCTAAACCTAACCCTAATATTCCTAACCCTAACCCTAAACATAACCGTAACTCTAACCCTAACCCTAAACCCTAAACTTCATCATATTCCTAACCCTAAAACTAATGATCCTAACCCTAACGCTAACCCAAACCCTAACCCTCACCCTCACCCTGACCCTCACAACCCTAACCCTAAAGCTAACCCCTAACCCTAACCCTAACTCTAACCCTAACGCTAATGACCCTAACCCTAAAAACCTAAACCTAACTCTAATTCTAACCCTAACCTGTAAACCTAACTCTAACCCTAACGCTAACACTAACCCCTAACCCCTAACCCTAACCTGAACTCTAACCCTAAACCTATCAACCCTAATCTTAACCCTAATCTTATCCCTAAACCTAACCCTAAACCTAACCCCTAACCCAATCCCTAACAACCCTAATCCTAATCCTAATCTATAACCATAAACCGAACCCTAATCCTAAACCTAACCCCTAAACCTAACCCTAACCCTAACCCTAACCCTAATCCTGATGACCCTAAACCTAACCCTACCCCTAACACCTAACCCTAACCATATCCCTAACCCTAACCCTAACTCTAATGTCCCTAACCCTAAACCTAATCCTAACCCTAATGACCGTAACCCTAACTCCTAACTCCTAACCCTAACCCTAACGCTAACCCTAATGACCCTAAACCCTAACACTAACCCTAACCCTAACGACGCTAACCCTAACCCTAACTGTAACACGAACCCTAAACCTTAAACCTAACCCTAACCCTAACCCTGACCCTAATGTCTAAACCTAACCCTAACCCTAATGACCCTAACACTAACCCTAACCCTAACCTTAACACTAACCCGAACCCCTAAACCTTAACCCTAACCCTAACAACGCTAATTCTAACCCTAATACATAACCCTAACCCTAACCCTAACCCTAACCCCTAAACCTAACCCTAACCCTGATGACCGTAACCATAACCCTAACCCTAACACCTAACCCTAACCCTAACCATAACCCTAACCCTAACCCTAATGCCCCTAACCCTAAACCTAACCCTAACGCTAACCCTAATCATCCTAACCCTAACCCTTACCCTAATGACGCTAACCCTAAACCTAACCCTTACCCTTACCCTAACTCTAACCCTAACCCCTAAACCTAACAATAACCCTAACCCTGACCCTAATGCCTAAACCTAACCCTAACCCTACACGACCCAAACTCTAACCCCTAAATCTAACGCCTAACCCTAACTCTAACCCTAACCCAAATGATCCTAACCCGAATAACCCAAACCCTATCACTAATCCTAACCCTCACCCTAACCCTAATGCTTACCCTAAACCCTAACCGCTAACCCTAAACCTAACCCCGAACCCTAACACTAACCCTAAAACTAAACCTAACTCTAGCCCCTATCCAAACCCTAACAACCCTAATCCTAAACCTAATCCATAACCCTTAACCTAACCCTAACCCCTAAACCTAACCTTAACCCTAACCCTAACCCTAATGACCCTAACACTAACCTAAACCTAACACTAACACTAACCCTAACCCCTAAACGTAACCCTAACCCTAACTCTGACCCTAATGCCTAACCCTAACCCTAACGACCCTAACCCTAACCCTAACCCTAACCCCAACCCTAACGCTAACCCTAATGACCTAACACTAAACCTAAACCTAACCCTAACCCTAACCCTAAACCTAACCCCTAATCCTAACCCTAACCCTAACCCTAATGACCCTAACACTAACCTAACCCTAACACTAACACTAACCCTAACCCCTAAACGTAACCCTAACCCTAACTCTGACCCTAATGCCTAACCCTAACCCTAACGACCCTAACCCTAACCCTAACCCTAACCCCAACCCTAACGCTAACCCTAATGACCTAACACTAAACCTAAACCTAACCCTAACCCTAACCCTAAACCTAACCCCTAATCCTAACCCTAACCCTAACCCCTAATCTTAACCCTAACCGTAACAACCCTAATTCTAACCCTAATCTTAACCCTAAAGCTAACCCTAACACCTAACAGTAACCCTAAACCTAACCCAAACCCCTAACCCTAACCCTAACAACCCTAATTGTAACCCTAATCTTAACCCAAAATCTAACCCTAACACCTAACAGTTACCCTAAACCTAACCCTAAACCCTAACCCTAACCCTAACAACCCTAATCCAAACCCTAATCCATAACCCTAAACCTAACCCTAACCCTAACCCCTAAATCTAAACCTAACCCTAACCCTAACGCTAACCCTAACCGTAACCCTAACCCTAACCCTCACCCTGACCCTGACCCTGACAACCCAAACCCTAACCCTAACCTTAACCCACACCCTCACCCTAACCCTAACCCCTAACCCTAAATGTAACCCTAACCCTAAACATAACCCTAATGTCCCTAACCCTAACCCTTACTCTAACCGCTAACCCTAAACCTAACCATAACCCTAGCCCTAACCCTAACCGTATCCCTAACCCAAATCCCTAACCCTAACACTAACCCTAACCCAAATGACCCGAACTCTAACCCTTAATCCTAACCCTAAGCCTAAAGCTAATCCTATCCCTAACCCTAACCTTCACCCTGACCCGTTCCCTGACGACCCTAAGCCCCAACCATAACCCTAACGAGCTAACCCTAACCCTAACCCTAAACCTAACCCTAATGACCCTAACCCTAATGACCCTAACCCTAACTCTAACCGTAACCCTAACTCCTAACCCTAACCCCTAACCCCTAACCCTAATTCTAACCCTAACCCTAATGTCCCTAACCCTAATGACCCTAACCCTAACCCTAATGACCCTAACCCTAATCCTAACCGTAATCCATAACCCTAACTCTAACCCTAATCCTAACCCTAACCCTAACCCCTAACCATAACCCTAACCCTAACCCTAACCCTAACCCCCTAACCCTAACCCTATCCCCAACCCTAACCCTACGGCTCAGAGCTGCACCAGGGCAGGTTCAGCTGGGCACGAGGATCCGTTTCTGCACCGAGAGGGCGGCCGGGCGCTGGGAGAGGCTGCCTGAGAGGCGGTTGGTGCCCCCGGCCTGTCCGTGCCCAGGAGCCCTTTGGGCAATGCCCTCAGTGACACGGTTTGACCTTTGCTCAGCCCTGAAGGTGTCAGGCAGTTGGACTAGATGGTCATTGTTGGTCCCTTCCAAATGAAATTATTCTATTCTATGCTATGTTTTTTCACCTGCGTGTTGACAAGGCCAGGCCTCCATCCTGAGAACTCACCTGAAATGACAAGGGCATACTCAGAATTACTGCATTAATGTAATCAAGTAATTTTGCACTGCGAGGGGCACTGAGCCCGGGCTGGACGGCCGGGCCCAAGGGTGCTGCTCTGCGGCACTGAGCACAGGGCAAGGCTGTTGGCTGGCGGTGTCACCCAGGGGCCAGGCCTGGGCCCGATTCTGAATAACAGGCCCCTGGCTCCTTCAGCTGCTTGTGTTGTTATCAGCTGCAGTGTTCACACCTTTTGAGTGAAGGGGCACTGAGCTGCTGGTTCACAGTCCCGGCCGTTCTGCAGATCGTTCGCTTCTCTTCCATGTTTACTCCTCTCTGTCCCTGCCTCTCCTCCCTCTGCCCTTCTTGTTTCCTCCCATCCTTTTCCCTCTGCTCTGCTCCCTCGCCCAGCCTGTATTTGTCTGATCCCCTGTCCTTCCTCCTGCCCTCCTTTGCTCTCTGTCCTGTTGCGCGTCACAATGTTCCTGGCTGCCCCCTGCCCCTGCCCTGCATTCCCCACTCCCTGTCCCTGTCCTGCTCCCATCCCTCTGTCCTGCTTGGGGCTGCTGGTGGCCATGTTGGTTCCCAGGGCATGCTGGGAGCTGTACACCCGGGGCAGGGGCTGCAGGGTCGCCATGTTGGTTCCTAGGGCATGCTGGGAGCTGTAGTCCTGGGACCTGCCCTGAGGCAGGGGCTGCTGGGTGACCATGTTGGTTCCCGGGGCATACTGGGAGCTGTAGGCCCCGGGGCAGGGGCTGCCGCCGGCCATGTTGGTGTGGCAGGGGCAGGCTCTGCTCCAGGCCCCGGCTGAGGTGAGGGCTGGGGCTGCCTGTGAGGGGAGCGGGGCCCTGGGGTGGGCACTGGGGGCTCTGCTGCCTGCTGGCCGCACCAGGGGGGCAGGGGGGAGCTCCCCGCTGGAGCCGGGCCCGTCGGGGCAGCCCTGGGGGTGAGCCCAGAGCTGGGGAGGGGAAGGGGACGGAGATGGAGCCCCCGGGCACAGGCACCAGCGGGTTGTGGGCTGAGCGAGGGAAGGCAGAGCTGCTCCTCTGTGCGTTGCCTTTCCCCTTTCCCCTCCTCCCCTCCCTGTCCCTCGGTGAGGAGATTTTTGTGGCATGCCTTCCTTGGTGAGATGAGCTCCCAGCCTGGGCTGAGGGAGAGAGAAAAGGGGCGAGGGGAGAGGGGTCGCAGCCCTGAGTGTGCAGATTTAATCTACACGCCCTGCTCTGAAGATACAGCGTGTCTGTGGGTCAGCATTACCAGAAGAATTTAATTAATTGTAGGCATTTCTGTGCTTCTTGTACATGGAATCATTTTTACCCTTGCTACAGTCAGGAGGCAGCAAGTGCCGGCTGGTAGATGGAGATGGAAATGACAGTGAGCGACACGCAGGCGCTGGTGATCGTGCCGCAAGGCGTGCTGTGCAGTGACCTGGGGAAAACCTGCCACGACTCTGCCAGAGGCCAAGGTTTCCAGTGCTGTTTCTGTATTAGATGCAGAAACATCGGTGTTCTCCCTCTGCGTGTGTTTCTGTGCAGGCGTGTGCATGAAACATTGGTGCTGCTCTGTGCCATAAGTGGGACTGAGGGCAGCTGGGTGGGTGGGCACATGTGGAGCCACGGAAGAAACTTTGCATCCTAGCAGTCAAGCTATTTAAAGGTTCTTTACTGTCTTTAATCCTCTTACAAGCAGTGCATTCTTGTGTCCTGTGGGCAGTCCAGTGGCATGACTGGTCCTTTTCCATCTCTTTTGCAGAACACAGATGCATTTGTGAGGGCAAATCAAGGGTACAAGGTGTGCCCCACAAGAAAGCAACCTGCAAAGGCACAGACAGCCCCCGTTACAAAGAGGAGGGCCTTTGCTGCAGACGCTGCAAAAGATGTACCGAGCCTGAGGAAAGTGACAAAAAGGGACACTTCAGCGTGGCAGGTGAGATTTCCATCCATGTTCCTCAAACGTAGCAGCATCTGTTTTTTTCAGGATGCAGCGTTAGAGTCGAGGGTTTCTTGACTGCACGTGATGCTGCACGTGATGCTGCAGTGCAAATAGCTTCCTTGTCCCAAATACAGTTGCCAAAACTCTAGTTCAGCCTCTGAATAACAACCTAAAATTATCCTTGGTGCAAAAGTCCAGATCGGTGGTCTGTCACACCCCACACCCCATACTGGGTCCAGATTTGGCACATGTTAAATTGAGGGATATCTGCTGTTCAAGTTTTTCATTTTCTAGTCAAAAAGGAAAATGCTGCCTGCAGGGTCCTGCCCCTGGGGAGAAACAACCTCATGCACCAGTACAGGCTGGGGTGGACCTGCTGGAGAGCAGCTCTGTGGAGAGGGACCTGGGAGTGCTGGTGGACCACAGGTTGACCATGAGCCAGCAGTGTGCCCTGGCTGCCAAGAAGGCCAACGGGCTCCTGGGGTGCATTAGGAGGAGTGTGGCCAGCAGGTCGAGGGAGGTTCTCCTTCCCCTCTACACTGCCCTGGGGAGGCCCCATCTGGAGTGCTGTGTCCAGTTCTGGGCTCCCCAGTTCAAGAAAGATGAGGAGCTACTGGAGAGAGTCCAGCGCAGGGCTACGAGGATGGTGAGGGGACTGGAGCATCTCTCCTATGACGAAAGGCTGAGGGAGCTGGGCTTTTTCAGCCTAAAGAAGAGAATGCTGCGAGGGGACCTAATAAATGCTTACAAATATCTGCAGGGTGGGTGTCAGGAGAATGGGGCCAAACTCTTTTCAGTGGTGCCCAGTGACAGGACAAGGGGCAATGGGCACAAACTGAAGCACAGGAAGTTCCGTCTGTACATGAGGAAGAACTTCTTCCCTCTGAGGGTGACGAAGCCCTGGAACAGGCTGCCCAGGGAGGTTGTGGATTCTCCTCTGGAGATATTCAAGACCTGCCTGGACGCGGTCCTGTGCAGCCTGCTCTGGGTGAGCCTGCTTCGGCAGGGGGGTTGCACTAGATGACCCACAGAGCTCCCTTCCAACTCCGAACATTCTGTGATTCTGTGATTCTGTTTAGTAATTTGCTGTTTACAAAAATAATTTATGGGTGTCTATGAAGTTCGAGATGTTAACGTTTCTGTGGATGGACGTACCAGTGGAGCAAACTTTTTGTATTGAAATTGAGAGAAGCCTTATTTAATACCACTGAAAGTTGGCCCTGTTGCCTCTTATAGCTTGGAGGAGGGAATTCTAACGTTTTAAACATTAACAAAAAGAAGAAAATATAATCCCTGAATAAATAGGTAGAGTGTGTAAACTGGTGAAAGGCAGCTCATCTCTCACTGACATGCACAGCTGGCAGAACTGTTGCAGTCGTGACCTTGAAGTACAGGGACATTAATGTTAAATTCCCAATACTTCCTCATTTCTGCATCAGGAGAAAGCCGTCTTGGCCAAAAAGCTTTTCAGTGGAGTAAAAAGTGGAAAAAAGACCCTTCCTAGAATAGCCAATATCCCGACAGAGGTGCAAGTTTTGTTTTTCACAAGAAGCTTCCTTCTGCTCCCAGGTGAAAGTCAGTTGCCGCTGGTACCTGCTGGCCTTCTTGCTGCTTAGTTCTTCCCCAGTTCTTGCTTTCCTCTGACTGAAGAGCTGCAATGAGGAAGAAGCCAGGCTGCTAAGTTTCAAACCAGACCAACGCTAACAAGGAAGGGTGTTCGCCAACACTGAGGTGGTTGTAAGCTGCATCACTATTAAAAGCTGCAGTGAAAGTCCTGAATCATCTCCCATTGGGCAAGTGCAGTTCTTGACTGTTTTCTCTTGACTGTTGATTTAACCGTGAATGTCTTTAGAATAGCACTTAAAATTTGCAGTTTTTCATACCAGTAAGTTCTTGGTGCCAGTAGAGAGACGCTGTGCTGAGCAGGCTCTGTAAACATATGGCAATGCTTGTAGGTATAGATTTGGTCTTCCCTTCGATGAAGTCATTTTGTAATTTGAAAGTTTAATGGGAGGATTTTTGGTTTTATCCTGATATCTAATTGCCAGCCCTCAGCTGCAGCAAAAGTACTCCAGTTGTTTAAGCACCAAAGGAAACTTTCACTTTCCACTTAGCTGTCATTTTTTTCCTTGCTCTTTATTTTTCTGTTTAAATCAACATTTTAAGCATTTTCTTAGTTGGGGACACAACAGTACTCTCCTTGTCCTGTGATGATAATGCCTGTGCTGTGGGTCCTTCCCGTGCCAGAAAGAGGAACTGCCCTGGAGTGACTGGAGATGGACAGGCGTGATGGCACCAGGAGTTCTTGGCTTGCTCAGGCTAGAAAAGCAAGTGGGAGAAGAGTGGGGTGACTTCTGCAAGTGCAGAAGGAGGGGGTGGGCACCAGAAAACATGCTTACTGCAGTGGGAGCCCCCCTCCGCGTGCTGGGTTGAGGGCACTGGTGTAGTGAGTTGTGCCCATTCTCAGGCGCGAGGGAGTTGGGGCTGAGCTCAGATGCCTGGGTCCCCTTTTTGGGGTGGGGGGGAGGAGGGGGTTTGTCTTTGGGGCCATTTGGTAGCATTCAGTGAGTCAGGGAGTTTTGTATTGGGTCAATAAAGTTCCCGTTTCCATATGCCTGGGTGCCCCCCCCCAGAAACCTGGGTGCCCTCCGACCTCCCGGGTCCCCTCCTGAACCCCTACCCCCCGTGGATGCTCCCCCTGCAACCCCTGGGTCCCCCCTGGTCCGAGGTTCTCGTTTCCCTTCTCCAGCACCCGAGGGCAGCAGCAGAGACCTCCATAGGGTCTATAGGAGGCCTTCCAGGATCTATAGGAGCCCATTGGGGGTTTACGGGGACTTAAAGGTGCCTGTAGAGGGGTTTGTAGTGGGCTGTAGGAGGGTTTGTAGCGAGTGTCGGAGCTCATAGGGGTACAGACAGCTCTAGAAGACCGTGATGGGGTTTGTAGGTGCTTATAGGATCCTGTAGGGTCTATAGAGGCTTATAGGGGGCTTGCAGGGACTATAGGAACTGAGAGAGGGCTTATGGGAGCCTGTGAGAGGGTTTATAGGGCTGCCGGGGATCGACAGGTTGCTGTGGGGGCCCCACAGGGGATACAGGGGGGGCTCTATAGGTTTGTAAGTGTCTGTAAGGAATCTGTAGGAGCCTGCATGGGATTTAGAAGAGCCCACGGGGGGTTAGAAGGGTTTACAGGGTGCACACGGGTTCTGTAGGTGGCTGCCCAGCCCTGAGTACATTTAAGGTGAAACCTTGAAGCAAACGCTTAATGCTATGAAGAGTGGGGTTCTGCAGCAGCCTTCTGATGGAAATCAAGGAAGCAGAAAGCAGCCAGCGCAGCCTCTGCTGATGAACATGGAGCTCGGTGAGTTTGTGATGGGCCGGGGTACCTCTTCCAGCTTCTCCTTTCTCCAAAGCAACCCTAACCCTAACACAGACTCGTGTTTGCTTTTCACTTTCTGCTCGCTGTGCTGTCCTCTTGTTTGAAGGTCAGAACTGTTGCTGATCGGGTATTTTCTATTTATTAATTTATCAGTTATTTTTTTATTTTCATAAAAAAGGCCGGGTCTTTTCTCCATTAAATGCAGCTCTAAGTTAAAGCTAAATGAACCTAGAGATTTTTTTTCTGAGCTTGATTATGTCATTTGGTTCCACCCTTCTGCTTGTTCCATGGCTACGGAAGGGACCCGCTCCCTTGGTAGGGGTATCATGGAATCATGGAGTTATAAAGAGGTGTGATATGAGAGCATCTTTGTATACATTTATGCACGAGATCCTGGCAGTTGCTGCTTTAACTGTATCCATCTCTGTAGCACCTAAACCCTTTGGCAGTAACAGTGTCCATCCACGCAATAGTGTTGAGCTCCCAAATCCAATGAAACCCTTCAGAGAGCTGTGACAGCCTCTCGCAGAGGGCACAGAAATGGTTATTTGTGATTCACTTGAGCTGCCCTTTGTGGCAGCTGGCTGAGAGTGTCTGCGGCCAGTCGTCTCCTGGGGGTTTGGTGCTGCCAATGGTAGGTTCTTTAAACAAGCAGATGAATTAACCTAAGACTTGGCTTCACTCTTTTGACAGATCTCACACAAACGGCAGGCCCGAGCATGCTGCTTTGCATGTGGTGGCCATCCTGGAGAGAGCCCCGCCCCCAGCCCCGCCCCCAGCCCCGCCCCAGTGTCCGTGGGGCAGTTGCAGCCAACAGCCCCAGTGCCGGCAGGACGGAGCAGTGCTGGCACGCAGCAGCGCTGGGAGGAGGCCGGCTCTGGCCGAGCAGCGCTGCCCAGGCACCGGCACCGGCACCCCGCTCCCCAGCCCTGCTCGCGCCAGCCGGCTGCATCCCTGGCGTCAGACAGCGCTGCGCACGGCGAGAGTCCTCCTGTCCGGGGCGGGATGGGCCAGGCCATCTGCTGCTGCGGTTCCAGGTGGGCTGTGATGGGGTGCAGGGACACGCGGGCACAGCCGGGCCCTGCAGCAGCGGCGTTGCTCATGGCCACCGCGCTCTGCTCTGCAGGGAGGCTCTCACCGACGCCGAGCTGGTGCTGAGCGCGGACGTGCGTCTGACCCGGGGCCGCAAGAGGAGCAAGAGGCGGCTTCTCCTCCTCCCAGAGGAACTGGTGGTGGCCAAGCTGCAGTAAGACCCTGAGAGCCCGGCTGCCTTTCCCCCATCGTGGCCCTGGGAGCAGAGCAGGGACACCCTGGCTCCATACCCGGAGACCTCGGTGCTGGATGCCCCAATGTCCGTCCCAAGGGCGGGCAGGGGACAGGGCTGTGCCCGGGGGCGACCCCAAGGAGGCCACCTCCAGCTCACTGCCGGCCTCTCCTCTCTGCAGACGTGGCACCACCATGCGCCCAGAGCTGCGCCTGGCCCTGGAGCAGCTGTGGGTGCTGAGCGGGGAGACGGAGGCGGCAGGGGAGAAGGAAGAAAAGGAGGGTGGCAGCGGCAAGGGCAGTAATTCCCTCCTCCTCGCCTGGCCCACCGGTTCCTGCCTTGCCACTTTCAAGTGAGTTGTGGTTCCAGGTCCCACACCAGGGCTGGAGGCTGCGGCGCGGTGCTGGGGTCCTCTCTGGGGTCTGGCAGCTGCGTCCAGGGCTGGCGCGGGGCAGGAGAGGTTCCCAGCCATGCCTGACAATGTTTCTCCTCTCTTTCTGCAGCTCACGTGCGGTGAAGGAGCTGTGGGTGGGCACGCTGCTGGGGTAAGGCGGGGGGGATGCTCCAGGCACAGCCGTAGAGGGGAACACAGCTCTGTGGCTGGGGAGAGGGGCCCCACGGCTGCAGGCAGCTCTGGGGCAGGCGGGTGATGAGCGGGGACAGAAAGGCTCTGGTTCCTCTGTGTGCAGCAGGGAGGAGCAGGCGGGGAAGCAGGGCTGGGTGCCTGGCAGGCATCAGCTCTGCAGGCAGCTCTGCTCTCTGCCGGGCTCCGGGGCGGTACCCGGGGACGTACGGGCTCCCGCTCGCTGGAGAGAGAAGAGGTGGCTCGGGCTCACTCTTCTTCTGTCCCTGCCCCACGCACAGGCAACCAGAAGGAGCCAAGAGAGCCCGGGTGACGCGACTGCCCTCCACCAAACTCCTGGAGCAGCAACTGAGCCGCCACCATGCCGTGAGTGTCTCTCTCCTCTCGACTGTGCCCCCCAAGCACTGGTCGTCCAGCCCAGCACCAGAGGCATCACTTCTCACCTTCTTCCACTCCTCTTTAGCCCAGTGGAGGACACTGAGGGCCAGGAGCCTGGAGGCCCTTCTCGAGCGCCAGGCAAAGGTGAGATTGGCTGCCTTCCACCCACCTCTGGCTGTCCCAGGGTGCCAGGCAAGTGGGGTGACCTTCTGCAGGAGGGTCATGTGGTGCCACTCAAGAGCTGAGAGGGTTGAGGAGCACCGGGAACGCCAGCACGTCCTGGCTGGTGGTGTTGGGAGGAAGCTGGCCATGCTGGGCAGAGAGCGCGGCAGGGCAGAGGGTCCCAGCTCTGCCACGCTCAGGCTGCTGGTGCAGGGTAGCAGCTCACCGGTGGCCCTTTCTGCTGCAGGGCTGCTGTCTGAGCACAGCCTGGTTCTTGCAGGATGACGCCAAGAGAGGGCCTGCGCCGATCCCTTCTGTCAATGGAGGGGGAAGTTGCCAGTTGGCGGGTGAGTTTTGGACAGCAAGGCAGGGAGGGCCCTGTTTCCTCCTGGCGACAGCACTTCTGCAGAAGATGGGATGCTGCTGTGGCTGTCCTTTGCCCCGAGCAAGTCGGTCGCCATCACTGTGCAGCAGGAGAGAGCTGAGCCCTCGGGGTCCCTTCGTTCCCCCCTGACGTCTCTCCCTTGCACGCAGGGGCCGAGGGACTGCTGCCGAGCGCTGGAGGTGGTGCCTGCCTCTGCTCCATCCTCAGGGCCAGGCAGATGGGTCCCCACTCCTGGGCTGGAGTAGCAGGAGCTGTGCTCACTTGCCCCCTGAGTGTCACCATGCAGGTTTGGCACCTGACAGGAGGAGATCAGCTGGAGGAGCAAGGGCACATGTTGGGCAGTGGCCGCTGGAGGTGGTTCTGCAAGGACACGGAGCCTCTGGTGCTGCGCAGAGCTTGGAGGAGGGCAGGGCGAGGGCTGGGCCAGGCTGTCGCGGTGGCACGCCGGCTCTCGGGAGGCTCCGAGCCGGAGCCGCTGAGCCGGAGCCACGGTTCCAGCTGCCCGCTCCCTGCCCGTCCTGCCACCCCACTCAGCACCGCGCTGCAGGCAGGGCCGGGCAGGCTGCAGGAGTGCTGGACTGGCGGTCGCCACTGATGGGCTCTTGCTCTGTTTTCCTTTGCAGCAGGAGGGAGCAGCGGGAGGAGGAGGAGGGGGCTGCCCTGGCCCTTTGCTCTGCGGCGGAGCCCGGCCGCTGCCCCGGCGCCCGGTCAGGCAGACTGCGGCTGCAGCAGGGCGCTCTTTGGGCAGCCCCTGGCAGCCCTGTGCGGGGAGGATGGCACGCTGCACCAGCCCCTGCAGGTGAGGCAGGCGGGACAGGGGGTCCCCAGCCCTCCCTCCCGCTGCTGCGGAGAGGCAGTGTCCCCAGGAGCTCCGGGCATGGGGCACTGGGCTCTTCACCCCGGCTCCCTTTGCGGGAGGAAGGAGCCAGCCCTGGGTCAGAGACCTGGCCATGGCCACCGCTGTCAGAAGGCAGCTCTGCAGCCAAGCAGCTGTCCTCCTGCCTCTCCTGCAGGAGCTCCTGGACGTCCTGCACCAGCAGGGACCATCGGAGGAGAGCATCTTCCGGAAGGGTGCCAGCAGGAAAGAACTTCGAGAGCTGAAGGAGGCCCTGGACAGCGGCGCAGACGTTGACCTGGCAAGCCAGCCTGTGCTGCTGCTGGCCATCTTCTTGAAGGTGAGCGCTTCTGACGTGCGTCTGGAAGAGCTCCTGGCTGTCCTGGAGTGTTCAGAGGCTGAGCTGGGGCCCTTGGCATTGCAGGACTTCCCGCGCAGCATCCCCGCCAAACTCCTCGTCACCGACCTCTACGAGGAGTGGATGCGAGCCATGGAGCAGCCAAGCAGGGAGGCCAAGGTGGAAGAGCTGAAAGCGTAAGTGTGTGCGGCAGGCTGCCTTTTGAGCAGCAGCTGGTGGAGGCCTGGGACTTGCCTGCGAAGGGACGGGCTCCTGAAAAAGCCGCGTTGTGTGGCAGCCCGCTGCTGCTGGGCTGGGGTTGGGTTTGGAGGGAAAGCGCGTGGACAGGGAGCCTTGGGTGACATCAGGAGCTGGGAAGCAACGCCACGCTTCCTTGCTGAAGTGCAGGAGCCCTGAGTACTGGCTGAGAGCCCCTGGAGAGCTGCGCAACACAGCCGCTGGCTCCCAGCTGCCTTGGGCAAGCTTGGAGGAGGGCTGTGGGCAACAGCTGCTTTGTCATCGTGGTGTTCCTGTTCCCTCAGAGTGGCCGGCAAGTTGTCTGCAGCGAATCTTGTGCTCCTCAAGCGGCTGCTGTCCCTCCTCCGGCACATCGGCCAGCACGCAGCCAGCAGCAGGATCAGCGTCAGCAACCTGGCCATCTGCGTTGGGCCAAACCTGCTGAGCCCACCCAACGAGGAGCTGCTGCCACTGGAGGCCATGCTGGAGGTGATGGAGAAGGTACGCTCTCTTGAAGCAGGACAGCTGCAGTCGGCTGGTCATCAGAGCTGGGCTGTTGAGAGGTCCCTGGCTGCCCCCTCTCTCCAGCAGACACTGGTGGGGTGGCTGCCTGGAAGAGCAACCCCACAGCGACAGCCTTGCTGCGCAGAAGCAAGGGTCAGGAGCGGGAAAGACTGTCTGGCAGGTGTTCAGGCCCCTGCGCTGAGAGCAAGGCTTTGCTGTGTGCAGGTGAAGATGCTGGTGCAGTTTGTGACCAAGAACTGCGGAGAAATCTTTGGGGAGGAGGTGGCTGACCTCTCTGGTCCCCCAGCTGAGCAGTCGCCAGCGCCCACGGGAACATCCACAGCAGTGGTGGGATCGGAAACGGCAGAGGTACGGCAGCTCCACCAGCACTGGGACAATGTGTCTGGCGTAGGAGGGTGGTTCCTGATGAGTCCAAGTGGCTGCTGGGCTTCTTCCTGGCATTCCCTCCCTGCTGTCTTTCTGTGGGTTTGGGTTTTTACCCTTTGGGGTGACACACTGTAAGTGACACTGGAAAGGTTGTTCCTCGCATGCGTCAGGCATGTGCTTAATCAGAGGAAATAGCTACAGCAAGATCCATTTCCAAAGCAAAGCCTCCCACTGCAGAGGGTGGTGTTGCACCCAAGGGACATGCGCAGAGCTCTGTCTCGGGAGGGCAGAAGAAACCCCGGCAGAATGCAGCGGGCGAGCCTTTTCTTGCCGGGGGGGGCAACGCCGGCTCCTGCTGAACGGCCCCCACAGATGGAGGGAGTGTCACCCTGCCGTGTGAACATCATGTCCCCAAGTGAGGCCTTGGGGGAAAGGGCTGATGCAGGCCAGCCAAAGGGGTCTTGACTGCAGAGCTGAGGGAGCGATCTGCCAAATGGTCGCTGACGACTCCTGGGTGCCCCTTGCCACCAGCTGACGCCGCCATTTCTGGTTTAGGCACCCGTCGCTTCGCCTCCAGCCTTCCCAGGGACACTGGTAGAGTCGCTGATACGCGCAAAAGGATCAAAGAGCCTTTTGGAGGAAAGAAGGCAAAACGAGTCAGCTCTGGTTAAATCCAGAACTGATTCCAGTGGATCCTGGTGTCCCCTATCTAATCCCACTGTGGGATGGAAAGGTTTGCAGGCTCCCCCCAGGAAAAGGAAAATCAAAGAAAAAGAAAGAGACAAGAGGTGTGGGCAGAGGACAGGGAATGCCAACAAGAGAAGAAAAGAAGCAAGAGAGAAAAAGAAGAGGAGTGGAAAAAAGCAGGTGGGTCCAGCGAGGGAAGCAGCCCAGGTGTGTGCCAGGCTCTGCTGCCCGTCTTTCCCAGCTCTGAACACTGCTCTGAGGCAGGGCAGCTTGCTGGCGAGGGACGGCGAGGGCTGGTGCTCCGCAGGGTTTGGGAAGAACCCCACGGCAGCTTCCCGGGGGCTCCCGATGGAGCCCCGCTGCCTGGCACAGGGGCACGGGGCCTCTCTGCGCACGCACAGCTCTGCGAGGGCATCGCGCGTGGGGACAAGGCACCAGAGCCACCACGCAGCCACTGCCGGCAACAGCTGTGTCTGCTGGGCTGTCGACAGCTCCGTGTGCGCTGTGTTCCCAGAGACAGAGGAACCAAGCCGTGGCTGCTGCTGCCTCTGTGCGTTGATCCGTGCTTTCTGACCATGTCACTGCAGGTGCCGATTTCCTGCTCCTGGAGGAGCCCCTGTGACTGCCAGGCTCCCGCACTTGGTGTCCACAGTAAAAGGATGTTTTCTCTCTCCTGACTCTGCCTGCGGTGTGATATTCTGGATTAGCTGGGGGTGTGCATATGCAATACAAATGTCACCAAAGGGCTGAAAAATACAGCTGTACTGAATCTGTGCAGATGGCCTGTTCCGGTATCTGTTAGAGCTGTGAATGACTCTTTGCTATTTTTTTTTCCAGGGACTTTTATTATTTTAATTAATGATTTCAGGGAACTGATCAAGTTTAGCCCTGTTGTTTTGGCACAGCAAAGTCAAGGCCGATTACCAGTGACCTGACATGGCTTGTAATATGCAACACATCTAATTAAAAACATATCAAATCAAGTTTCTTTCTGTTGTATGTTGTTTATTATTTGAAATCATGTCTTAATATTTTTATTAAATGCAAAAGAAATAAGTTACTTGTTATCTCCATCTGAAGTCCTTCTGTTACTAAGAGTAAAGCCATTCTAAAGTCAGTCAAACTGGAAATAAGCAGCACTGTTTTCAGTGCCACAGTAAGCCTTCGGATCGCAGGGTGGACCTTCTGTGCCTCTGTTAAAACACTTCCTCTCTCCTCCCCTTCGAGCTGCAATCTGTTTGTTGGGAGACTGGCCTCTAAACACTGGAGACCTTGACTGTGAAAGATGTCCTCTGCATGGGCATGAGCGTGACCTTGAACGTTGAGACCTGTGTGACCTTGACCAAGAACGATGCTTTAGACTCTTCCCTTTGCCTCTTCTTGGATACGGCGGCGATGGTGAGCGGGAACGAGAGTGGGAACGCCTTAATTATCGAGAGGAGGAGCAGGAGTGGGCAGATCTCAACTTGGAGTAGGAATGTGAACTTCTGCAGCAAGGTGAAGTGTTATACGGAGAATTGGACCTTAAAAAAAATGCCAAAAAATAATAGAAGAAGTTCATTCAAAACAGTCACTCTCGCTAGTTTTTTTCCTCCCAAAATTCAGTTGGGGTTTATTTTTCCTCTCTATATGCTCATGTCACAGATTCACGCAGCTGCCGACATAATGCTACTGCAAATTGCAGAACCTGATGACGTGGGAAAGGTTCTGTTCACCAGACAGAACAGCTGCTGCTTCGTTAGTGTGAAAACATGCAGGAAGGGTCAGTCTTTTCCACTCCCCTGTGGCACATGAACTACCACAGCAACTGATTTATTCAAGGTGGTGTATACCGGCCTTACTGGTACGTGAACACGCACATTTTTAACCACTCCACCACTACTCGCAGTGCAAATCATTTTTGTTGCAGTGAGATGCAAAAAGAGCGAGTCTGAATGGCTACAGTGCAGTATCAAACATCAGGAAAACAGCATTTAACCTGAGGTCAGTAAAGCTCCATTTTAAAATGCCAACTCAGTCTGTTGAACTTCACTACTTCTTTGGCAGTCTGTGCGGGATGTAAAATACTTGCACGGCACTCCTACAGACAGGACTACTTAACCAACACTTCCAGCCAGCTGTCCTAGCAAAATGCTGCACACACCTCTAGCTCTAGCCAGGGACAGTGACCGCATTTCAACAAGAGTCATATCAAAAAGCTTCTCAACTCGGCCTCTCGTACCAGGACTCAGTGCCACTGCTCTCGGAAAGAGACTGACAGCATCGCCAGCAGAGAGCCAGCCAGACTCCCGCCCCAGCGAGGGGGTAGAAAACATCAGCTACCCTGAGTTTTTTCTTCACAAGTTTTTCTTTTCTGATTTTTTAAGGAATCATTTCCCATTATTCTGCGTATGCTCGTTAGCATCACGCCTCCTGTCAAAGTCCTTCACCAATTCAAGAGATCCTCAAAAAATATTTCCTTGAAACAATCTTACTGCAAGCACAGATCCCCTTTGTTAAAGCCCATTTCTGTTAAGCCATTTAAAAATTAATTGCCACCTGTATTCTCCACAACTATCTGTGCACACTTCTGTCACTATAAATCCGCTGTTGCATCAGTTATGTGTTACAGCCTCATTTCACAGGTTACAAGTAGTAATACACCGAATTTCTGTCCATACTCACAGTTCCCAGCCTGGTCTGGCACCTGCTGGGCGAATTGTACCGGCTCTCATGGGATGACCTTTGGGAGTGGGGAGAGGAAACAACAAAATCCCATTCAGTTTACCTGAAGATCATTGATAAAAGAAATTCTAAAGTAGTATTGACTTACCAGTGGTGGGGATTGACTGCCTTTGGGGGCCCAGGAGACTCGGTAATGCTGCTTGTCTTAGGACAGCAACCTGATAGCCCTTGTGAAAAAATGCAAAGGGGTGGAAAATAAGCTCCACTACAATAGAGGAATCCCTGCATCTCTTGAAATCAACTTACCTCCTCTTCCAACAAACGGCTTACTGACAGAGAAGAAGATTCAAAACGTTCAGTGGCAGACACCAGAGCAGGAGAAGGTATAGCGGTATTGGCAGCACTACAAAAAAAAAAAAAAAACACCCAAATTTTTATGATTCACACAGGGTTTTGAAGTGCTAATTGAAATATAAAGTCCAAGGTGTGAAAAGCCTGACTACTGTAAACTGAAAAAAACAAATCTACACCAGATATTTTCTTAAGCCAGTTGCTCATGAAAGCATTAGAATATGTAAAGCCCCCACACTGCATCTCCGTTTTGGAAGATGCGATAACAGAAGTTTTCCGAGGAAAGATTTGTGTGCTAGTTCAGGGGCTGCCTCAGAGCTTCTTTTGGATTGTGATCCTTTGCGTTCAACGGCACAGAGGAGCCTGACAGGCTTTGGACAGAGCGGCTATTGGCAATTCCAGGCATCACGTGGAAAAAGTTCCTCTTTCAGGGTAAACCTGCACTGAAGGACTGAGAAGGGCACCAAACAAGCAACACTGCTAAGAAAATTCTTGCATGAGGCACACGTCCAGCGTCTCAAAGTGTCCTCTCTCCGAGCAGAAATGGCAGCCAGAACTTCCACAATTATTTGGACTGTCACTAGTGACACACAAACTGCTAGCGGGGGAGCTCAAGAAGAAGACTCTAACTTCAGCATTTTGGTGTATTTTCTATTTAGGTTGATCTACAGATTTACTTACTGAAAGGGTCCACGAGGTGTGACAGGCAGGAGTGGTGGTGGCTGCTGCTGCTGTTGCTGCTGAATCTTCTGAGGGAACCTTGTGGTGTAGCCAGTTCCAGTTTTGAAAACTGGCTGTGAAAACTGTCACGCTACGGCTGTACCCACATCAGCACACTTCGTTCTGGGGGACACTGCCCGTTTCTGTGTATTCCCACCTGCCCACAGCCATCTGTGTTTTCAGTCTGGGAAGCATTTTGGAAAAGCACACTTCTTGTATCTGAATACGTGCTTTGATCTCACTACAGTGCAGGCCCAGAGTCCCTGGTAAAGTCTGTGGCAATACAGAACTGTGTGGGGAGGAAAACCACCCAGCAGTTCAGCTTATATCCATTGTTTAAGAGAAGGCTTTTGGCTAGAAAACAGTCAAGCAAATCTGAAACCAGACCTAACCTACACTCCCTCCTTCACTGACACCTCTTTTTTCACCAGTTCTTTGCATTTCTTTAGTTCCTGGGGAGTACATATCTACATTTTCCAGTTTAAATGAGGCAAGAAAAATCAGCCAAAAATATGCAGAAAACCTGCCGTTCACATACATGCTGCCCACACAGTACCTGCTCTGGCAGGGAGAACGAGGGGCCAGGGGGGGATTAGACACAGTGCAGGGATGAGAGGGAGGTGGGGGGACTGGGAGATGGGGTGTATTTTGGAGGGGGAGGGGGGTTAGAGTAGCTTTATAAGATCTTTTTATTGTTTTTATTCCATTACAAATTGTTTGTGCAGAACGGCTCCGTGATTGTGTGGGAGGAGGCGGGAGCACAGGGGTCACCGACAAACGGCACCCAAAGGCTGCAAAAGCCCCGCTGAGCCCCAAATAGGAGCCAGCGAGTCCCAAAGGGCACCTAGCTGCCCCCAGGCCCAGGCACTGCCAGCGGGGCAGGCAATGGCAGGGGGGGACTCCCCTGTCCCCTTCTCCAAGGGGAAGCAGCCCTTTGGCAGGGGAGCCAGGAGAAATGGCTACCTGCAGGACTCACGGACACAGCCCCATGCAGAAAGCAGCACAGAGACCCTGGCACAAGGACAGACCTTGGGACCTTGGGGGCCAGCACAGGGATAGACACACACAACAACAAGGGCTGCAATGCCTTCATCTTGAGCAAAACCAGCGTCCCCTCCAGTGGGGACCAAGCTCAGTGCAAAGCCCTTCAAAGCCTCAGGACAATCACACCCTTCCTCACATCCACCATGCTCAGTTCCGATCCGATTCTGCCTCACTGCCACAGCAAAATCATAGAATCATAGAGTCACAAAGGTTGTAAAAGGCATCTGAGATCATCAAGTGCAGCTTTCAACCCATCACACCACGCCTATTAAACCATGCCCTACAGCACCATGTCTACATGTTTTTTGAACACCTCCAGGGATGGTGACTCCACCACTTCACTGGGCAGCCTGTTCCAATGCCTGACCATTCTTTCAGTAAATAAATTTTTCCTAATATCCACTCTAAACCTTCCCTGACACAACTGGAGGCCATTTCCTCTCGTCCGTTGCATGGGGTTGTTGTGACCCAAGTGCAGGACCCGGCACTTGGCCTTGTTGAACCTCACAGAGCTGACCTCAGCCCATCAGTCCAGCCTGTCCAGATCCCCCTGCAGAGCCTCCCTGCCCTCAGGCAGACCGACACTGCTGCTCTGATTCGTGTCATCTGCAAACCGACTGAGGGAGCGCTCGATCCCCTCACCCAGATCACTGATAAAGACACTAAACCAGACCGGCCCCAGAGCCGAGCCCCGGGAAACACCGCTCGGGACCGGCCCCCAGCTGGGTTTAACTCCATCCACCCCCGCTCTCTGCTCGGCCATCAGCCAGTTCTTCACCCAGCGCAGTGTGCGCCCACCCAAACCACGGGCAGACGGTGTCTCCAGGAGGATGCTGTGGGAGACAGTGCCAGAGGCCTCACTGCAGCCCAGGCAGAGAACATCCACAGCCTTCCCCTCACCCAGATCCCCCGGCCCTGCCACGGCCCTGCTCCCCCCTCGCCCCGGCTGCCCCCCCCCATCTCTCACCTCTTTCTCCTCAGGCCCCTCGGCCTCTGCCCCCCCTCCCGGCCCTGCCCCAGCCCGGCTGGGACTGACAGGCTGCCTCCGACTGCGCTGATTGGCTCAGCTGTGGCCAGTGGGCAGGCACAGGCAGCCCAGGCCCCTCCTCACAGCTCCGCTGATTGGCTCAGCCATGGCCAGTGGGCGGGCACAAGCAGCCTGCGCCTCTCCTCACAGCCCTGTGGACAGGGGCAGCCATTTTCTCCCCCCGTGGTGGCCAGAGCTGTTTGTCTGCAGGGAACGGGGCGTGGAGATGCCGAGCTGCTGTCGGTCTGGGAGGGCGGCAGGGACATGAGGCAGTCACAGTACGCACACAGGGGGGACAAGAGGAGAAAGAGGCCTGCCCAGGTTCTCCTGCTCTCTCAGTCTGAGCTCTGGCCTGGGTGTGCAGCCCAGCACCACAGTCAGGGGTTTCCTCCCGGCTGCACAGCTTTGCACCAGGGAAAGGGACTCTGCTCCGTCCTTATTTCATTGCAGGCCTACACTTTCCCTTTCTTCCAGAAATTTCTTTCTTTCCTTCTCCCTCCTCCCCACCCCCCCAATATCATTTTCTTGCAGAGGTAATTATGAGTTGACTTTCTGGAATAATCATCCCGTGGCTGGGCACAGGCTGTGAGCACAGGCTGGTCTGTGCCTCCAGAGCTGCAGGCTGAGCTGTTCTGCCTCTGAAGGCCGGATGGATGTGGGCCGTGGGCAGAGTTACTGTTTGCCGGTCTCTGTTTCTGCTGGGGCCCTGTGACATTGGTGGGAAGGTCGTCAGCCTGCAGCTCTGCAGCAGCTGAAGCTGCCCTGGAAGAGTTTTTAAGGCAGATGCTGTTCCATGTATTTTGGTTTCAATAATCCTATCATTGAGCTGGAATTATTTCTATGCAATTAGATGTTGGGGATCTTCTTGCGCTGGTATTCTGCTTCTGGAGCATGACCTGACAGCCTTTGTCACCCAGAGCTTTCCTGTCTGTTCCCAGAGGAGCAATGGCCACAACGCTGAAAGACTTCTGTGAGTAATGGCTTCACCAGGAGGCTCGGGTTTAGCGAATTCTCATGGACACACCAATGTAGCAGGTGCTTCATCCAAGGATTTCAATGTGCTGACACTCTAGAGTGAATCTGAAGGTGTTTCAACCTCCTTCTCCTGCTCTTCCTCTTCTCTGTTGTTCCTCCTCTTTTCCTACTCCCACTCCTCCTCATCCTCTGATTCTGTCACCATCATCTTCCTCCTTTACCTGTTCTTCGTTCTTCTCCTACTTCTCCTGTTCTTCTTTGCCTTGGTTTTCCTCCTCCTTCTCCCACTCTTCCTTTTCCTCCTGTCCCTCCTCCTCCTCCTCATTGTCCTCCTTCTCTTCCCCATCCTGTTCTTGCTCCTTGTCCAGTTCCTCCTCCTCCTTCCGTTCTTTCACCTCCTTTTCTTTCTCCTTCTGTCCTTCCTTCTGCTCTTCCTGTTCTTCTTTCTTCTTGCCCTCCCCCTTTTTTCTTATTCCTCCTTTTTTCTTCCTCCTCAAGCTTTTATTTATATTTTCCTTTGCATTCTCATTCTGTTCTTCCTCCTATTCCTCCACCTCCTCTACTTTACTCTCTTCCTCGTGTTCTTCCTTCTCCTCTTTCTCCTCTAGTTCTTCCAGATCTTCTCTTCCTTCTCTTCCTGTTGTTCCTTCTCCTCCTTTTCCCCTTTCATCTCCTGTTTTTCTTCTTGTTCTTCCTCCTTCCAATTTTCATCCTCCTGTGTCTTCCTCCTCTACCTCCTGTTCTTCCTTCTCCTTCTCTTGTCCGTTCTTCTTTCCTTTTTGGTATTCCTCGTACTCCTCCTCTTTCTGCCCTTGTTCTTCGTGTTCTTCTTCTTACTCATGTTCTTCATCCTGCTCTTCCTACAATTCTTCTTCCTCCTCCTGTTCTTCTTCTTTTTCCTCCTTTTTTGTCGTCATCCACTTCTTCCCCCAACTGATGTTCCCCTTCCTCATTCTACTTCTCTTTCTTCCCCTCCTCCTAATGTTCCCCTTCATGTTTACCCTCTGCTTATCATCCTCCTCTTGTTCTTCATAGCCCTTCTTTTTACACCCCTCCTTCTCCTCCTCTTCCAACTCGTTCTGCTCCTATTTCCTTCTGTTTTTCTTCCTCCTCTTCCTGTTATTCTGTTTACTCTCCTATTCTTTATCCTCCTCCTGTTCCCTGTTTTTCTTTGACCTTCTTTTCTTCTACTTCCTCCTCTTCCTTTTCCTTCTCTTCCTTCCTTCTTCTTCTCCTGAAATTTTTCACCCTCTTCCTCCTCCTCCTCTTCATCTCCTGCCATCTCATATTCCTCTTTCTTTCTCATCCGCGTCATCCCGCTCTTCCTTCTCGTTCTATTCCTATTCTTAATTTTCTTCCTGTTATTCCTCATCCTCCTCTTTTTCCTTCTCTTCCCTGTCATCCTCTTGTCCCTCCTCCTCCTTTTTTAGCTTTTTGCTTTGATAGTGTAACCTGCACCTGGAAAACGATGGCAAAGTTCCTCCTGGCTGCCAGGGAAAGGCCTGTCAAGGTCAGTGCCATCATCAGGCCCAGTCAGCATGGGCTCACAAAGGGAAAGCCCTGTCTCACCAACCTGATGTCCTTCTGCAAGAAGGTCACCCGCCTGGTGGGTGAAGGGGAGGCGGTGGATGTGGCTTTTCTGGATTGTAGTGAGGCTTTTGATACTGTCCCTCACAGCATGCTTCCTCACAAGTTGTGAACTGCGAGACGAGCAGGTGCACGCTGCACTGGGTGAAGAACTGGCCTTTTGACATACGGAAACATTACTGAGAGGGCAGTCAAACACTGGAACAGGCTTCCTAGAGAGGTAATAAAATAATACCATCCTGTACAACACATAAAATGCAATACATACCATACAGTACAATGCATGCAATACAGAACTTGCAATATAATACGAACAATGCAACACAAAAAGTACAATACAGAGCATACAATACAATCAATCCCATTCCATAGCATACACTACATACAATGCAGTGGAAAAGAATGCAATACAAAAAAATAAAGGGTACAATAGAATAAACACAATGCAATGCAAACAGTGCCATGGAAAATACAATGCATACAAACCAATACCAAGTGCAGTACAAAAGATACAAAATACAATACAAAATACAGTGCAGTGTAAACAATGCAATAGAAAAGACTATAATATACACAATGCAATACACAATACAATACGGTTCATACAATACGGTACATAGCACATGAGAAAGAACTTACTGTACAAGACATACAATATACAAAGCAAAACCAACTACAGTATAATACAAACCAAACTACAGTACAAGACAAGACATACAGTACAATGCATATAATACCAAATACAAAATATAACACAAAATACAAAATGCAATATACTACAAACAATACAATACGGTACATACATGAGACATACAATTTCATCAGTACCATAAGCTACAGCATGATATGAAAGGATAATAAATACCATGCTATAAAATAACAAATACAGTACAAAATACAGTACAATACATACCTTTCTACATATACCACACCATACAATACAAAATATAATACAGTGCAAAAGACAGTAGAATTCAACATACATTACAGTAAAATAGACAAACAATACAAAATAGAAAATAAAAATTCAATACCATAAATGCAATACAATGCAAAATACACTACATTACAAAATAGATTACAATACTAAATATTACAATATAGACAATACAACACATACAGTATAATACAATATCTACAATACTTGCAATAAAATACGTATAATTCCTAGAATACAGTGCAAAACACAGGGCAATACATGTAATATGATACAAAATATAATACCTACAATACCGTACCTACATTACAATAGAAAATACAGTCCAATACACAAAATACGACACGTATACTACGATATGATAGATAGACTATGATACCTACACTACAATAAATAATGATTTGTACAGTAAAATACGTCCAATAGACCAGACAATACAAAATACAGTCCACAATTCAAAATAAACTGTAGCACAATACAATAAATACAATTAAAAAATACAGTACCTAAATACAATAAATACCATACCATACAAAACAACGGAACAGAGATGATGGAACACAGACAGTATCTACCAAACAACACCTGCCATACCATACCATACCGCACTGTACCGTACCGTCCTGTACCATACCATACCATAGCTACAATACAATACATACCATACACTATGTACCACACAACATATACAATGCAGTACAAAATAGAACACAGAAGAAAACACATACCATACAACACATTACAGCAAATTACAATACAACAGAATATAATACATAAGATACATTAAATGTCATACCATACAATAAAACACATGTGCAATACATACAAGAAGACGCAAGACAAAATACAATATATACACTAGAATACATACCACACAATACTTGTGAAGCCATACAAAGCGAATCGTACCATACAAACCGTAAAATACAATACAAAGTCATGTCCTGCTTTAACCCCAGCTGGCAACTAAGCCCCACACAGCTGCTCACTCACTGCCCTGAGTCGGACGGGGGAGAGAATCGGAACACTAAAAGTGAGAAACTCATGGGTTCGGATGTAGGTATTTTAATATGTAAAGCAAAAGCCGTGGGCGTAAGCAGAGTAAACCAAGGAAGTAATTTGCTGCAGGAAAGCAGGGCTCTGTCACGTGTAACAGTTACTTGGGCAGACAAAGGCTGTCACTCCAAACGTCCCCTGCTCCCTTCTTCCCCCAGCTTTATACGCTGAGCACGATGTCATACGGTGTGGAATATCCCTTCGGTCACTGGGGGCAGCTGTCCCGGCTGTGTCCCCTCCCGACTCCTTGTGCACCCCCAGCCTGCTCGCTGGTGGGGGGTGGGAGAGGCAGAAAAGGCCTTTTTGCTGTGTAAGCACTGCCCAGCAATCACGGAAACATCCCTGTGTTATCATCAGCACTGTTTTCAGCACAGATCCAAAACATAGCCCCATACTGTGAAGAAAATTCACTGTTACGTTTCCTGAAAAACCACAAAGCCTCCTTCCTTTCTTCAGTTTCCTATAAGCCACGTAAGCTTATACTAAGCGTATACTAAGCCATAAGCTTATACTAAGCGTACCTCAGTTACTTCTAAGTAATTTTCTTATTTAGCATGGTAGTATAAATTACAGAGATAGCAGTGTTGATAGCATCGCTAATACAAGGTACTTGTGTATGTAGCCCCAAATCATCAGTTTAGCATTTTGTTGCATAAAACTCCTTTGCAAAGTCTGGCATAAAAAAAACCAAAAATCCTGGTCTTTCTGTGCTCTTTTCTTAGGTGATTGTCAAATACAGTAAAACAGGCCCTAAACAATGTTTTGACCTATTAATTTGATTTCACCTGTCCAGGACTGTGAAGCATTAGATTGTCCATCTCCTGTTTAACTCTGCTCCATGCTACTGCTGCCTGGCATTTGGTTTTGCTCGCTGTTGTTCTTAGGTTGGATGAAACATCCTTGAGGTCTTACACTACGCACTCCTTGTTTCAGGTTTCCTTGGGTATTTGCCAATCTGATGCGACTACATCTACAGAAGCTCGCCAGAAGAGGTCACTGTTTCAGTTTGCAGAGGTGAGTTTCTTTAAAAAACCATGTCTTCCCCAGTATTTCCTTCTAAGAAGCATCTGATGGTCAGCTTGAAAGAGAAATCCAAAATCTTGAACGAAAATTCATGCTTTTATGTTCCTTCTGTTTGGGTTTGTGGTACTGGATCATTGATCGGCTGCATAGGTCCAACGAAGTGCAGGAGCGTGTGTTTAGGAACAAAGTGGAAACTTGAGTACAACAATGGAGCTGTGGTTTAAGCAGTAATTGAGACGTGTCATTTCTGCACCTAGTTTTTAACTCTGAGTAACTGAAGTTTTAATATGTATATTTGGATGTCACGTTATTTCCTTTATCTGCTGTGGCTGCTTTAGTCATTGACTCCATCAAAAATAACTGTAGTTCTGGAAGTTGCAAAATGTTCTTCTGTTCTGCAACCACCAAATACCTCTGTGCAGCTATGCTTTAGTTTTGCACTGTACAACATTGTTATCAACATATTTTCAGTAGTAGCTAGAAGTGCAGCTGTGGTGTTTGGTTTGGTTGTATAGAGTTTGGTTTGGGTTTTTTTTTGTTGTTGTTTATTAAAGTATACACTATTTCATCGAAGTTTTGATGGATTTCATTGGTATAAGCCACAAGACAAGGATGAGGTTGCGAAAATCCTGGTCCTCTGCAAGCATTGCTTGCTTGTTTTTGTCTTCCCAGTCTTTGGAATGGTCCCAGTCAAGTGACGTAGAAATACTTAGCTGTGTGAATATTGATTGTACAGGACAGTGGGTGGTGTTTGAGTAAGTGCATATAGAAGGAAATTTTGTCATATCAGGGTCTTCTTTATATTGCTTGTTTTCACACCAGCCGTGAGCGTGACCCCTGTGTCTTTAATACTCTCTGCTGTGTGCACCTTCCTTCTCTTCCTTAAGCATCATCACTTACGGAGCAGATACGCTGCAATCCTCACACACAGAGAATGTGACTGGTTGGTTGGTTGGTTTGTTTGAACATCAACCCACAAGACTTTGAGGCTTTCAAAATGCGTCAGAAAGAAATTTAAGCACTGCTCCTTTGTTTCTGATGAAAGGTGAGGGCAAGAGTGAAGTCCGTAACCTGTGCCGAGGCTCTTACACAGCCTGCTGGCTTTTCTGGTTAGGAAGGCGAAATGCCTGGTTTGCCAGCAATGCCAAGCAGTACTTACAGCCTTCTGAAAACTGGTTAATTCCAGGGTCACTTATGCTACTTCTGTGGTAAAAATCTGACATCCATCTTCTGGTATTTCTAAGATGCTTTTGCATACTTAAACTGTCAGCTGAGCAATGCAATACTTTGTATACTTCCTCTTGATAGCAGTCCTTTTCTTGCATTTCACTGCTTAGTCTTGTAAAGAGTAAGACAAATCCCAGCTCACAGAATTGTGACAAGCTGTTGGTCCTGAGGGAGGTCCCGTGTATGTGCGTATTGCGTTTACTGCCTTGGATTTGTTAAATTGGAACAAGCAGTAGGGTCATATCGAGACAACCCCAAAGGGGTGTATAGCACTATTAAAAATGTAACAATGTCTCCTAATACTAATTGGGGTGACATTCAGGCTCTTTTAGAATATTTGTTTACTACAGAGGACAGGAGAACAGTTGTAGAAATGCCGAACATAGAGTAAACTAGGAACATCAGGGAGTGCCTAGCATGGATACCTGTCTCCCAAGGGGGAATGCCCAGAGGGATCCAAATACTGGGGGAGGGTTACAGAAAAATAAAAGAATATCAAAAACTGATTCTACGTGGTATCCAACATGGAATCCAGAAACCACAGGACTGGGCAAAGTTACAGGACTGGGCAAAGTTGTATGAAATACGACAGGGAGATAAAAAACCCCCATCAGTTCTATGAAAGATTATGGAAAGCAGCTCTGAAGTGGACTAACTTACATTAAAGGCACGGAAGGGACTGGAACCACTCATTAATTCTTCTTTAGATTATGGATTATTACAGGAGTGTCAACTGGAATATAATACTCCCATTTTGCCGGTAAGAAAGACTAATTCTCCAGAATATGGGTTGGTACAGAACTTGCAGGAAATTAACACTCGAACAGTTACTGTTGATCCTGTGATGCCAAACCCACATACATCACTTGCTTCTATCCCTGAAAATAATTTGTATTTTGCAGTTCTAGATTTAAAGGATGCTTTATCTTGCATTCTGGTGGATGAACAGAGTCAGGTCATCTTTGCTTTCGAGTGGGAAAGCCCAACCACCAGACAAAAGACTCAACCATGTTGGACACTTATTCCTGCAAGGATTCAAAAAAAACCTAACGTTGTTTCGTAACGTACTGGCAAAAGAATTGGAACAATGGCAAGGTAATAATGGACATGTAACATTGTTGCAATATGTGGATGATTTATTAATTGGCTCAAGTAATCATAGGGAATGTTTAGAAGCTACAATTAGTCTGTTGAATTTTGTGGGGCTCGCAGGATATCGCATCTCTGTAAAAAAGGGACAAATAGCAAATGACAGAGTTCGATACTTGGGGTTTGAGATCACGCAGGGACAGAGGAAGTTGAGTGCAGAGTGGAAAGAGGCAACTTGTAGCGTTGCTGTGCCCACAGCAAAGAAACAGCTGAGACAATTCTTGAGTATGGCTAGATGGTGTCAGTTGTGGATTCCTAATTTTGGACTGATTGCTACACCACTATATGCTGCCATCAAGTGTCCAGAGGGACCATTTGAATGGACTGCTGAGTGTCAAAAGGGTTTGGATGAAATCCAGAAAAGACTTCTGGAAGCTCCTGCATTAGGACGTCCAAGTTTAGAAATACCCTTTCAGCTCTATGTCCATAAGAGGCAACAAGTGGCTTTAAGGGTCCTAACTCAGAGGTAGGGAAGCTGGAAGAGACCTGTGGGGTATTTCTCTCAACAGTTAGATGGAGTCAGTAAAGGATGGCCTGCTTGCATGGGAGCTGTTGCTGCAGAAGTGATTTTAATTGATGAAGCTGGGAAACTGACCTTAAGACAACCTATAACTGTGTTTCTACTCCATGCTGTGATCTCTCTGCTGGAAAACAAAGGAGACCCTTGGGTTTCTCCTAGCAGACTGGACAACTACCAGGCTGTTCTGCTGAAGCAGGGTGAATTCAGTCTTTCAACGTCTGCCACTTTAAATCCTGCAGCCCTTCTGCCGATCTCACAGTGCGATGAATTACACCATGATTGTCTGAAAACAATTGAGCAAGTCTGCTCCAGCCCACCAAATTCACAGGATACTTCTCTTTCTGATTTTGACTTAGAGTTATATACAGATGGAAGGAGTTTCATATCTGGAGGAAATCGATGTGCTGGATATACAATAGTAACCAGGAACCATGTTCCGAAAGTCAGACCTTTATCTTATAATACTTCAGCCCCAAAAGCAGAATTGAGTGCTTTATCTCGAGCGCTAGAAATAAGTACTGGAAAAAATGCAAATATTTTTACAGATTCAAAATATGCTTCTGCAGTTGCCTATGCTTATGGGAGAATTTGGAAACAAAGAGCACTTTTAGACTCATAAGGAACCCCCGTAAAATACGGAACTGAAATGGTGAGATTGCTTCAAGCCACATTAGAACCAACAAAAGTTGCAGTAATTCATTGCCAAGCTCACCAAAAAGGGAATAATGAAATAATCAAAGGATTAGGGTGGGGAATGTTATCTGCAAAGACATTGGCAGGTAAATTATCCAAGGACTGGAGCCAAATAAAAATGTCCTCAGGAATCTGATTTGGGAAAAAACAGCAAAAAAAAATTTCCCAGTGTTAGAATGGAACCAAATATTTCTGGGCCTGGCTGTGCCTTAGCTGCTAACAAATGAATGTTATGTGCATGGGCTATTTGGATTTTTCATCTCTCCCCTTTTTTATGGATTAGGAGTTGTTAACAACTTACTACCTTTATCAGTTAAAAAAAAAGGTGTAAATTAAAGCAACAAAAGAGGGAGATGAATTAATTTCTAGCTGTAACTTTTGTGAGGAAGGGGAGATGTGATTTTTTTAGAAATAATACTAATGAAGATCCTTGAATGTAGTGGGAAAACATCTGCTTCTTGGCTTGTTTCTCTCTGCATTAATGAACATGGATTTTGAACCAAATGTCTGTAGAAAAAGACTGACTCTAGAGTGATTGACTAGAAGTCAAAACCTCATGCTGCGATGGCATTGGGGTGGAGTGTAGTTTGCTCCCAGGGAAACCTGAGCACTGACCCTGACGAGAAGACCATTGTACATGGAGCGTGGCCTTCAAACCTGTGTGTGATGCGCAGATCCCTTGGCCGCAGGACAACCCTGGCAGCTCCCTGTGACACAGGAGCCTGCAGGCAGGTCCTCTCTGCTCCGGCCTCCTGTGTGGCCTTGCCTGTGTCTGACAGTGTAGGGAGAAGTTCCCATGAAAACACAGTTTCTGTGTGACAGTAGAGATGGTGAATAAAGTTGTTTCCTTGTAGGAAAATCCTGGAGTAGCTTGAATGACCGAAGCAGAAGAGTGTCTTCTGCGGATGGGGTCTGCATGGTTTGCCGCATTCGGGTCGAAGCCCATTTAATGCTACATTGCTTGGGGTTCCCACTGTCTAAAAGGACATAAGACTGCTCTGTGATAATCCCCTTATAGTGCTAGACCTAGTGAGCAGCGTTTTCAAAGCTAGTTTACGGAGTCCGAGTGCCTTTCTGCCTGAGCGGTTCGCTCAGGTAACCCCTGACTTGACTCCCATCCATGGCTGGTTGTTCTCCTCCAGAGTCCTGCCTCAAAGCAAAAAAACCTTGGAGACCTCGCTGGTGGTGACTCAGGCACAGAGGACATAGAGTATCTCAGGTATATCTACACCTAAGAAAAGATTTTACTGAAAATGTAGGAACTGTGATTTTACAAAGTTCGTTGGCACAGTTCACTCTATTACATATTAAATGAGTGGAGTACAAAATTGAAGGAGGTTTTGAGTGGAAAGTTATTTATACAGAGCGAGAGAAAAGGTTAAGGGGGTAGGGAGACGCTCCCGTTACATCCCCAGGTTCGGACTGGACCCCCCCACTTGCTCTCTAAACTCCTTCTCGGAGAGGAGCCTCGGTGCGGCTGGATCCAGAACTGGCCTTAGACCACAGCAGTGTAAAACTCAGGAATATGCTTAGCGGCAATTCAGGGTGTGATCACAGTTCAAAGAGAGAGAGAATCACAGGGAATTAGCAGCTGTCGGTCACTGGTAAACTTAGCATTTACTGAGTGCTTAGAAAGAATTTTGCTGTTACAATCACAGTAATATTGTGTTTGAATCGATTCACACACGCAATCATACAAATTCCCCTCGAGTTCAGTGAAATATTCACTTCAGATCAAATGATTTCTCAGCGAGAGAAGGTTGAGTCTCGAGGAGATCAGCCCAGGTGATGCCAGCAGAGTTCGAGATGCTCTGAGAAGCGTCCCGCTCCGAGGGAGTCACTGGGCGCAGCCCGCTGCGGACCAGAAGAGCTCAAAGGGCTTCCTTGGTACCACTGTTCATAGGGTCTCAGGATGGTTGCAGTGTAAGCAAGAATGCAGTGTTGGCTGGTTCTGGGTCACCAGGTGGGGGGCGGGGGGCTGCACCACCACAGGGACACTGCCTTGTCAGGAGAAACACCCAAACCGGGACTGGGGAAACGAGAGGAGGCTGAGTAGGAGGGACTGGGGGCAGGAAAAGGCTGGGGCAAACCGGGACCCCAGCTAAGGACGGGCAACACTGTCTGCTCTGAGCGGGGCAGGGGCAAAGCAAGACACCCTGTGGGGGGCCAGGGACACCAAGAGATGCCCTGAGCAGGACACGGATGAAACTAAATGCCTCAAGCGGTGAAGGAGCAGAGCCACCCGCTCCGGATTTGGGCAAGGGGCATAAAGAGCCACTGGAGCAGGGCAGGAGTAAATCCAGGAACCCTATGTGGGGAAGGGGCAAAATGAGCCTCTGCAAGGCAGCGACCGGAAAAACTCAAGCCGTCCCAAGAGGGGCGTGATAAAACAAGCCACCCGAGCAAAGCTGTGGCCAAACTGGATGCATCAAGCAAAACATAAAAAGAAAAAAGCCTCCCCATGTAGAGCAGAGGCAGAACTACGTGCCCTGAGCTGAGCAGGAGTAAAACCAACTGCCCTGAGCGGGCCTGGGGAAAACTCGATGCCACGAGCAGGGCAAGGGCCGAGTGGCCAGCCCAGGTGGGACAGGAATAACAACCAGCTGTCTCATCCAGGCAGGAGCAATACTCACTGCCCTCCCAGCAGGTCAAGGCATTGATACTCAAAAGCTTCCCATGAACATTTTTTGGAGCTCCAAGGTGAGAAGGCAGCTGGCTGGGGTCCTGGCCGCCAGCTGAGGCCAGCCCAGCGCAGGGGCTGAAGGTGTTTCTTTGGCAGCACTGCTTCAGAGTCCGCCCGTGGCTGTATCATTGGAAGTGAACCTGTAAGAGCCCAGGTGCTTTGCTGCACGAGTCTCACGGACTCCTGTACCTGGCCAGAGGGGAAGAGAAGCCCTCAGCAGCCCAAGTGTGCCAGCCAAAGCTGGGAACAGGCACGCTTGCAGCCCCGGGCAGGGTTTTATTCACCTGGCTGGTGCGGCTCGGGGAAGAGGTGGGAGCTCTGCCGTCAGAAAAACAGCCCTTTGCCAGCAGTGCGTGGAGAAGCGTGGGGAGGTGGCTGGCTGTGGTGGCCGGGTGTCCCCGAGGGGATGCGTTGCCGTGCGGCCCCGTGTCACAAAGGGGCAGAGATGCGGCACCCACGCGGTGCTTGTGAGCTCACCTGGCCAGGGCTTGGGGTCCTGGAAAGCGAGCCAGCAAACGTTAGTTGGGCTGAGCTGGCCTTCGGAATCACTCAGCAGCCCAAGTGTGCCAGCCAAAGCTGGTAACAGGCACGCTTGCAGCCCCGGGCAGGGTTTTATTCACCTGGCTGGTGCGGCTCGGGGAAGAGGTGGGAGCTCTGCCGTCAGAAAAACAGCCCTTTGCCAGCAGTGCGTGGAGAAGCGTGGGGAGGTGGCTGGCTGTGGTGGCCGGGTGTCCCCGAGGGGATGCGTTGCCGTGCGGCCCCGTGTCACAAAGGGGCAGAGATGCGGCACCCACACGGTGCTTGTGAGCTCACCTGGCCAGGGCTTGGGGTCCTGGAAAGCGAGCCAGCAAACGTTAGTTGGGCTGAGCTGGCCTTCGGAATCACTCGGCCCCTTCCTTTGCGAGGCTGCTTTCTTCTGACCACTGATCGCTTACTGCGCACTTCTCAACTTCCATCCTCTTTCAGAGGTAATTATGATTTCACTTTCGGGACAGATCTTAGCGGAGGTAGATACGGGGTAAAAGTATAGGTTGTTGCACCTTCCGTGCTGTAGGCTGAGCTACTACACTTTTATAGGCTGGCCAGATATGAGCTACGGGTAGAGTTCCTGTTTGCTAATTCATATTCCCTTGCCATGTCCTAGGATAGTGGGGTGGCAGTCTGAGGCTTTGAGCTCAGTCTAGAATGCTGAGCTGCCCACCTTGACTGATGTGGTAGAAAGGGAGCCAAAAAAGGTGCACGAGAAAGGCAGCTGTTAAAGTAGCAGCCAAAAGTTGGTCACTTGTGCGTACCGGGTGGGAAAGTGTGGGCTGGAGAGGTAGAGGGCTCTGCTGCTGACGCTGCCCACAGGCAAGCAGCAGGTCCTCTGCAGAGCAGGTGACATGCAATGCAGCATCTCAAAAGGGCCTTGGTGATTGCTCTTGACTGGAGTCCTGTGACAGGGACAGCAGGGCAACCCGCCTGCAGCTCTGCAGTGGTTACAAGTACCACTGAACCAGTCTGGATGGCAGATGCTGTTTTGTGGGTTGCATTTGGGGGGGGGGGGGGGTATCATTTTGTTGAGCTACAATTATTTCTTTGCAACCAGGTGACAGGACTGGTGCTGATCTTCTGTTTCTCGAGCGTGTCCTCACATCCGTTTTCATCCAAAGCTTTCGCCTCTGTTGCTGAGAGGAGTGATGGTCGCAACGGGGAACGACTCCTGTGAGTAACGGCTTCACCAGCGGGCTTGGGCTTTGTGAATCCCCAAAGGCAATGGATGTGGCTGGTGCTGCATCCCTGAATGTTGATGTGCTGAACACCTATGGCAAATTCTGGGGCGTTTCCTGATAGCAGCCAGACTTACCCAGGTGCTTTGGATTAGACACAGGAAAAAACATTTTGTCACTCCTCTGCTACTATGTACAAGACTTTGAATGATGACATTGCTTGTAGAGAGATCTGCCATCAGTAGGGTTACCTTGTGCTAGGTACTTGCTTGCTTTCATCACGTTACAATCAGGACAAGGGAAGACTTGACCTGATAATCACATGCAAGACTCTAGAGGGAAATGAAGGTAGCCCGAGGCACTGAACTCAGCGTGTGGGTTTGCTGGATTTTTGGGAAAGTAAGCAGGGGAACAGACTATTTTCCAAAGCTGTTCCTTGACCATTAAATTTCAGTGCCAGTGTTAGGCTTCCCCCGAAATTTCTGTGTTGGAGGTTAGAACTGGGTGTCCTGGGTGCTCCCGTACAGAACTCAACTTTTAAAATACGCTTTCATGCAACCGGATTGTCTCATCTCTTTTCAAATGTCGTTTCCCTGCAGTCACTGACGAGGGAATGGCTCCAGCACAATGGATCCTCTTTCCCCCGGAGAAGATTTTCCTGAGCTGGCAGCAAAGGCAGAGGCCTGGAGCGGGACTCTACAACCTGGACAACACATGCTTCCTCAGTTCCGTCCTGCAGTGCCTGACGTACACAGCCCCTCTGGCCAACTACCTGCTGTCTCGGGAGCACAGCCAGTCGTGTGAGTACCTCTGCAAACAGCTCCTTGTACATCTGTTGGGTGCTTCCCAAGGATTCCCAGAAACTGGAATGTGGTTTGGGAGAAAAGCAGCCCTTCTTTGTCAGCCCCCTGAGCTGGTGATCTTTGAACACTCCAGCCTAGAAGCTGCTTCTGGTCTCTAGGTGTTTACGTCTTCAGAAATGCAGCTCTTTCTAGCCCTGGGTCTTGGTCCCTATTCGTGCAAGTTCAACTCTCTTTGCTTATTGCACAGACAACTTCTGTCAGTTTCGCATCCCTTGCACTCTAATGTCCCGGGCTTGTTGGGACCTTGACTCCTTGGCAGTGAGTAATGTTCTTAGAACTTCAAGCTCTCCACGAGGTTTCCCATTGCTATGGATATTTTGCTCCCCTGAGAAGCTTGCTTCCCTCTGTCCCCCTTCAGGTCGCCATCTAGGCTTCTGCATGATGTGCAGAATGGAAGTGCACGTGAACAGGGTCCTGCATTCCTTGGACAGTGCCATTGAGCCTCAGGTTATCATCAGTGTCATCACACGTAAGTTATTTCAGGTGCCTTGACTTGTGTTCTTCCATTCTTGCAGGAGGCAACTACTGATTTCTTCTTTCTTAGGAATCGGAGAACATTTCCAGCTTGGCAAGCAGGCAGACGCCCACGAGTTCTTGCGCTGTACTGTCGATGCCATGCAGAGAGCTTGTCTGCGTGAAAGTGGCAAGTAAGCACAAGCAAATTACCTTTTCAATGTTCCCGAGCCCTTTGGACTCCTTGATGTAGTCCCATCGAGCAAAAGCAATGCCCAGGTTTATCAGACAAAACAAAACCCCTGGAGGAGATAACTCTCTGCCTTACCATTCATTTCCAGCTTGGACATCTCCTCCCAGTCAACTACCATCGTCCATCAAATATTTGGGGGCTTCCTGAGATCCAGAGGTACCTTTCCACAGCTGTTGCTCTCCTTGGCATTGTCTGTGCCCTTCTGTCTGCCTGTGACAAACAGCTGTTTGTGTGAGTGGTGTAGCAAGTACGACATGAACAGGCACGGACAGTCGACTTCCCCTGTCACTGAGCATTTCACCTTGCCTTCCAGTCACGTGCTTGAGCTGCAAAGCTGTTTCCGACTCCTACGAGGCCTTCCTGGATATTGCTTTGGATATCAAAGTAAGAGGGCTTGTAACTGTGCTTCAAGACATCCCAAGGCCCCTTTAGCTTTCCAGAGTAAACACAGTTGGCTTAAAAACATATACTGCGACCGCAGCAGAACTTGGTGGTGGGTGGGAGGTGGAATGGAGTGTGCCCTTCTGGGGAGGCCGTGGCTGTGTCTGCCTGAGGTGATGGCTTTAGGCTGGACAAGGGCGAATTACCCCTTCTGCGCCCTTGGCATGCTCTCATCTCTGCCCTCCCCCAACACCGTCTGACTTCTACCCTGATGGGCTGTGTTGGTTTCGTTATTGATGACCCTGCACACCGTCGGTAGCTGAACTGTGCAGTGCCACAGAGAGGTGGTTCTTGATAGCCCCGGGAATCCCTGGGAAATGAGGGAAATGTTCAGCTTCATACCCTCTTTCGGCCTCCTTCTGGACACCTCTTGCGGGTTCACAGTTGGTCTCCTCAACCTCTTCTAGCTAGGTATTTGCGTGAACTGCTAGTAAGTGTTTGGGTGAGGGCGCTTCCCTCAGCTCACTGCTGTCCTTTCTCACTCCTCCAGGCAGCCTCCTCTGTTCCCGCGGCTCTGGAGGACTTTGTGAAACCGGAGCAGCTGGAAGGCGAAAACTGCTTTAAATGCAGCAAGTAAGATGATTACTAACGACAGATTAATGCTAGATCCTGCCTGAAGGTGCTGCGTGCACCGAGCATGAGTTAGATTTTCATGTAGGTTAGATGCGCAACAACGAGCTGCAGCTGGTTTGTATATGGCCTGACGTTACTGAATAGCCTTAAAACAGCGTAAGGATGTGTGAGATGTGGCAGCTTGTCTGGCTTTCTGGAGGGAAAAAAGGGTGCCTGTCAGGGTGCATTTCAGCACGTGGCTCTGTGCTTGGTTTCAAGGTGTGACAAGATGGTTGCCGCCTCCAAGGGGTTTACGATCCATCGCCCACCCAAGGTTCTCACGGTCTGTCTGAAGAGGTTTGATGCTTTCAGCGATGAGAAGATTACCAAGGTGTGTGCGCAGTTGGGGTGCAACTTTCTCTGCCTGGAGCAGGAGATTTCCCAAAGCAGTACTCTCTTTCACAAGTTGGTCATGTTGGGTTTTTCCTGTTCCTTGCCAGAGAGAGGGGAGTTCCCGTGGGAAGACAAGCATGTACTCTGCTCCAGCAGACCTGCTTTGGCCGAGAGCAGTTTCCTGCCACCCAAAGCATTACACGTTGCTTTAGGGAAAAGCAAGTTGCCGTGATCCCCAAAGATGTATTCCTACACCTCCAGCCTTTAGTCTTGGAAGGCTCTTTTCTGCAGTATGTCAGGATCATTTCTGAGCCCCCTCAGTCTCTCCATAGGTTGTGGAATATCCCAAGTACTTGGATCTTCGCCCATACATGTCTCAGACAGCTGGAGAACCTCTCCTCTACACCTTATACGCTGTTCTGGTACACAGGGGTAGCAGCTGTCATGAAGGACACTATTTCTGCTATGCAAAGGTAAAGAGCAATTTTCTTCCTAACAAGGGAAAAAAACATGTGCTGGGGAAGACAAGCTTTCACGGCAGTGTTACTGGCAGCCAAGATTCTTGGCAAGAGAAGGTGTCCTTACGGTCTGGATTGGATTTGTTTTGATGTACTCTTGGTTCTGCAGTTTTCTGCCAGTTTTTTGTTAAGAAGCCATGCAGTTCATCTCCGGATATCCTTTCTTTGCAGGCCAGCAATGGGCTGTGGTACATGATGGATGACACATCTGTGGTTCTTTGTGACATCAAGGAAGTCCTCAGGCAGAAAGCTTATCTGCTGTTTTATGTCAGGTAATAACAAGTAATCAAATCTGTTTAGAATATGTTTCCTTTCCTGGTTTTGCTGGTTTTCTCCTCATCCTTCGAGTGTTTCTCTTTCTCTCACAGAAGACAAATGCTGCCGGCATCACTCAGTTCTCTTGAATCTGACCTACCCCACGTCAATCATTATCTTTCCTTCCTGGGCTGTAGGCTGCTGCCCTGCTGCACACTACTCCCTGTCTGCTGTCTGCAGCTGGCCAGTGTAGAGAAGAGGACTTGCAGGGGGCCTGCAGGAAAGATGGGGAAGGACTCTTTATCAGGAAGCGTAGTGATAGGACGAGGGGTAACGGTTTCAAACTGAATGAGGGCAGATTTCAGTTAGATCCTAGGAAGACATTATTTATGGTGAGGGTGGTGAGACACTGGCAGAGGTTGCCCAGAGGAGCTGTGGATGCCCCATCCCTGGAAGTGCTCCAGGCCAGGCTGGACGCGGCTTTAAATATCCTGATCTAGTGGAAGATGTCCCTGCCTGTGGCAGGGGAGTTGGATCTGGATGATTCCTTCCGACCCAAACCATTTGATGATTCTGTGATTCTGTGAAATGGAGGTTGTAAGGGGTGTAAAGACACGGTCTTGCTCTAATGGGGTCAGCCCTGGTGGGCAGACCCCAATCGAATTTCCCATTGGTAGTCTTGGTTACCTCTTCTTTCTGTTGTGGAAACTGCTCCAAGAAAATGACTAAACCTCAGGGGAGGCTGCAAGAACAGCTCTAAATGGAGATCACGCTTTTTTTCTCCAGGCGCTCTGATGAGAGAACTGGAGGAAGGACTTCTCCTTCACTGGCAGCATCACATGCCCAGGCTTTCCTCCGCCAGTGGGCAGCCGGCAGCAAGCAGGTAAATTCTGTGACGCAACAGGGTCTGCCTTGTCAGACTAAGGTAACTCTGGGGGGGTGGGTCCAGGCACCAGATGGACGGTGGATTGCTTTCTGGACTCCAGGCCTTGCTCTCTTTTCCCTTGTGCACTGCAGCTGGCTTCACAGCTGCAACACTGCTGCCTCCCAGAGCATCCCACTGAGGTCCATCCCATTTGTCCGCCTTTGGACTTTCTGCCTTTGCAGCTGTGCTTCAAAGAGGGAGGCCCTGAGCTGTCCCCTGACAGGGCTTCTGGGGGTTCCCCGCTGTGCTGGTCCTTTCAGGAGGAAAGGGCAGGACCTTTTCACTGCTCTCTTTGCAGGACGTGGCGGTGGGCACGGAGGACTCTCCAGAGGACAGCAGCTCCTCTGCACCAGCCAGCCACAGCCAGATCACCTGGGCAGGCGCACGGGAGGTGTCTGCAGGCTGGCTGTTCCCCATCTGGCCAGGCAGCCTCAGCATCATCTCCAGAGTGGGCTCCTGCTTGCACTGCTTCTTCTGCAGCTGTGCGAGGCTGCTGTTCAGAAGGACAGCTGCGTGTTCAGTCTGCAGTCAGCCATGCGACCGCGTGCTGCACACCGGGACACAGGACAGCAGCACAGAGGAGCACAGATGCATCCCTGCTGCCTGCAGCCAGAGGAGCAGTGCCAGGGAGAGGGCCCGGAGCAGATCTCCGCAGCCGCACAAGTATCTCCGCAGCTGGCTCGTGGACAGCGCAGACTATGAGCATGCAAGAAAGAGGCAGAGAACTTCTCCTCCATGTTGTGTTCACACTGCCAGGGATGAGGCAGCTCTGGGGCCCTCCGATAGCAGCTCCCAGTCGTCTTCCGCACCCAGCACTGCTTTGGAGCAAACCCTGCCAAGGCAGAGAGAGCAGAGCAGGCCCTTGGATAGGGGCTATGATCTGCGCAGCCAATTCATGGAGAACACAGACTGTCACTGCTCAGCAAGGAGCAGCAGGAGGTGGAGCGCAGGTCCTCCACATCATGACCAAGCCCCAGAGAATGATGCAGCTGCAGGGCCCGCCAACGCCAGCTCCGGGTATGCTCCCATACCCAGGACTGCTTGGGAGGAAACCCTGATGAGGCAGAGAGAGCAGAGCAGATCCCCGTGGTGTAGCAGTGATCTCTGCAGTGAGTTTATGGACGCCATGGACTATGACCCCTCAGCAGGGAGGAGGAGGAGGAGAGTTTCAGTGCCCAGGAGAAGCAGGCCGGACTAACACCCAGGGCACTGCGGTGGGGATGTGGGCAGTTTGTGACCCTGGATGAGGGAGGAGCACAGCATCTGACTTCTGTAGTGTTGGAGAGGAGGAAGAGTTCAGGAAACACCAAAAGTGCCCCCAGCAGGGACCAAGCTGCACGAAGGGCACCAGCAGCCCACCCTGTCCCTCCTCCCAGGGCTGCTTCAGGCCAAGAGGAGCTCAGAGAGACCTTGCCGAGATTCGGACAGCTCTGCCGGCTGGCTCGCCTGCCCATGGGTCCCTTGAGGAGGAGCTTTAATCCGTGTTCAGCCTTTGTGATCGCCTTGCAAAAACAGCACTCCTTTGGAAACAACAGGAAGGAAAGCTAAAGCTGGAATTAAAAGCTCTTGCTGGCCTTGTCTGTGAGGTTTGTGGGGTGTTTTCTTCTCTGTAGGCTTTGGGGTAATTGGTGGAAATACCCGGTGTGGGAGGTTTGTGTCCTGGGATGTTGAAAGCTGTGTGCTTGCGTGTGCCCATCACACATTGTCTTCTTTTTAATACGGATTTCAAGTCACCCGAGCGGACACGGGTTGGACGAGTCGGCAGCAAGGGGCACTGAGCCCAGGCTGGACGGCCGGTCCCGAGGGTGCTGCTCCACGGCACCAAGTGCAGGGCAAGGCCGGTGGATGGCGGTGTCACCCAGGGGCCAGGCCCGGGCCCGATCCTGTTTAACACCTCCCTGCACTGGGGGTCTGGATGGTGGGGCTGAGCGTACCCGCAGCAAGGAGGCAGACGGCACTGGACAGGGAGGAGCGGCGCAGGCCAGGGAGTCGTGCTGCCATCCCGGGGGACCTGGGCAGGCTGGAGGGACGGGCTGGCAGGGACCTCGTGCAGCTCAGCGAGGAGAAGGGCAAAGGGTGCTGTGCCGGTGACGAGCAGCGGCACAGGCTGCCCTGGGAGCTGATGGAGCTCCGTCCCTGGAGATGTTCCACAGCCTCTGGACATCCTCACTCACACAAGCTAACACCTCACACAAGCTAACACAGCCTACGGCCCCTCTCCTTGAGGAGAGATATCCTCCCAATATCTGAGCTGCTCCATCACACAGGGGACAGCCCCCCGTCCTCATCCTCCCCGCCACTACCCGCGCGGTACAGCCCATATACTTCCACGGCAGCACCACAGCTCAGCAAGCAGTCCCACCACAGCTCATTTAATCCAAACACACCACCGTGCTGTGAGAAGCTATGGGACTCCTCCTGGCAGGGCACGTTTGGGCCACAGGACCTCAGTGGTGGCATCAGGGGGGAGGGAAGTCTTCTCCTGGGGAAACCTGAGCACTGACACTGACAAGAAGACCGTTGTAGATGGAACATGGCCTTCAAATCTGTGTGTGCTGCGCAGATCCCTTGGCCGCAGGACAACATCAGCAGCTCCCTGTGACACAGGAGCCTGCGGGCAGGACCCTCTCTGTAACCCGCCTCCTGCGTGGCCTTGTAGGGAGAAGTTCCCTTGAAAACACTGTCTCTGTGTGACTGTAGAGACCATGAACAGAGTTGTTTCCTTGTAGAAAAATCCTAGAGCAGCTTGAATGACCAAAACAGGAGAGTGTTTTCTGCAGATCGGGTCTGCATGGTTTAGTGGTGGACTTGGCAGTGTGAGATTTGTGGCTGGACTCGATGACCTTAAAGGTCTTTTCCATCCTAAATGATTCTATGATTGTCTGATTCTAAACCCTCTAGAAATTGAATTTCCAGATTTGTGAAGAATCAGGTAGGACAGGGAAATGCACAGTTGCCAAGGGGCAGCCTCATCTTACAAGGACAGTTAAGAAACTTCAACTGTGATTTCTTTTTCTTCTCCAACAGTCCACACAAATTTAGGATTTATAGAATTCATATGACATTTCTTTTTAGTCAGCTAGTTCTGTTCTGTGGGCCACTTGTAAATTTGCAGATTTACTTCATTCGGATGCAAAATTATTTGATTAATGCAGTAATTCTGAGTATGTCCTTGTCATTTGAGGTCAGTTCTCAGGATGGAGGCCTGACCTTGTCAACACGCATGTGAAAAAACATAGCATAGAATAGAATAATTTCATTTGAAAGGGACCAACAATGACCATCTAGTCCAACTGCCCGACACCTTCAGGGCTGAGCAAAGGTCAAACCGTGTCATTGAGGGCATTGCCCAAAGGGCTGCTGGGCACGGACAGGCTGGGGGCACCAACCGCCTCTCAGGCAGCCTCTCCCAGCGCCCGGCTGCCCTCTCGGTGCAGAAACGGATCCTCGTGCCCAGCTGAACCTGCCCTGGTGCAGCTCTGAGCCGTTTCCACGCGTCCTGTCCCTGGACCCCAGGAGCAGAGCTCAGCACCTCCCTCTCACATCCCCTCCTGGGGAAGCTGTGGAGAGCAGTGAAGTGGGACAGGGAAACACACGGCTGTGGGCAAGAACAGACAGGTTGGGGCCCTGAAAATGAGGATTTTGGCCCTGAAAATGAGGCTTTGCAGGTGAGGACTCTGGACTGAGGCACAGGGAACCTTCCCCCGGCTCAGGGCAAGGCTGCGCCAGCCCAGAGCACGCAGGAGGTGGCCGCCTCTGCACCGTGGCACGAGAGGCGACTCGCCGGCTTGGCAGGGCACGGGGGCCTTTCGGTGCCCGGGGGTGTCTGGGGAGGGGGCAGGCTGCCTAAAGTGTCTCCCCTCCTCCTCCCCTCCGGGTCTCTGTGCTCCAGTGGGGCAGCTGGGGCTCTGCTGCAAGGACCCGGGGTCAGCGTGTGCTGTGCTGCCGTGGGCTGCAGGGAAGGGACGGCATCGGGACGCTCCCCAGGCAACCCTGCTTCCCTGGGGGCTCTCATGTCCCCTTTGCGTTTGGTGGTGATTACAGAATAAGTATATTATCATTACCGCAGTAGTGTGAGGGTATGAGAAGAACAAAGATTTGGGGAGGAAAGGATAATTTTAATTAGCTGTAAGATTTTTTACAACGCAGCTTTTGTGGGTGAGAGACGACAATAAGGGAGGTGGTGGCTGAGATTCTGTAATGGAAATTCTTTTGTTCTAGAGCCCAAATCTCCCTCTCACAGTTTAGGTCGGACTGTGGAATCTGGGAGCACACAGTCTCGTTCCTTAAAACTGAAGATAATGCAGTTGAAGGGAGAGCCTGTTTGGAAGTTTGAGTAGTTTGGGGGCAGAGGCCCGTTGGGGGCTGGGGCCCTCGGGGGTGGGGGCTGTTTGTGCCCCATGCCCTTGGCCTGGCTCACAGCTGAGAATGGGCTTTTGCAGGAGCCAGATATGGGACCTGTGACCAAGCTGGGGGACAGGGAGAACCCCAGGAGCAGCCTCGGGACCTGCAGCAAACCTGCCTTGATACGTGCTCTGCCAGCAGGACACTGCCCAGGAGCAACTCGGGGTGTTGCTGTTCTCCTTCAGCAAGCACCACACACACAAAGCACAGCCAGAGCTACACCTGTGCCAGGAGAAGACTTCAAGCACAGGCGGGGCTGGTGGTGACAGTTCCCACCAGCTGTCCAGCTCAGGAAGATGCGGGTAAGATGCCTCAGAGGGGACACCAACTGGTTATCACTTCCCTTGCAGGAACAGGATTTACCAGCAGAAGGGAGGAAGGATGAAAGGGCTTTTGAAGTCACATCAGACTCTTGATGCAGTCATGGTGGCAGGAGAGGGAGAAGAGAAGGAGGTGCAGGTGACCCAGCTGGGACAATGCTTCTGAGGTAACATCTGCCACACAAACAAAGAGACAGACAGAGGCACTGGGAGGCTGTGGAGTGGGTGAGAAAGGTGCCTGGGAGAGAGGCGAGCACGGGGAGGTGGGAGACAGAGGTGGAGGTGAAAAATCCAGGCTGTGGGCAGCAAGGAGGCTCCTGCCGTGCAGGGGCTCGTGAGGTCACTGGTGCCTGAGTAGCTATTGGCGTTGAAGCCAGCCCCGGGCTTGTGCAGGTGCTGGTGATGTCCTATGTTCCTGAGTAGCTCATCGGGTATGTGAGGTCACCTTGCTTGTGACGCTTCTTCTGATGTCACCAATTGCAGGGTAGGTGATGCTGTTGTCTGAAAAGCGGATTCTTTACCCGGTGTGCAATCAGCCAAGGCTCACACAACCAGGAGAGATATCGTTTTCTAAAGGCCTGGGTGCTCAGTGGATTTCCCACAAACCAAGCACACCCAGTGCCGGCTTCTCCATTACATTTACACATTGAATTCATGTATATTCTGTCTATCTAATACATATTCATTCTAATCTACGTGAGTTGCTTAATGATGTGGTGTCATTGTTCTTGGCTCCTTTTCAGACCCGTTCTGCACATGCCTTCCTCTTTTGATGGTCCTTGATGGCCCCTTCCAACCCCTACCATTCTGTGATTCTGTGATTCTGTGATTTCTGGATGAAGTAGCCTAACTGCTTTTATTCACATATGGTCACATATCACCTAACGACAACTGAAGTCTACTTTCTTCTACCGACTTTCTTTTGTTTCTTCCAGAAGGAGCCTTTGTCCTTGATTAAACGGATAGTGCAGGTGGCCACGATATCCTGTCTTTCAGCTTAGGTTAAATGTTAATGTAATGCTTGTCGTGCACTACAAAAAAAAAAAAAAAAACAACTGGATCGAAGGGAGCCTAATTAAGCACAACCAATACCCCTTCTTTCCAAGGGAAGAACTGTTCCATTACAACAGGGCAGCAGCAGGCCCCTGGCTCGTGCAGCTGCTTCTGGCGTTATCAGCTGCAGTGTTCACACCTTTTGAGTGAAGGGGCACTGAGCTGCTGGTTCACAGTCCTGGCCGTTCTGCAGATCTTTTGCTTCTCTTCCATGTTTCCTGCTCTCTGTCCCTGCCTCTCCCCTCCCTCTGCCCTTCCTGTTTGCTCCCATCCTTTTCCCTCTGTCCCACTTCCTCGCCCAGCCTATGTCGCTCTGACTCTCTGTCCTTCTTCCTGCCCTCCTCTGCTCTCTGTCCCTCTGTCCTGTTGCTCACCACCGTGTTCCTGGCCACCCCCTGCCCCTGCCCTGCGTCTCCCACTCCCTGTCCCTGTGTCCGTTCCTCACCAGGAGTTTCTTTTCTCCACTCCCTGCCCAGCTCCCACCTTGTTTCACCATTCCTCTGTCCTGCTCCATCCCTCTGTCCCTCTCCCATTCCTCTGTCCTTCTCCATCCCTCTGTACAGCTTGGGGCTGCCAGGCAGCCATGTTGGTGTCGCAGGGGCAGGCTCCGCTCCAGGCCCCAGCTGAGGTGAGAGCTGGGGCTGCCCGTGAGGGGAGCGGGGCCCTGGGGTGGGCATTGGGGGCTCTGCTGCCTGCTGGCCGCACCAGGGGGGTGGGGGGGAGCTCCCCACTGGAGCCGGACCTGGCCGGGGCAGCCCTGAGGGTGAACCCGGAGCTGGGGAGGGGAAGGGGACGGAGACGGAGCCCCCGGGCACAGGCATCGGGCACCCCAATAGCAGAGGCTCTGTGAGCCAGGCCAGTATTTTTAGTGACTACAACAATACGAGTAGTGTGGTTTTCTGTTTAGTCTTACAGGGCTTTCACTACAACTGCCCTGTTCAGGGACTGGGACAGCTCAGCCAGTCCGTGCCAAGCCCCCCGCGGCAGCCACAGCACCTTCCCAGGGCTCGGTCCAGCTAGCCGGCACAGGGCGGTGGTGGTGATGCCTGTGGCAGGGCAGTGATGCCAGTACATGGGCAGTGATGGAGGCCTCCATCCTCCCGGTGTGGTTTCTTGTCAGGGTGCACACCAGCCAGAGTGCTTTCTTTGCATCTTTCTTTAGTTTTACAGGGGCAACTGCTACTGTCACAAGTTGGTCATTGGGCTCAGCCGCGATGCCTGCAGCTGGAGCTGGGGCTGGAGCCACTACTGTGCCTGCCAGGGCAACCAGGGCCGCCCCTGTGGCCGTGGTGTGGGTCGGGGGGGCTGTGACTGCCTGCTGGGCTGGAAGGGCTGCAGGGCCAGCTGGGGGTCAGCGCCAGCCACAGCGCCTGCCGCTTCGTTTCCCTCCCTTTCCCCTTTAGAGCACTGAACAGTGTTGAACAGGGCAGCTCGGTAGGCGTGGGCCAGACCCCAGCACATTGCGGTGATTTGTGTCTCTCTCGAGTTCCCAGGGTGGCAGCACACTTTTTGCAGATATTTTACTAGTTTGTCGGGATTCTGCATTTGTTCAGGGGTGAGTTTCAAAGACACAAGGAGTGTCCACTGCCCTAGACACCCCACGCTGTCCCACACACCCAGCCACTCACAGCTATCCAGCCCCAGGGCACGTCTCTGCAGGATGTTCTTATCTACTTGTTTAACCCTAAACAAAACCTGCAACCCATTCAGGAGGCAGAACAAAAGGAGAGTGCTGCCCTGAGCATCCCATGGGTACTCGAAATTCTCAAAAGCCATTAGGATCAGTCTGAAGGAGAGAGAGGGGGTGAAAGAGTGTGGGAAGGTATCCCCTCCGGTTTTCCCCACAGGCTGGGTTCGATTATTAACAAATTCCAAGACATAGGATCCGAGGTATGGAAATGACCGCAGTGCCGCATGCAAACACAAGCCTAATTTCATGCACAGTGATGTTATCATGTCATAAGTCGACATCGTACAGTACAGCAAAATCTTCACCCTGATCTTTTTCCCCGAGGTAATAAACAGCACGGCAACGAACACATAAAGCAAATACGGGTTTAAATACCAGAGACATTTGATCAAAGTCAGAAACATTTTTACTGGCGACTATTTAACTAACACAGTAAATGCATACAATGAATTTTAACAAAATCTAAGAAAGCTGTTTTAACACACGCTGCTCAGCCCTGTCGTTATCCCCGCCCCACACTTGGGCACCAAAACTAATGTTCTGGTTTGGCTGCGGCCGGCAACAAAAGCGCCACGCGGCCACCCCTCCCCCCGCCGGATTGCGGAGGAGAATGGAAAGAAACAGGCAGAAACCGGTGGGTCGGGATAAGGGCAGTTTAACAGAACAGCAAACAGAGGGAACAGGAACAACAATGATACAGATAAGGAGAAAACACAACATAAACCGCACAACCCAGAGAGCTGCTCTCCTGGACCGGACTGGCGCCATGTGCTCCCGAGCCACGAGTGAGTTCCCGCCGCCCCGCTCCCCCCCACCGGAACCCAGCATGACGGCACATGGTATGGAATACCCTGCTCTGTTTGGCCAGGTGGGGTCAGCCCACCCGGCTATGTCCCTTCCTGGATTCCAGTGAAAATTAACCCTGTCCTGGCAAACCCAGGACACTGTGCTAAGACAGTTTGAGGCGGAACAGTGTGGAATTTCAGTCCCGTCCAAATGCCTGGTAGTTTACAGACGTTTTCACTTTTGGAGCACGGCTGGGAAGGCACCCAGCAGAGACTCACGTGCTATGTTTGAAGTTTCAGGTGGCAAGGAAGATGAAAAGACCGAGATTCTGAGGGCTTCTGAAAGCAGCGCCACAGGCAGATGAGGCTGAGCAGGAGCTTTCCAGGCTAGCCCCTCTGTTTGGGAGCTATCTGGAGACATCCCTCCAGCTGTAAGTGAAGACCAGGTTCGGGACCTCCTGCAGAACCTAAATGTACAGAAGTCCATGGGACCTGATGAGATGCATCCCAGAGTCCTGAGGACACTGGCTGACGTAGTTGCCAAGCCACTCTCCATGATATTTGAAAAGTCATGGCAGTCAGGGGAAGTTCCCAGTGACTGGAAAAAGGGAAACATTGTGCCCCTTTTCAAAAAGGGTAGAAAGGAAGACCCTGGGAACTACCAACCTGTCAGCCTCACCTCTGTGCCTGGGAAGATCATGGAACACATCCTCCTAGAAGATATGCTAAGGCACATGGAGGCCAGGGAGGTGATTCGAGACAGTCAGCATGGCTTCACCAAGGGCAAGTCCTGCCTCACCAACCTAGTGGCTTTCTATGATGGTGTAACAACAAGGGTGGACAAGGGAAAACCTACGGATGTCATCTATCTGGATTTTTGTAAAGCCTTTGACACAGTCCCCCACAACATCCTTCTCTCTAAATTGGAAAGCCATGGATTTGATGGGTGGACCGTTCGGTGGATAAGGAATTGGTTGGATGGTCGCAGCCAAAGGGTAGTGGTCAACGGCTCAATGTCCAGATGGAGACCAGTGACGAGTGGAGTCCCTCAGGGGTCCGTACTGGGACCGGTGCTGTTCAATATGTTCATCAATGACATGGACAGCGACATCGAGTGTACCCTCAGCAAGTTTGCAGATGACACCAAGCTGAGTGGTACGGTCGAGACACCAGAAGGACGGGATGCCATCCAGAGGGACCTGGACAAGCTGGAGAGGTGGGCTTGTGTGAACCTCATGAGGTTCAACAAGGCCAAGTGCAAGGTCCTACACCTGGTTCGGGGTAATCCCTGGTACCAGTACAGGCTGGGGGATGAAAGGATCGAGAGCAGCTCTGCTGAGAGGGACTTGGAGGTACTGATAGACGAAAGGCTGGACATGAGCCGGCAATGTGCGCTGGCAGCCCAGAGGGCCAACCGTGTCCTGGGCTGCATCAGGAGAAGCGTGGCCATCAGGTCAAGAGAGGTGATTGTGCCCCTCTACTCTGCTCTGGTGAGACCTCACCTGGAGTACTGCGTCCAGCTCTGGAGCCCTCAGCACAAGAAGGACATGGAACTGTTGGAGTGGGTCCAAAGGAGGGCTACAAAAATGATCCGAGGGCTGGAGCACCTCTCCTATGACGACAGGCTGAGAGACTTGGGCTTGTTCAGCCTGGAGAAGAGAAGGCTGCGCGGAGACCTGATTGCAGCCTTTCAGTACTTAAAGGGAGCCGATAGGAAAGATGGGGACAATCTTTTTAGTAGAGACAGCAGTGACAGGGCGAGGGGTAATGGTTTTAAACTAAAACAGGGTAGGTTTAGGCTAGATATAAGGAAGAAACTCTTTACAATGAGGGATGTGAAACACTGGAACGGGTTGCCCAGAGAGGTAGTGGAGGCCCCATCCCTGGAAACATTCCAGACCAGGTTGGACAGGGCTCTGAGCAACCTGATCTAGTTAGTGGTGTCCCTGCTCGCTGCGGAGGGGTTGGACTAGATGACCTCTAGGGGTCCCTTCCAACCCAAAACTTTCTATGATTCTATGATTCTATGACATTTGCACTACCGGGACAGGGCTGCAGCAGGCGTCCAGCAGAGACCCAGCTCCTGTGTTTGAATTTTGAGGTCATAAGGCAAGCGCACAGCCCCAGACTCTGTGGGCCACTGGAAGCAGTGTCATGAGCAGATCAGGCTCAGCAACAGCTTACAAAACTGGTCCCTTCTGTGTGGGAACTTCTGAGTCCTTTGCATTTTCGGGGCAGGGCTGCGGCAGGCCTTCAGCAGAGCCCCAGAGGCTATCACTGAAGTTTGAGGTGGCAAACAAAGCCTTGATCCCCAGTCTCTGTGTGCCTGTGCAAGCAGTGCCATGGGCAAATGAAGCTGAGCAAGAGGTTTCAAGACTGGCCCCTTCTCTGTGGGAGCTTTATAGAAGTTCGCACTTTCAGAGCACAGCTGTGCAGACTTCCGGCAGAGACCCAGATGCTACATTTGAATTTTGAGGTGGCAAGGAAAGCCTGCAGCCACAGTCTGTGTGCACCTGTGCAAGCAGTGCCATGGGCAGATGAGGCCTAGCAACAGCTTCCAAGAGTAGCACCTTCTTTGTGGGCACTTTCGAGATGTTCACACTTTCGGGGCAGTGCAGTGACAGGCTCCAGGCAGAGACCCAGATGCTATGTTTGATGTTTGGGGTTGCAAGTGTGGCATTAAAAGCGGTAAGAGAGTCTGATAAGCGTCAAAGGAGCACCCTCCCATTGAGTCATGACGTTCAGAGTAGACCCTCTTGCGTTCTAAACTCTGTCTCAGAGGAGAGTTTAGGTGCGGCTGGATCCACTCCTAGTCCCAGACTTGGTCAAAGGTTTATGTCTAAAGGGTTGAGTGTGGAGCCACTTCTCAGATTCAGCTTGCTTGTCAGAGCCCTTCCAAGGACCTTCACTGAAACAGTTTCGCAAAGTAGAAACAATAGGTAATTTAGTCAACCGACAGGTATCACAGATTCAGGATTGCCGTTGATAAATGCACTGTCTACAAAAGTTGATCTCAGGGTAATGGTTTAGTGATTTAGTTAACAGTGTTTTGTGAGGATATGTCTGACAAAGTCAGAGGCACGACTCTTACCAAAAAGGCGTCCCTTCCTGGGGGGGAGGAAGAGAGGTTCAGGCCCGTCAACCCGTCCATCAGGTGAAGTTCTCGCTTGGCTCCTCCTCCCAAAGAGAGTTTTCAAGTGTCAGTTTTTATATGTCTGAAAATCCTGTTGCGAGGTGAGACTAAGTCAATTATTATGTATCGATTGGCTCTTGGCATGGGATGTCGTGTCGTCAGAAGCGGGACTCCACATTTTGACATGCCTATGGAGCAGGCATCTTGGTATGCGCTTCCGGGGGCCATCTGTTCTTTATCCAGAGCAATCTTTGGCTGTGGGACTCCGCTGTGCCCCACAGATCACTTGGTTTACAGTGATGGGCCATCCCCCTTTACTTCTGCCTGATAAGATAAGCACAAGTTAATTGCCCCATTTGTTAACTCTTCGGATCTTGATGCCTGAGTCCAAGCATGTGTTTCCTCTTGCATTGACAAGTCCAGCAAGGCCATTGATTACAACAACGTACACGAGTATCCCCACGGTGACTGGCACGAGGATTGGGATGAGAATTCTCACCAGGCCTCGAATGAGGAGTCGCTCCCGCAGAAGGGACTGGGGGTTTGGCCAGGCCAGGAGTTGCGGCCAGCGGGCCAGACTGGCACAAAGATTTGCAGCATTATTCACGCTATGACTCATGCAGTGGTTCGCATGATGATTTGCATTATGATTTGCACGAGGGGTAGCACGAGACGTGGCAGCAGGAGTTGCAGCCAGTGCGGCAGAAGTGTTTGTGCTGGGGCCCGCAGCCAGACAGGCACCAGGGTTTGCATGAGGATTTGCACCAAAGGAGGCAGTGGGAGTTGCAGCCGGCGTGGCAGCTGGGTTTGCACGATGATTTGCACGAGAACTTGAGCCGGGACAGTGATCAGGATTCACAACCACCTCAGCATGAGGGTTCGCACACTAACGCACACAGGGATTCGCACAAGGATCTGCGACCAGACAGGCACCAGGGTTTGCACCAGGGTTTGCACGAGGACTTGCACGAGGACTTGCGCCGAGGCAGTGACTGGGGTGTGCGAATGCCTTGGCACCAGAGTTTGCACAGGGACGTGCACCAGGACTTGCGACCAGACAGGCACGGGGGTTTGCACGAGGATTTGCAGGAGGATTTGCGCCAAGAAAGGCAGCAGGAGCTGCGGCCGGCGTGGCAGCAGGGTTTGCACAAGGATCTGCACGAGGATTTGCACCAGGATTTGCGACCAGAGAAGCGCCAGGGTTTGCACGAGGATCTGCACGAGGATTTGCACCAGGATTTGCGACCAGAGAAGCGCCAGGGTTTGCACGAGGATCTGCACAAGGATTTGCACGAAGGCTTGCTCCAAGGCAATGCTCGGCATTCACAACCACCTTGGCACTGGAGATCGCCCGGGGACTCATCCGAGGCTTCGCACGAGTACTTGCACGAGGACTCGCCCCGCTTCTCGCTGGCACCCGACGCCTCTGGTGACTCCCCCCCCGAGCCCGCCCCCCCCTCTAGAGCTGAGGACCCTGACCCCTACGGGGACCCCTACCCTGACCTGGAGGACCCTGAGGTGCAGCCATGGGACCCCAACACCTATGGGGGCCCCTATCCGGGCCTGCCCCACCCCTCTGGGGCTGAGGACCACAAGCCGGAGCCGTGGGACCCTGAAAGGGAGCCCTGGGACCCCAACACCTATGGGGACATCCCCTATAGGGATGAGGAGCCTGAGCCTGGGAGCCTCCGTAGGGGCAGGGACCCGCAAAGCAGGCCCTGGGACCCTGAGGGGGACCCTGAGGGGGACCCCTATAGCATCTGAGACTCCTATAGGGGCGGGGACCCCCAGACGGATCTCAGGAGCCCTTATAGAGTCCCAGATACCAAGCTCTGAGAGCTCTATACGGCTTTGGACCCCTAGACAGACCTCAAGGACCCCTACAGACTTGGGGACCCCCAGAGTGATCCCTGGGACCCCTATAGACTTGGGGACCCCCAGACTGACCCTATGGACCCCTATAGGCTTGGGGATCTCAAGACTGAGCTCCAGGACCCCTATAGACTTGAGGACCCCCACACTGCCCCCAGGGAACCCCATAGGGCTGGAGACTGCCAAACTCATGCTAAGGTCCCCCACAGGCTGCAAACCCCTACCGTCCTGAGGGACCCCTATACCACCTGGGACCCCCAGACTGACCCCAGGGACCCCTATAGACTTGGGGACCCGCAAAGTAACCCCAGGGACCCGTATAGCACCCGGGACCCCCAGACTGACCCCAGGGACTCCTATAGACTTGGGGACCCCCAGACAGGGCCAAGAGACCCCTATAGAGCCCAGGACACCCAGACTGACGCCAGGGACCCCTATAGAGCCAGCTCCTCCTCAAGGCCCTATAGGGACCCCCAAACTGTCCCTTCCTTACCACAGGCCCCCCCAAGTGCTCCCCACAGGACCAGAGACCCCCTAGCTGCTCCCCACCCATCCAGCAACCCCCCAACTCCCCCCCCAGTTTCCCTCCCTAAATCCCAGTTGCCCCCATTTGCACCCCCGACTATCCCCCCGACATCCAGAGCCCCCCGAGTTGCCCCAGTTACCCCCCTGGTTGCCCTCCCCAAGGTCAAGGACCCCCTAGCTGCCCTCCGAGTTGCCCTGCCTAAATCCCAGTTGCCCTCAGCTGCCCCTTCAACTGCCCCCCCCACACCCAGAGCCAAGCCAGTTACCCCCCCAGATGCCCTCCCTAAGGTCAAGGACCCCTCAGCCGCTCCCCAAGTTGTCCCCCCTAATTCCCAGTTGCCCTCAGCTGCCCCTTCAAATGCACCCCCCAAACCCAGAGCCTCCCCTCTTCTCCCAGTTACCCTCCCAGTTGCCCCCCCCAGAGCCAATGACCCACCAGTTGCCCCAGTTATCCCTCCAGTTGCTCCTCCCCGAAGCCAATGACACCTCAGTTCCCCCTGTAACCCTCAGAGCCTCCCCAGTTGTCCCAGTTACCCTCCCAGTTCTCCCCCCCCCAGAGTCAAGGACTCCCCATTTGCCCCCGTTACTCTCCCAATTACTCCCACAGTAGCCCCTTTTCAAGCCAAGGACCCCCAGTTGTCCCCCTAGTTGCTCCGCCAATTTCCCCAGCTGCCCCCAGGGCTCATCCCAGCCCCCAGATGCCTGGCTCCCTTTGGGGGGGCTGCTGGTGGTACTGCAGTGGCACTGGGAGGCATCCGGGTGGTACTGGGAGCAGTGGGGAGACTGAGGAGCCTCTCCCGGTCACCCCTCCCATGCTCCCATGGGTCAGGGTGCTGGGGAGAGGTTGTGGCAAACTGGGAGGGACTCCCTCCAAACTGGGAGGGCCCCCCCCCCCCCCAAACTGGATGTTCAAACTGGGACTGGGACCTCTCCCAGACTGGGATGGGAGGCTCAAACTGGGATCCTCCCCCTGTCACCGATCTGCAGGGCTCCCCCATGCTGGATTCCGCTCCCCGCCCCCCCCCCCCCCCCCCCCGCTAAACTGGGAGGGACAACCCCCCCCAAAATACTCGGAGTGCAAACTGAGAAAGGACTCCCAGACTGGGAAATGACTCCCAAAGTGGAATTGCTAGCCCCAAACTGGGACTGGGAGCCCTCCCAAACTGGGATGGGAGGCTCAAACTGGGATGCATCCCCCACCGCAATCTGCAGGGATCCCCCATTCCGATCCCCGACCCCCAAACTGGGAGGGCCCACCCAAAGTAGGAGTTCAAACTGGGAGTTCAAACTGGGAAGGGACCCCCAAACTGGGACTGTTGGCCTCAGACTGGGACTGGGACCCCTCCCAAACACGGAAAGGACCCCAAAATGGGACTGCCCCTCCCCGCTCCAAGACTCCCCCATTCCGGACCCTCCCACCCCGCCCCCCAGGTTGGGGAGGGAGGGGGGTCGAGGGCAGTAAAGGGCTGAACCCCTCCCGGATGTCTGAGTCCTCTGAGATGGGAGAGAGGCAGGGACGGGGCGGGAGGCACCCGGACCCCTGGGTCCCTTGTGGGCTTGGGGACGGGGGCGGGGCGGATCCGGACCCCAGCATCGTTTTGGAGGTCGGGGGCGAGGGGGGGTCACCAAACACCTGGGTCGTCGTCTCCCCCCCCCAGTCCCTCCTACCGCACCCCTGCTTCCCCTACCCAAACTTCTGGGTCCCCCCCCCTGAGGCCTGGGTCACCCAAACCCCTGGGACCCCCCCAGCATCCCTGGGTCCCCCCCGCGAAATCCTGCCCCCCAAAACCGCCCGCCTCCCCCCCCCCCCCCGAATGCCTGGGTACCCCCACACGCCTCGGTCCTCTCGCCTGATCTCCCCTCCCCTGGACTACGGGGTGTATCCCCCCCCCAAACACCCCCCCGCTCGGGACTCCCGGGTCCCCCCCACCCCGATCCCCTCCCCCAAACCCCTGGCGTGTTGTTCGTTCCCCCCCCCCCCCCCGGCTGTGTTCCTGGGCGGGGCCCCGCGGTGGTGCCGCCCTTGGCCGCGGCGAGGGGCCGGGGGGGGGGGGGGGGGGGGGTGGGGGGGTGGCTGCGTCATCCCGACCGCCTCGGGCCCCTCCGCCCCCGCCCGGGGGGGGGACCGAGGACCAGGGCGAGGAGGAGGAGGAGGAGCAGCAGGAAGATGCTGGCGCTGGTGGCCCTGGTGACAGCGGGGGTGGCGGGGGTGGCCCCGATGCCCACCCCCTGTCCCCTAGGCTTCGGGCCGGTGGCGGCGGGGGGCTGCGGGGACAAGGACGAATGTCGCACGGCCGCCGTCTGCCACCACATGTGCCTCAACCACCACGGCGGCTTCGCCTGCCACTGCCACCCCGGCTACGTCCTGCAGCCCGACGGAGCCGCCTGCCGCCCCCGTCGCCGCTCGCACCAGACCTCGCACCAGGGCTGGCGGCAGGGGCCGCGCGACTGGCGACGGTGGGGCACGCGGCCGCCCGGGGCCGCTCGGCGCCAGGATGCACGCGACGACGCGCACGAGGATCCCCACGGCGATTGGCACAAGGATTGGCACGAGGATTGGCACCGCGCCTCGCACGAGGAGTCCCTCCCACAGAAGGGGCAGCGGGTTTGGCCATACCGGGGCACGCGACCAGCCGGGCTGGGTTGGCACGAGGAATCGCACAATTACCCACACAACGATTCGCACGAGGATTCGCACGAGGATTGGCACAAGGGGTCGCAGGAGGGGTGGCGGCAGGAGTTGCGGCCAGCGTGGCGGCAGGGTTTGCGCTGGGGACCGCAGCCGGGCGGGCACCAGGGTTTGCACAAGGGTTGGCGGGAGGATCTGCGAGCGGGGAGGCAGTGGGCTTCGCACAAGGGTTTGCACGAGGATGCGCAGGTGGGGTGGCGGCGGGGTTTGCATGGGGGCTTGCGGCAAGGAAGGCAGCGAGCGTCGTGGCAGCAGGGTTCACGCGGGGATGTGCACGAGGATTTCCACGAGGGTTTGCACCAGGATTCGAGACCAGACAGGCACCAGGGTTTGCATGAGGATTTGCACCAAAGGAGGCAGTGGGAGTTGCAGCCGGCGTGGCAGCTGGGTTTGCACGATGATTTGCACGAGAACTTGAGCCGGGACAGTGATCAGGATTCACAACCACCTCAGCATGAGGGTTCGCACACTAACGCACACAGGGATTCGCACAAGGATCTGCGACCAGGCAGGCACCAGGGTTTGCACCAGGGTTTGCATGAGGACTTGCACGAGGACTTGCGCCGAGGCAGTGACTGGAGTGTGCGAATGCCTTGGCACCAGAGTTTGCACAGGGACGTGCACCAGGACTTGCGACCAGACAGGCACGGGGGTTTGCACGAGGATTTGCACGAGGATTTGCGCCAAGAAAGGCAGCAGGAGCTGCGGCCGGCGTGGCAGCAGGGTTTGCACGGGGACTGGCACGAGGATTTGCACCAGGATTTGCGACCAGAGAAGCGCCAGATTTCGCACGAGGATCTGCATGAGGATTTGCACGAGGGCTTGCTCCAAGGCAATGCTCGGCATTCACAACCACCTTGGCACTGGAGATCGCCCGGGGACTCACCCAAGGCTTCGCACGAGTACTCGCACGAGGACTCGCCCCGCTTCTCGCTGGCACCCGACACCTCTGGTGACTCCCCCCCCGAGCCCGCCCCCCCCTCTAGAGCCGAGGACCCTGACCCCTACGGGGACCCCTACCCTGACCTGGAGGACCCTGAGGTGCAGCCGTGGGACCCCGAAACCTATGGGGACAGCTATATGGACCTCTATGGGGATGAGGAGCCTGAAAGGGGGCCCTGGGACCCCTCTACACCCCCTTGGCACCCCTATGGAGATGAGCAGCCTGAGCCTGGGAGCCTCCGTAGGGGCAGGGACCCGCAAAGCAGGCCCTGGGACCCTGAGGGGGACCCTGAGGGGGACCCCTATAGTGTCCAAGACTCCTATAGGGGCGGGGACCCCCAGACTGAGCCCAGGAGCACCTATAGAGCCCCAGATCCTGAGCTCTGGGACCTCCATAGGGCTTGGGACCCCCAGACAGACCCCAGGGACCACTACAGACTTGGGGACCCCCAGAGTGATCCCCGGGACCCCTATAGACTTTGGGACCCCCAGAGTGAGCCCTCCTGGGACCCTTATAGACTTGGGGATCCCCAGGCTGATCCCAGGGACTCCTATAGGCATGGGAACCCCCTTACTGAGCCCCGCGACCCCTATAGACTTGGGCACCTGCACACTGAGCCCAGGGAGCCCCATAGGCTTGAGGACCCCCACACTGACCCCAGGGACCCGTACAGAGCCCAGGACCCCCAGACTGACCCCAGGGACCCCTATAGACTTGGGGACCCGCAAAGTAACCCCAGGGACCCGTATAGCACCCGGGACCCCCAGACTGACCCCAGGGACTCCTATAGACTTGGGGACCCCCAGACAGGGCCAAGAGATCCCTATAGAGCCCAGGACACCCAGACTGACGCCAGGGACCCCTATAGAGCCAGCTCCTCCTCAAGGCCCTATAGGGACCCCCAAACTGTCCCTTCCTTACCACAGGCCCCCCCAAGTGCTCCCCACAGGACCAGAGACCCCCTAGCTGCTCCCCACCCATCCAGCAACCCCCCAACTCCCCCCCCAGTTTCCCTCCCTAAATCCCAGTTGCCCCCATTTGCACCCCCGACTATCCCCCCGACATCCAGAGCCCCCCGAGTTGCCCCAGTTACCCCCCCTGGTTGCCCTCCCCAAGGTCAAGGACCCCCTAGCTGCCCCCCGAGTTGCCCTGCCTAAATCCCAGTTGTCCCCAGTTGCCCCCCCAACTGTCCCCCCCACACCTGGAGCCACACCGGTTGCCCTAGTTACCCCCCTAGTTGCCCTCCCCAAGGTCAAGGTCCCCTCAGCTGCCCCCCGAGTTGTCCCCCCTAAATCCCAGTTGCCCTCAGCTGCCCCTTCAACTGCCCCCCCCACACCCGGAGCCAAGCCAGTTACCCCCCCAGATGCCCTCCCTAAGGTCAAGGACCCCTCAGCTGCCCCCCAAGTTGTCCCCCCTAATTCCCAGTTGCCCTCAGCTGCCCCTTCAAATGCACCCCCCAAACCCAGAGCCTCCCCTCTTCTCCCAGTTGCCCCCCCCAGAGCCAATGACCCACCAGTTGCCCCAGTTATCCCCTCAGTTGCCCCCCTCAAAGCCAATGACACCTCAGTTCCCCCTGTAACCCTCAGAGCCTCCCCAGTTGTCCCAGTTACCCTCCCAGTTTCCCCCCCCCGAGCAAAGTACTCCCCATTTGCCCCTGTTACTCTCCCAATTACTCCCCCAGTTACTCCCTCTGTTACCCCACCAGTTGCCCCAGTTGACCCCAGGGCTGGTCCCGGTCCCCAGATGCCTGGGTCCCTTTGGGGGGGGCTGCTGGTAGCACTGCCAGTGGCACTGGGAGGCATCCTGGTGGTACTGGGAGCAGTGGGGGGACTGAGGAGGCTCCCCCGGTCACCCCTCCCAAGCTCCCATGGGTGAGGGTGCTGGGCGGGGGGGGGGGGGGGAACTGGGAGGGAGCCCCCCAAAACTGGGAGTTCAAACTGGGACTGGGACCTCTCCCAGACTGGGATGGAAGGCTCAAACTGGGATGCTCCCCCTTCCCCGATCTGCAGGGCTCTCCCATGCCGGACTCCCCACCCCCCCCGGCTAAACTGGGAGGGACACCACCCCACGCCCCCCAAAAATACTGGGAGTGCAAACTGAGAAAGGACATCCAGACTGGGAAACGACTCCCAAAGTGGAATTGTTAGCCCCAAACTGGGACTGGGAGACCTCCCAAACTGGGATGGGAGGCTCAAACTGGGATGCAACCCCCCCCCAAACTGCAGGGACCCCTCATTCCAATCCCTGCCGCCGCCCCCCCCAAACTGGGAGTTCAAACTGGGAAGGGACCCCAAACTGGGATTGTTGGCCTCAGACTGGGACTGAGACCCCTCCAAAACACAGAAAGGACCCCAAAATGGGACTGCCCCCCCTCCCCAAGACTCCCCCAACCGGGCCCTTCCCACCCCGCCCCCAAGTTGGGGAGGGGCGGGGGTCGAGGGCAATAAAGGGCTCAACCCCTCCTGGATGTCTGAGTCCCCTGAGATGGGGGAGGGGCAGGGCTGGGGGGGGTGGGGCGGGAGGGGTGGGCAGGCACCCGGACCCCTGGGTCCCTTTTGAGTTCGGGGAGGGGGGAGGGGCAGATCCGGACCCCGGGATTCTTTGGAGGGGGGGCTCACCCGGACGCCTGGGTCCCCTGCTGGCTCCGCTGCTCTCCCCTCCCCTCCCTTCCCCTCCACCCCTCCAGCTGTTGAGCGAATCCAGATGCGGGGGGGGGGGGGGGGGGGGGGGGGGAAGGGTGCGGCTGCGGTGAGTCACGGCCGCGCTAGGACGCCTGGGTCCCCTGGAGGGGGGTGGAGTGGGGTGGGGGAGCAGGAACGCCCGGACTCCTGGGTCCCCGGGAGGGGGAGGGAGGGACATGACGTCATGTTCCGAGAAAGATGGAGTTGGGGGCAGGAGAGCCGGGAAGTCTGGGTGCCCTGGAGAGGCGGGGGGGGGGAGGTGGGGGGGAGGGGTGGCCGTGGCGTGGAAGCAATGTGAGGATGGCGTGGGCGTGGCATGGGCATGACACGTGCTTGGTGTGTGCATGGCATGTGTGTGGCATGTGCACGGTGTATACACACCATGAACATGGCATGAGCATGGCGTGTACATGGCATGTGCATGGTGTATACATGCAATGAGCATGGTGTGTGCATGGCATCTGCGTGGTGCACACATGGTGTATACATACCAGGAGCATGGCGTGTGCACGGCATATGCATGGCACATGCATGTTGTATACACGCAATGAGCATGGCTTGTGCATGGCATGTGCATGTTGTATACATGGTGTGTGCATGGCGTGTGGCATGTGCATGGCCTGTGCATGGTGTATGCATACCACAAACATGGCATGAGCATGGTGTGTGCATGGTGTATACATAAAATGAGCATGGCATGTGTGTGGCATGTGCATGGGATGTGCATGGTGTATGCATACCATGAACATGGCATGAGCATGGTGTGTGCATGGTGTATACATAAAATGAGCATGGCATGTGTGTGGCATGTGCATGGGATGTGCATGGTGTATACATACTGTGATCATGGCTTGTGCAAGGCATGTGCATGTGGTATACATCACTCGTGTATACATACCAGGAGCATGACATGTGCATGGGGTATACATGGCGTGTGTAGCATGTACATAGCATGTGCATGGTTGATACATACCATGTGCATGGTGTGTCCATGGTATGTGCTCTCCCGTGACCCCCACTGACCCCCACCTTCCTCAACGCCCAGATCCGGAAGTGGGGGCTGGGCCCAGAAGAGGGACCAGAGAAGGCATCCAGGTTTGCAGCCAGGACCAAGCTGGACCAGCTGGTGCCTCAAGGACCCCTGGCCTCCATGGCCTCCTCTGCGTTGCCCAAAACGTTGGCCAACATCCTATTGGAGAAGAAGATGCTCTCCTTTGGTGGCCCTGACTGGCGTCTCCCAGCATGGGCAGAGCTGAGGCTATCCTCTTTGCTGCCATGTCACATGACCGGTGGCAGACTGGAATGCTCTGAGATGTTCCACCACCCTGACGAGCTTGTTCTGGGTTCCTGGGTGGGTGGCTTCATCCTGACTCTGTCACCTCCGGGTCTGAAAGCCACGCTTGTGGTCCCAAAGTCATCTGCCACTACATCTGTGAAGGTGTGCCTTGACCACACCTTGCTTGCTTCTTGACTTCATGGTGTCCTTGGTCCTCCTCCTTGGCTCTTTCTCATAGAATCATAGAATCATTAAGGTTGGAAAAGAACTCCAAGATCATCAAGTTCAACCGTCAACCCATCACCACCATACCCACTAAACAATTGACCATGGTCTCCTAAGCCTACCCTGTTCCAGATCCCATCAGCACAAGACAGGCAGAAAGCATTTACCACTTGTGCTTCTCATTCCACCATTGTCTCCTTGGGTTTTGACATCTCCAGCTTTGTCTTGGTCCTCTCCAGTATTGTCCCACCTCTTTTTAACCCATCCCTACCAAGTCTAAGGAAGCACCAAATGAAGGAGACCTTTGGACACTTGTCCAATGATGACTAGGAGGGCCATAAAGCTGTGAGGACCATCGTGAGAGGACTCCACTTAGACTGCAATGGTAGGATCCACGTCACCTAAGACCCACCACCAAGTAGTAGTGTGGTGGTCACCTAAACTGCTTCCATGGGTCATGGGGCTGATTGGCCTAATTTATTTTAAACTCTAGATTAGGAGGAGATGAACTGCTCCTTGGAAGGCGCTACTTCTCTCCTAGGAAGAGAAGAAGGTTCAGATTAATTTTAGTCTTGGTAGCCAGGAGATTAAATCTCAGCTGATGCTTACAACTCTATACTCAACAGAGAGCTCCATCTCTCTAGTGGAAGGCAATCCTTCGGGTTTGGGGTTAGGGTTAGTGGTTAGTTTTAGTGTTCAGGTCATAGTTTAGAGTTACTGCAATGTGTTTGGGTTAGTATTAAATTTAGGTTTAAGGCTGGGGCTAGGGTTAGGGTTCCTTCTAGTGGAAGGTGATGCTTAGGGTTGGGATTGGGTTTACACTGGAGTTTAGTGGTTAGGTTTAGTGCCTGGGTTAGCCTTTAGGTTTAGCATAACATGTCTGGGTTAGTATTGGGTTTAGTTTTATGGTTGAGGCTAGGGTTAAGGTTCCTTGTAGCAGAAGGTGAACCTTAATGTTAAGTTTGGGGTTAGTGGTTAGGTTTAGGGTTAGGTTTAGTGGTCAAGTCATAGTTTAGGGCTAGCATAATGTGTTTGGGTTAGTATTGGGTTTAGGTTTAAGGTTGGGGCTAGGGTTAGGGTTCCTCTAGTGGAAGGTGATCCTTAGGGACAGGGTTGGGTTTAGTGGTTAGGTTTAGGGTTAGGTTTAGGGTTAGGTTTCATGGTCAGGTTTAGTGTTCAGGTCATAGTTTAGGGTTACTGCAATGTGGTTGGGTTAGTATTGGGTTTAGGTTTAATGCTGGGGCTAGGGTTAGGGTTCCTTCTAGTGGAAGGTGATGCTTAGGGATAGGGTTGGGTTTAGGGTTGGGTTTAATGATTAGATTTAGTTTTCTGGTTAGATTTTAGGGCTTGCGTAATGTGTCTCGTTTGGTATTAGCTTTAGGTTTACAGTTGGTGTTAGTGTTAAAGGTTGCTGGTGGGGTTGATCACAGAACCACAGAATCACAGAATGGTAGGGGTTGGAAGGGACCTCTGTGGGTCATCTAGTCAAATCCTCCTGCCGAAGCAGGGTCACCTACAGCAGGCCGCAGAGGACCTTGTCCAGACGGGTCTTGAATATCTGCAGAGAAGGAGACTCCACCACCTCCCTGGGCAAACTGGTCCAGTGCTCCGTCACCCTCAGAGGGAAGAAGTTCTTCCTCATGTTCAGACGGAACTTTCTGTGCTTTAGTTTGTGCCCATTGCCCCTTGTCCTGTCGCTGGGCACTACTGAAAAGAGCTTGGCCCCATCCTCCTGACCCCCACCCTGAAGATATTTGTAAGCATTTATAAGGTCCCCCTCGCAGCCTTCTCTTCTCCAGGCTGAACAAGCCCAGCTCCCTCAGCCTCTCCTCGTAGCAGAGATGCTCCAGTCCCCTCCTCATCCTCGTACCCCTGCTCTGGACTCTCTCGAGTAGCTCCTCATCCTTCTTGAACTGGGGAGCCCAGAACTGGACAGACTACTCCAGATGAGGCCTCACTAGGGCAGTGTAGAGGGGAAGGAGAACCTCCCTCATGGTCAACCTGTCGTCCACTAGGACGCCCAGGTCCCTCTCCACAGAGCTGCTCTCCAGCAGGTCCGCCCCAGCCTGTACTGATGCATGGGGTTGTTCCTCCCCAGGTACAGGACCCTGCATTTGCCTTTGTTGAACCTCATCAGGTTCCTCTCTGCCCAAATTTCCAGCCTGTCGAGGTCACGCTGAATGGCAGCACAGCCTTCTGGTGTATCTACCGCACCTCCCAGTTTGGTGTCATCAGCAAACTTGCTGATGGTACATGTTAGGTTGAGGATGGGAGTTAGTTCCTGTGTTAGGCTTATATTTAGCGATAAGTGTTAGGGTTAGGACCAGTTGGTTATGAGTCAGGGGGATGGCTGGCTTAGGGTTGCAGGTTAGGCTTACTGGTTAAGGGTAAGGATTAGGGTTAGAGTTGTGTGTCAAATTTGGTGTTATGGTTTAGGCTATGGGTTTAGGGTTCTGTTTGGGTCTAGAGTAACAGGGTTAAGGTTAGGGTTTGGTTTAAATGACTAAGGTTGCGGTTAGGGTTAAGGTTAGGGTTAGGTTTAAAGGGATAAGGGTTAGGGTTATGGTCAGGCTCAAAGGAAGGACGGTATGGTTAGGTTTAGGTTGGTGATAACTTCAAGCTTGGAGTCAGGGTTGGGGTAAGGTTGAACAGGATAAGGTTAGGGTTACTGTTAAGGATGGTGATAAGATTAGGGTTAGAGTCAGGGTTAATGTTAATATTAGAGTTAGGGGTTAGGCTTAGCATTAGCCATTAGGGTTAGGGGTAAGATCAGAGGTTAGGGTTAGGGGCTAGGGGTGAGAGTTAGTGTGAGAGGTTACTGTTGGGGTTAGATTTCAGGTTAGAGTTAGTATTAGGCTATTTTTCACTGGACCGTAAGGTTTAGGTTAGGTTTAGGGTCAGGTTTAGGACATTTTTGGTGGACCAGAAGGGTTGTAAGGGTTAGGGTTAGGGGTTAGTGGTGGCATTAATGTTAGGTTGAGTTTAGTTGTTAATTTTTGAGTTAGGCTTATGTTTAGTTGTGAGGTTTAGGGTTAGGACTAGGGTTCAAGTAGGGTTCAAGTTAACTAGAGGGCTGGTTCAGGGTTGCAGGTTAGGGTTAGTTTTAGGGGTTAAGGGGAAGAGCTCTGGTTAGGGGTAGGGTTACAGATTAAGGGTAAGGGTTAGTGGTAGATTTACAAGTCAAGGTTTAGGTTATGGATTTAGGGTTGTGTTTTGTGTTTAAAGTGGCAGGGTTATAGTTAGGGTTAGGTTTAAAGGGATAAGTTTAGGATTAGAGTTAGGGTTAAAGGGATAAGGATTAGGGTTAGGATTAGGTTTAAAGCAGGAATTGTAGTGTTAGGTTTAAGTTTAGAGATAACTTTAGAGTTAGAGACAGGGTTAGGGTTAGATTTGACAGGATAAGTTAGGGTTACAGTTCAAGTTGCTGATATTGTTAGGGTTAGAGTCAGGGTTAGTGTTAGGGTTAATGTTATGGAATTTTTGGTTGGACCGTAAGGTTTAGGTTAGGGTTAGTGTCAGGTTTAGGACATTTTCAGTTGGACCATAAGGGTTGAGTTAGGGTTAGAGTCACAGAATCACAGAATGATAGAATGTTAGGGATTGAAAGGGACCTCTGTGGGTCCTCTAGTCCAAACCCCCCTGCCGAAGCAGGGTCACCCAGAGCAGGCTGCACAGCACCACGTCCAGGCCGGTCGTGAATATCTCCAGAGAAGGAGACTCCACAACCTCCCTGGGCAGCCTGGGCCAGGGCTCCGTCACCCTCAGAGGGAAGAAGTTCTTCCTCATGTTCAGACAGAACACCCTATACTTCAATTTGTGCCTGTTGCCCCTTGTCCTGTCGCTGGACACCACTGAAAAGAGTCTGGCCCCATCCTCCTGACACCCACCCTGAAGATATTTATGGACATTTATAACGTCCCCTCTCAGCCTTCTCTTCTTCAGGCTAGACAAGCCCAGCTCCCTCAGCCTTTCCTCGTAGGAGAGATGCTCCAGTCCCCTCATCATCCTCGTAGCCATCCACTGGGCTCTCTCCAGTAGCTCCTCATCCTTCTTGAACAGGGGAGCCCAGAACTGGACAGAGTACTCCAGATGGGGCCTCACTAGGGCAGTGTAGCAGGGAAGGAGGACCTCCCTCAACCTGCTGGCCACACTCCTCTTGATGCACCCTAGGATCCCATTGGCCTTCTTGGCAACCAGGGCACACTGCTGGCTCATGGTTAACCTGTCGTCCACCAGAACACCCAGGTCCCTCTCCACAGAACTGCTCTCCAGCAGGTCCGCCCCAAGCCTGTACTGGTGCATGGGGTTGTTCCTTCCCAGGTGCAGGACCCTGCCCTTGCCCTTGTTGAACTTCATCAGGTTCCACTCAGCACAAGTCTCCAGCCTATCCAGGTCTCGCTGAATGGCAGCACAGCCTTCTGGTGTATCTACCACTCCTCCCAGTTTTGTGTCATCAGCAAACTTGCTGGGGGTGCACTCTAACTCTTCATCCAGGTCATTGATGAAGAAGTTGAACAAAGCTGGGCAGAGTACTGACCCCTGGGGACACCACTACTTACAGGCCTCCAACTAGACTCAGCACCGCTGACGACAGCCCTCTGAGTTCCGCCTTTCAGCCAGTTCTCAATCCACCTCACTGACCACTCATCCAGCCCACAATTTCTGAGCTTCCCTAGGAGGATGTTATGGGAGACAGTGTCGAAAGCCTTGCTTAAGTTGAGGTAGACAACATCCATGGCTCTCCCCTCACCTACCCAGCCAGTCATGCCATCATAGAAAGCTATCAGATTGGTCAAGCATGATTTCCTGTTGCGACGGGATCAAGGACTCGTCAGATGATCAATATGATCAGACAATAGTCAACTTTATTAGCAGAGCATCTGGATTCTATAGACAGCACTCGATTATGATTGGTCACTATTTATAGAGCATCTATTTATAGAGCACCTAGACTATATAGACAACACTCAATTATGATTGGTTACTATTTATAGAGCACCTATTTATTCTTCAGCCGGCCTTCCGATGTCCTTGAGGCCTGTACTGCTACAGACTGATCAAGTCCATATTCAGAGTGTCTCGGTTGCTCACAATATGTCCCTGCTCTTCCAGGAATCCCAGCAAATCCCCCTTTTTGTTTTTGAGCAACACAGATACCATTAAACATCTTCTTGACCATTTCTATAGCACAATTTCACAAACATCCAAAAATGCCTAGCATGACCATAATAGTAACCAGCATCGTTATCCCCTGTTTGACCAGATCCGACAACCAATTTTTTCATCATTTTGATCATACAGCTTATCACACAACCAAACACCAACAATCCTACCAACAGAGTAATTAACATAGTCACTCCCTGAATTACCAAATCTTTAAACCATCCGGTTATATCTAATGTTTTCAACCAGTCTGTCAATCCAGTCTCTACAGTTATAGCCCTCAAATTTTTTGCGTAGCTCACTCAATTTTTGATGCATTGATTTTGAGTGGTCACTCAAATTCATACAACACATTCCTTCAAAATCTTCACACCCATGTCCTTGTGCTAAAAGTAAAAATCAATTGCTACACGATTTTGTAAAGTTGCGTGTGTAACCAAATCAACATCTAAAAACAAACTACTTAAGGCCTGAGAAGTAGCATTAGTCTTCTTGGTTAACCAACATCCCAATTTCTTTGGGGTAGCTAGAGCCTGAGAGGCTGCAATCCTGGGAGCTAAAAATGATGCAGTGATTATTTCACGGCTATTCCAAAATTCGATATTGTCTTTGCAATCTAAGGTGAAAGCATGAATTGCTCTTTTCCCTCGGTACCGTGTATTTTGGTGGCCAATTATCATGATCCGATTTGGTGTTAAAAGCGTTAATCTCCCTAGACTACAGGGACCTCCCTTTATATGGGATGGGATAGACAGCTAAGCAGGATCCCCACAAATGAGAAATACCTTTTACAAAATATACCATGTGCAATAATAAATCCACAACAGCGCTTACAGACTAAACATACAGACACCTGCGGCCTAGTGAGGCCTGATACACCACTCCTTACAGTCTCAAACCAATCACTTCCCATCAAACGGTGCGTTATCACTCAAAATGTCTTCTGATGCTTCAGCAGGCGCTTCAGGGTCTTTTGTGGTTGGCTGTTGCTTGTCTAGCGCCAGCTTAATGCACTTCACTGGGAACCATTTAGGTCCTAAATCTGTGGAAACACAAGCATACCCGCACCCCCACATTAATAGTTCCCATGGCCCTGTCCAAGCTCCTGATTGCAGATCCCCTGCCAGCACCTTTGCCTGAGGCCGTATAGCAGCATTCTGTAAAGACAGAAAATGAGTGAGGATAGGAGGCGATTCTCGAGATGCCGGAAGCGTTGGGTGGTTTCAGGTGAACACGGCTTTGTGCAAAGGGTCATGTACCTGAACGTTAGTTCCTGGGAACTTTCTGTCCTGAGAAGGCAGCTATTTGCACGAGGGTCTCTGTTCTACTTCTGTCCAATCTGAAGCCATATCCCACACCAGGTCAGCCGATGAGGTTGCTGATCGCGTGCTGCCCATGCGCTGGCTGGCAGTACACAACCGCTGTTTTTTAACTCCTGATCATGTACTCGGCTCCTTCAGCACATCCACAAGTCCTGTTTACTGCAGCATTTTTCTCTTCTGTTTGTTACAGCAATCTGCTTTTGTCCCGTTCCTCTACATCTCCCTCGTTTTTATTTAATGAATTCAAAGCAAGTGCTGCATTGACACGCGTAAGCATCATTATTGGCATTATGGTCCAGTAACAGCCCTGCTACAGTGTAATACTAAAAACTCAGTATTGGCTATCCATATTAATCACCTATGTTAAGATCAATGTATCTAGAACTATGAGTCATTAACTATATAGGCTAAAATTAATGCAATAAATCTGCAGACTTCACCACATCTAGTCCATGCTGCATCAAATGCTTCCGAAGTCACGATAAATCAGAGTCCAAATACAACAGTCTGAAGTCAAAAACCAGAAGTAATCAATACCTGCAGAACTTATCAAACCAGAAGATGCAAAAGCAGTTACTTCATCCAGACAAATCCGTTAGATCACAGAAATACAAACATTATGACAACAAACACATAAAATCACACATTTATAGTCGCAACCACACACACAGGCACACCAAGTTTTCAACATAAATCCAAATATTGCAAAGACTTATGAACAGACAAGGACTTACAATATTATTCAACATTTAACAGACAAATTCCCAAGCCTCAGTTTCAGGAAGAGTACTCTCTTTTCAACTCTGTTTTAGGAAGGGCACTGTCCCTTCTCCCCAGGGATGTAGCCCAATGCTGTGAAGCTTCACTACAACTAACAGGCAGACAACAAGAAGCAGTGTTGGAAGAATGCCTTTACCTTATTGATGGTCCCTGCTCATAACCTTTTGGTCCAGGGATCAGAGGTTCTCCCCAAGAATCCCTCGGTGCCGGCTGGAGGTCCTGCGATCCCTCGGACCATTGATGTTCAAGAACAGGGTCCTACCTGGGTACCTCAAATCTATTATCAGAAAGGAGCAAAACAATTCACTCTCCAAAACTGAACCCCGGAGCCCTAGAAAGCAGGCACTCTCTACTGCAGTGCCAGATGCACATGGGACACTTTCGCCTAAACGTGTGTACTGTGTCATTCCTTTTTTTTTTTTTTTTCAGCTAGGGCGGCTTGCAGTGCTGAGGATTCCCTATTTAATACCACAAAGTCGTCTGTAGCCAGCAGCATGTAAATAGCATCAGGATCCTGTCGTGTCAATTACTGACAGCAATTCTGACCTTGTGCTGTTAAGGACCCGATCATGTCTACCTTTGTAGTTAATGTTTTCATGGGCGTATGAGACAAAAAGATCCATTCCAGAGTCTTCAATTCCTGCGCATTAACACACCACCAACCTAAAAGAGCATAAGGCTGGAAAACAAAACCCCATAAATTATATACAAATTTGTTGGTAAATTGACATTAATTCTGGAGGTAAAGGCAGTTGCAATTTTGTCCGAAACTTTTTGTAAAACAGTTTTCACTTCTTGCGTTAATCTTCGGGAAAATAACAAATCTGAGACCTTTTTAACAAAGTAAATAGAGGGGGCAACTCTTCAGTCATGATGTCAATATTTTCACCTTTCAACACCTTTTCATCTAGAAAGGCCATCTGAATCCTGGAAAGATAATAAAGTCCAACTGTTTGTCCACAAGGAATTCTACTGCAATAATTGAATTATACACACTTTTTCCCACCAAGGCCTTGAACGTCAGGAAGATGGTTCTTGCTGCGGGGGTGTGGGGCTGGACCATGCCGCCAGTTGCCCGGGGGGGGGCCGTGTGCCCCACCAGGTGTAAGGTTCGCTGATCCGTCTGGCGTGGTGGTTGCTGGCGCTGCGGGCTGTGCTGTGTCGAAGGGACTGCGCGGTTTTATGCTGGAATTCACCCTGCTTTGATCTCAGGTTGGGTTTGCCAATCGCTGTAGAGGCACCCTGTTGTACAGTTTCGGGGTGCCCAGTTTCACGTCCCACTTCCCGTTTCTCTGGATTTAGAGGATCGTCAGGTTCTGGCGGATTTACCTCCCGCATTTCTCGTGTTGGGCTAGGAATTTCATCGTATGTGGAGTTAAATTTCAAAAAACTGCAGCTCTGTCCTTGCTTTGGAGATAAGGGTGGAGGAGTAGCAGCCGCTTCTAAGATAGTTTCTGCGGGTTTTAGAGCATTTAAAGCTGTATGCACTGATTTCCAAGTAATGATTTCCTCAGGGATTTTAATGTGCAATACTTTGTTCTTTCAAAATTCTCTGTAAAATCTTTTGATGGAGCTTTCACTCCTTTCTAGGTGATTGTGTTAGACAATGCATGCAATACACTAAATACCATACCATATAATGCAATAGAAAATGCAATACAAACTATAATGCAATGTGTACAACGCAAAGTACAATACCCTACCCTACCACACCACACACACCTGTGACGGATGCCATCCTTCTGTCTGACCTAACTGAGCTTTGGTCCAGGCAGATGCTCAACAAGTCGGCCTGACCAAAGTTACTCCTGTTGTGTGAGCGGTCAGTGAGATCTTTGTATCCCATACTTTCAGTGTAGCAGATATCAGAGTATTGACCGCCAGTCCATCTGTACTTGTTAAATATCTGACATACCTAAATTTACTGATGAGAACTCCATGAATTAACTCCTAGCTTAGATCTGAGTGATCTCTGATTCTTCTCCTGTGACAATACCTACCTATGATGCATACAATACCATACCTGCCAAACAAAACCATTCATACCGTATGTACCCTAAAAACCATGCCCTAGATACCACAGCCTACTCTAAGTACCATACCATACCATACCATACCATACCATACCATATTATACCCACAATACCATACCATACCCACAATACAATACAATAATACAGGCACCATACCGTACTGAATAAAACGCCATATATACCATAACACACATACAACAAATACAATGCAAAATGCAACACATCACAAAATGTAATGCAACGCATACAAAACAATACCATACCACACCCAGTGCCATACCTTACCAATGCTGTACCATGCCCAGTGCCATACCAGGCACACAATACAAAATGCCTTACCATACCATGCCTGCCATAAGTACAAACCATGCCACAGAAACCATACCATGCATACACTGTGTACCAGACAATCATACCAAACCATACGATACAAAATACCATGCAAAATACAACACAACACTAAATGCAACAGAATGCAATAAAAGCAATACCATACAAAACAATTCAAGATACTGTACAAAACACAATACATACAATATAGCCTACAGCCCTCCATCTCAGAACTGCAGCTGTGGGACTCATTCCACCACGAGTCACTAATCCCAATGCATACAAAATAGAATACAATACAGATTCTATATACTCTTGTACCAAACATTGTACAATGCTACAGTACAGTACAAAGCACACTGAAGTACAAGCCATGCACTACAAGCCGCACAGTACAAGCCATGTCACACATAAAATACAATACAAAATACATTACAATGCAAAATACATCACAATACGTACAAGAAGTACCATACAATGCAATACATAAAATACAATACAAAACACAATACAGAACTCAATAAAATACAAAATACAGTACATACAGTACAATAAATACAACACCATGCCCTACAATTCATACCACACCACACAGCACATACAGTATGTACAATACATGCATTACAATATGCCTTAGCATGACACACAATACATGTAATATGATACAACACCAAAACCACAACACAAACACCACACACAGCGCATACAATAGAAAACACAATGCATACATCACATACAATGCAACACATACTATAGCATACACTGTAGATTACATACAGTCAAATGCATACAATACAAAGGACAATACAAACCAAAATACAGTATCTACAACACAAACACAGGATATAGACAAGACAATCTATGCCGCACAATACAATACCATACCATACAATACCATACAATACACAGTAGACACCACACAATAAACAATACAATATAGACACAGCATACAGTACATACAATGTCTTCATACAGTAAGATACATACCCTAACATACATAAAAGAGAATACCATAGATACAATGCAGAACATAAAATACACCATATACCATACATGCCATAAAATACAATGCATACTATACAATACAAATCCCAGTAGTCTAGAAAATACAGTACAATAAGTACTAGTCCATATATTACATACAAAATAATACATACAATAAAATCAATACTGTACCATACAATGCATTAAAGAAATCACATAAAATACGATACATAAAATACGTAAAATGCAATACAAATTACGATACTATACCATACTGTACCATACCATACAACAGATACTGTACAATACAAAATAGAATACACAAAATACAATAAAAACCAGCATACCGTACCATACAATGCATACAATACAATAAAACCCATACCATATATACCATACAGTACATACAGTACTTACAAAAAATAAATACCATACCATACAATAGGGTACATACACCTCGCCTGCCTGCCTGTCCCTCCTGAGCAGCCTGTGCCCTTCATCCCAGCACTCCGGCTGTGGGACTCAGGCTACTGAGTCTCATCAGTGCTACCACAGCTCTGGAAACTGGCCAGCGCTTCCAGTTCATCCAGCTTGTTTCTCGTGCTGACTGCACAGTTGCACAAGCGTCTGACGTGCTCCTGAGCCCTGCATGCTCCCAGGAGCAGCATGAGTGTTCCCACCAGCCCTGCCACCCTTGGACGATGACGTGCCAACCCTTAGCTCACCTTCAGCTCTCCCATGGGTGTCCTGCGACCCCTCCATTCCAGCGTCAAGCCCTCTCCATCCATCCCACCAGCTGACCGGGGACTTACCCACACGCCCGGGGCCTCCTCCCGATCCCGTCCAGGTCACTGAGAGGGTGAGGAGTGTTCCCCTGACAGCCCCCAGCAGTGATCTGCTGCCACCCCTGCCCAGCCTTCCCCTGTGCCTTCCTCCCGGCACACAGATGGCTCCTGGCCCTGCCGCGCTGGCCGTGCCCACGCCAAGCTGGGCTGTGCGTGCCGCAGATGGCAGAGCCCAGCCCCACAGCTCGGGGTCCCTCCTGGACACCCCTCCACCTGCCCACTCCCTCCTGCAGCTTGGCCCCCGGGCAGAGCCCCGCGTCTGCCTGTGGCACCCCGGCCAGCCGGCTGGCTGTCACCCCTCTGGGAACAGCCCCGCGCACCCCTCCGCCGGACCCCCGGGCGGGCAGCCACCTGCGGGGACAGGTGCTGGGGCCGGGCGGCTGGGGGGGCTCTGCCGGGCACGGGCAGCCCCGGGGAAGCCGAGGACGCCCCATTCTGCCCGCTGCCAGCGCCTGTGCTGCCGCGTCCCTGGGCATCGCCGTGCCAATGGGTCTGGCCGGCAGCTGTCTGCCGCGGGGCTGGGCGCGGGCTGCGGCCATTGGTGGCTCCACCCCCTGTGGGAGGTGTCTGTTGGTGGCTGTTGATGGCTCCACCTGCTGTGGGCGGTGCCTACTGATAGCTCCACCCATTGCTGGCTCGGCTAGTCCACAGCCTGGTCCCAGGGCTGGGGGACTGCCCCCTGGGCCCCACACAATACAATACAACAGCCAGCACAGCACCGGCAGTGTCACACAGACAACGCGCACAGCGCCGTAGGTACAACAGAACGCAAACAATGCAACTCATGAAACACAACAGAAAGCGTAGAGTGCAATAAATCCCATGGCACAGCACACACTGCACACCACGCGGTGCAAAGGAATGCAACACAGAAAGCAAGAACATAAAATGAAATGAGGAACTAACAGTACCTCATGATGCTGCTAGGCGTTACACCTGTGAATCCATTCCACTCCAATGTGACATTTAATGAATGTGTCCTATTTGATACAATTCCATTGTTCCTATTTGTGGAGGTGAGTTTCTTGTAACAGGGCTGCCTTGCCCAGTGTTTCCTTTTCAGAAGCACCTGATGTTCAGCTGAAAGAGAAATCAAAAATCTTTAACTAAAACTCATGCTTTTCTTTGCTCCTTCTGTTGGGGTTTATAGTCCTGGATCGTTTATGAGCTGGATAGGTCCAATGTGCAGTGCAGGAGCGTGTGTGTAGGAACACAGCGGAAGCCCTGGTGCAGTAATGGAGCTGTGGTTTCAGCAGCAATGGAGACATGTGTCATTCCCGCACTTAGATTTTCACTACAGTCTCAGCAACTGAAGTTTTGGCATGTGTATTTGGATGTTCTATTATGTTCTTTATCTGTTGTGGCTGCTTTAGTCACTAACTCCATCAAAAATAACTGTAGTTCTGGAAGCTGAAAAATGTTCTCTTCTTCTCTTCTTTGGTGGTTACTCCACCCACCAAACAGCTCTATGCAAGTATGCTTTAGTTTTGCAGTGTACAACGTTTTTGTAAACGTATTTCCTGAAAATGCTAGAAGTGCAACTGTGGTGTTGGGTTGTTGGGTTTTTTTGAAGTATACACTGTTTCATGGAGGTTTTAATGGATTTCATTGGCACAAGTCACAAGGCATGGCTGCTCCTTGGTTGTTCCAAGGGAAAGTACTGAAAATGCTACAGAACCTCTTTAAGCTTCCCCACTCCCCGTCCCACTACTAAAAGCTGCTTTTGCTCTTTCATATAGAAGCATTTTCATTTGCACAGGGTGTCTTTGTCAAATTTGGAAAATACCCCATTCCCTCCTGTGCCACCAACCAAAATGAAGCCAAACAATCAAAACTCTTCACTTTCATCTGCTTTTCTGCGTTTTTTCTCTAAGTGAGTTCATTAAAAAAATGGTCCGATGTAGCTTGAAACAAGGTAGAATTTTTCTTGCTAGTCCAGCAAATTTTCTGAAATTAACATTTCAGAAAAATCCATGCTTGGGAATGGTTTTTCTGTGTTCTCATATACTTACTTGGAGCGGGCTTACAGGCAACACTTTCTGTTTATTTTTGTGCTTAATAGAAGGTTTGAATCCAAAGCTCTTGGTCCAAATGCCTGGAAATAGGGAGTGTGAGAGCTAGTCAGTATCTTCTCTTCCAACCAGAGAAGTTAAGGATGTTGATTGCCAGAGCCTGGAAGGAAGAACAGTGCTCCAATTGTAATGGCACTGTTGCTTCTAGAAGCATAAATTCTGCTGGCTTGGGTGCCCCAAGTCAAGATTTCCCCAGACGAGCCATGAGCCCAGTGGTTTCTCAGAGCCTGTGCTGCAGCTGAGAAGAAGTACCAGTCCCTGGTGGCAAAGGGACTTCCCGATGCCCACTCAAATTGTTTCAGTTCCTTGGTTTAGGGTTTGAGGTTTTGACTGTTTGGTTTGGCTGGGGGGAGCGTGGGGAGCCGAGAGAGGGCTGGATTAGTCTGTTCCTCAGATCAGGGCATTGCCATTACAATTACCTGCTAAAGGTCACTAGCCACTTCCATTTATTTTTTACTTTCCAGGCCCACTGTTTTTTGAAGTGGGAAATAAACAGCTCAATAACTTCTATAGGAAGTCTGCTATGACACTCTCACCAGATCCTCCTTCTGGGAACAGTTCAAACCAATGGCCTCTTTTTCAAATGTTGTATTTCTTTTGTTCCTAAGCTGTTTTTAAGCTTTCCCAGTCTTTAAGATTGGAAGGTTATTTAGAGCCCACCAAACAGAAGCCACTTTTTTTGTAGCCATATCCTTGGCCATCTGTACTGTTGGCTACTGCAGGAGAAGGAAAGGTGTAAAGAAAACAAATATCCATTGGCCAGGGCTGTGTGTGTTTAATTGACCCGATATGATTACTGTCCAAGGAGCTGCATTTCAAAGCTTGATCTTTAGTTTTTGAAAATCACAGGCTGTGTGTTCAACCCAGCGTGACCTGAGCCTGGTGTCCAAATGTATGTGCAAAATACACAATGGGATTTGGCTTGACAACGGGAAGTCTTGTGAGACAAGCTGTCTAGGAAATGTTTGTTCCTGGAGGCCGGGGCTTGTGTCTTCTGGGTACGGTCCCTGAAAAGCCTTGTGATGTCACCAGCGAGTCATTGTGACCGCCATGACATCAATCCTTTTGGGGCGTAGCCAGCCCTGAAGGGTCACAGTGCTGTCCTCGTCCGCTGGGGACAGACGTCTGTAGGTGTGGGGACGAAGGACCCCCATCCACGGGCTCCCTTCTGAGGGCACAGAGAGGATCTGCCAGACACGGACACTGGCAGGGCCCGGGGCACTGGTCCCGACCTGCTGTGGCTCCAGGCTCAGGCTGCTGCTGCTGAGCGTACAGGAACCACTCTCCTGCTTTCCCAGCCCCTGCCTGCACGTGTCAGAGAGGTCCGTCACCACCCTGCCCTCGGAGCAGGGACACGCAGGGACGCCTCGGTGTCACTTGCCTGCCGGGGTCCGGGGGTGCTGGCGGCAGCACAAGCACGGCCTCGAGGCAGAGTGGGCAACTCTCGAGAGCCTGACTTCCACAGCTTTGCTGCTTCCTGCAGGCTGCATCTCCAGGGGGGGCTGTGAGCTTTGCGTCTCCTTTGTTTGCAGTGTGAGATGGTGTCAGAGGAGGACTGGGCAGGAGACGGCACATCCAACCCTGCTGCCAGCAGCAGCCAGGTGCCCCAGGCCACACCACAGGATGCTTCCAAGGATCCCTCCGAGCATCTCATATGCACAATCTGCCAGGACACCGCTAACGACGAAGCCTTTGTGAGCTGGTGCAGGCACAGTTTCTGTTTTCCCTGCATATTGCAATGGTCCCGCATCCGAGCTGTGCCCAATCTGCCGGCGGCCTTTCCACCACATCTACCGTGAGGTGGGAGCTGACAACTATGAGATGCACAACATGCAGCACAACAGCTCCGCCAGCCACGCATGAGGAGGGATATCCTTGCCTCGCTCTGTAGAAAGGAGGCGGTGTCATTCCTCAGGCCTCCTGCACCACAGCTTTTCCAGTGCAGACCGCGGTGGTGGCCACGCCAGGGCCCCAGAGAGGGGCCAGAGCAGATCCCCAAGGTGGCACTGCAACGGCTACAGCAGGGATCGGCACAGCCAAGGCTACGACCCCTCCAGCAGCAGGAGACGGCAGCAGAGCAGGGCTCAGGACTCTGCTCGTGACGAGCGCCGAGCTCCAAGGCCTGAGCGGGATGTCCCAGCCTCCTCGGGTAGGAGCGAGCACCGTCAGCGGGGAGGCCGGGCTTCCTCCAGGGAACGGCAGGCAACAAGGAGCCAATCCCGGCAGAGGTCCCGCAGTGCTCAGCACCGAACATAGTGGGAGCAGGAAAGGAGGAGGAATCATGATGAGGGGCGACCTCTAAGCTCTGAACAGCAAGTCCCAGCTTATTCCAGAAGACGGCACAGTCAGCAGGGAGGCCAGGCTTCCTCCAGGGAACGGCAGGCAACAAGGAGCCGATCCCAGCGGAGGTTCCACAGCACTAACCGTGGAATGCAGCGGGAGCAGGGAAGGAGGAGGAATCGCGATGAGGGGCGAGCTCTAAGTGCTGAATGGGATGTCCCTCCTTCTTCCAGGAGACAGTACCGTCACCAGGGAGGCTGGGCTTCCTCCAGGGAATGGCGGGCAACAAGGAGGCGATCCCGGCAGAGGTCCCGCAGCCCTGTCGGGCGCAGGGCCTTGTAGCGCACCCTACCAAGAAGGGTGCCACTGCATGCCCTGCTACTGGTGTCAGAAATGATACTACCCTACACCAAAACTGCTCTTACTAACAACCGCAAAAATAATGCCAAATCCAACCATAAGGCTTGGGGCCAAGGATGTGTTCACCATTATAAAACCCATCTGAAAGTCTAAAGGGACTCTTGCAGGGCCTCTTAGGCTCATGAGGATAACAGGACAGAAAATTGTATGCTGGTTTTCTCATACCATTCTATGTCACACTTGTCTACATAATGTTGTACTGAACATTTTATATGGGTGGGCCTTTTTTCTTTATATTGCATTTCAACGGTACAATCAACTGAAGATTTTACCACTTTTTCTCCTTTCTGCCCTGCTACCAACGACCTGCTCTAAAACGGATCGTGCTGAACGAAGGTGAGGAAAGCCCCTGGCTCACCTTCCACACTGATTGGCGCAGGGCTTTAACACCATCTTGATCTGCAGAGCAGCGGTAAGGGGGAAACTGGTAGAGGAGCCAGGTTTTGGACAACACAACAAATCCTGGGATTTCTGAGCTGTGACCTACAGACAGGCCATGAGGTGCTGTGTGAAGCAAGCCAAGGCCCTGATGGGCAAGTAAGGGACATATGCAGGCAGGGCAGTGTGAAAGCAAGCTCCTCACCCCCCTTCAGGCCTTTTGCTCATCAGTCTGCTGTGAGAAAGCGAGAGGACCAGGCTTTTCCCAGCGCAAGGACAGGAGCTGGAACAGACCCACCCGGTGTTTCTGCTCAGGTGTTTCACAAAACATGCTCATATACGCACCCCAGTCTTGCATAACTGAGGAAAGGAGCCAAATGCCAGGTGCAAACCCACTGCGTACCCAAGTCCTTTTCTTACTGCTGGTGAGGTCTGCAACTTCTCCTGCCTGAACTGAGCATCTGGGACTACAATACACCTCTTCTCTCATGTAAACACAACAGTAGAGTAAAAAACCAAAATCGGCCTAAAGAAGGAACAGAGGTCTCTGCACAACCGGAAATATGCAGGAGCTCTTATTTACTAGACTCCTTCATAAAAACAAAATGTTTGTGATGGCAAATGAACCACACACTTCTTCTTGGATATAAAGTTTTATGATTATTAGGGATAGAGAGCAGAATAAACCTCCCACAATCCAGGAGGAAGCAGTTAACGACCTGCTATGCCACCTGGACTATGGGGCTGGATGGGATTCACCCAGGAGTGCTGATGGAAGTGGCGGAGGAGCTGGCCAAGCCACTCTCCATCATCTATCAGCAGTCCTGGCTAACAGGGGAGGTCCCATATGACTGGAGGATCACCAGTGTAACACCCATCTACAAGAAAGGCCAGAAAGAGGATCCTTGGAACTACAGACCTGTCAGCCTGACCTCGGTACCAGGCAAGATTATGGAGTGATTATTCCTGAGTGCACTCACTGGGTATGTGAAGGACAACCAGGGGATCAGGCCCAGCCAGTATGGGTTCGTGAAAGGCAGATCCTGCTTGACCAACCTGATCTCCTTCTATGACCAGGTGACCTGCCTAGTGGATGAAGGAAAGGCTGTGGATGTTGTCTACCTGGACTTTAGTAAGGCCTTTGACACTGTTCCCCACAGCATCCTCCTGGAGAAAGTAGCTGCCCATGGTTTGGACAGGTGTACTCTTCACTGGATAAAGAACTGGCTAAATGGCTGAGCCCAGAGAGTGGTGGTGAAGGGAGTTCAATCCAGCTGGTGGCCAGTCACAAGTGGTGTTCCAAAGGCTCGGTTTTGGGTCCAGTCTTGTTTAACATCTTTATCAATGATCTAGAGGAGGGAATTGAGTGCTCCCTCAGTAAGTTTGCAGATGACATCAAGTTGGGCAGGAGTGTCGATCGTGCATTGAGTGCTCCCTCAGTAAGTTTGCAGATGCCACCAAGTTGGGCAGGAGTGTCGATCTGCTTCAGGGTAGGAAGGCTCTGCAGAGGGATCTGGACAGGCTGGATTGATGGGCTGAGGCCAACTGTATGAGGTTCAACAAGGCCAAGTGCTGGGTCCTGCACCTGGGTCACAGTAACCCCCATGCAATGCTCCAGGCTTGGGGATGGGTGGCTGGAAAGCTGCCCAGCAGGAAAGGACCTTGGGGTGCTGGTTGACAGCCAGTTGAACATGAGCCAGCAGTGTGCCCAGGTGGCCAAGAAGGCCAATGGCATCCTGGCATGTATCAGGAATGGTGTGGCCAGCAGGAGTAGGGAGGTGATCGTGCCCCTGTACTCAGCATTGGTGAGGCTGCACCTCGAGTACTGTGTTCAGTTTTGGGCCCCTCACTACAAGCAGGACATTGAGGTGATGGAGTGTGTCCAGAGAACAGCAACAGAGCTGGTGAAGGGTCTGGAGAACAAGTCTTAAGAGGAGCGACTGAGGGAGCTGGGGCTGTATAGTCTGGAGAAGAGGAGGCTGAGGGGGGACCTTATTGCTCTCTACAACTACCTGAAAGGAGGTTGCAGTGAGGCGGGTGTTGGTTTCTTCTCCCAGGTAACTAGCTACAGGACGAGAGGCAATGGCCTCAAGTTGCATCAGGGGAGGTTTAGAGTGGATATTAGGAAAAACTTCTTTACTGAAAGAGTGGTCAGGCATTGGAATAGGTTGCCCAGGGCAGTGGTGGAGTCACCATCCCTGGACGGGTTCAGAGAACATGTAGATGTGGCACTTTGGGACTTGATGTAGTAGGAATGGTGGTGTTGGGGTGATGGTTGTACTTGAAGATCTTACAGGTCTTTTCCCACTTATGATTCTATGATTGAACAGGAATATCCTGCAATGCTTTGACTGCTTGTCAGCACTTGCATGTCTTCTGAATGCATACATAATGACACTGACTGTACGGAAATTCAAAGGTATTTATTTTGCTGTTAGTGCCAAGGCCACAGTTGTGTGAGGCATTACACTAGCATATGGAATCCTTGCCCAAAAGAGATTGCAAACCACGTGTTTGTGAACACAGTCCAGGGTGTTTCAACCATTCCACCTGTGACAATGTCCTCTCAGGGACAGACCTTCCTGGTCTGACCAAACAGTCAGCAGAGTTAATACTGAACCAATATAAAAACTGGGCCCAACCCCTATGTTCACGGCTGGGATACAAGACTCCTGTCACAGGGCTCACACTGCAGTCCCACCAGAGGGACAGGTCTGAAAGTTCATGTCCCACTGGTCAAATATTCCTCCTCAGAGATCTCTTGAAACTGAGGGCTCACGGGAAGGGAGAGAAGAGAGTTCCCTACCTCTTGTGCAGTCAGGGCAAGTTCCCCTGCTAAAAGCAGCATGCTCAGGCCTCCCGTTTGTACCATCTGTCAAAAGAGTAAAGCCAAATCTTGGCATTATTCACCTGCTTGTTTAAAGAACCTACCATCTGCAGCGTAAAACCCCCAGGAGACGACTGGCCACAGACACTCAGCCAGCTGCCACAAAAGGCAGCTCAAGAGAATCCCAAATAACCATTTCTGTACCCTCTGGGAGAGGCTGTCAAAGATGTTTGAAGGATTTCATTGGCTTTGGGTGTTTAGCACCACATTGCGTGGATTTACAATGTGACTGCTAAAGGGTTCAGGTACCACAGAGATGGACACATTTAAAGCAGCAACTGCCATGATATCATGCATAAATACACACCACCTCTGGGCTCAGCTCCGCTGTCCCCATGGCACTCCCTGCCCCAGGGACGGCAGCCTCTCCAGGATGCCCTGACTGGGCCCAGTGCCCTGGCACTTCCCGGCGTGGGGGTAGCACAGCTGGGATGGTGGTGAGGCTGCTGCCAGACTTGGGCCAGCCCTGGCTCCCTGCTCTGGCCTCCGTTCCCTGTCCTGGCTTTGCCTGGGGGCCTGGCTCTGGACCCTGCCTCAGGCACTTGCGGGACATCTGGGGAAATGAGATTGGGCATCGGGGAGGTGGTTTCAGTTTTTCCAGGGGCTGGAGGGTGCTTGGCCGGTCTTGCAACAGCTGACTGGGTGAGTTGGACAGCCATGGGGGCCTCTGTGGAGGCAGGCATGCTGGGTGGCTTTCCTGGTTGGTGGGGCGCAGTTTCTCCGTGATCCATTGCAGGCGGGACAGTTTTCCATGCACTGGAGATGGCTCCTTGTGTCGGGTCAAGCTCTCAGAGGGGCTGGGGTGGGCTGTCTGGCTGTCTCTGACATACTCAGGGTGTGAGCACCACCCGTTCCTGCCAGCTGGACACCAGCATCTGCCCAGAACAGCTCTGGCCAGAGATGGTATAACTGGGGCAGCAGCTATCCCTGGGATTCAGCCTGAACCACAACAGGCAGCACACACTCTGCACCATCTCTGCAGCTCGCCAGCGCCTGCAAGGTGTGACAGTGAGTGTCAGCACTGTGAGGCTCTCATCAGTCCCTTCCTGCTGGGTAGCCTATGGCTTGTCCATACGTGCTGTGCTGGGGGCCATATGGCAAGCTCTGGGATGCAGGTATTGCGGGAGGTACTTGTGATTAAGAGTCATATTGCCCATCATCTGCTGAGCATGGTTCAGGTGGCCTCATTCCCAAAATGAAGAAAAAGGACTCCATCCTAGCCAAAAGCTGAACAGACGGTGTTGACAGCAGCTTTGTGCTGCCCTGTGTTTTCTTTATGGCATTTCCTTTAGTGGTATATCTGATGTGCACACAACGGAGGCGCTGGGGCTGGTACGGCCCTGCACAGTCCCCCTGTCCCGTGCATCCCAGGACAGAGCTGGCAGAAGGAGCAGAGGTGGAGATGACTGACCTTTTAACGAGCCCCATCGGTGCCTCTGTGGCTCACAATTTAGCAGGCTGGTGCCACCGGGGAAGCTGGGTTCCCCCAGGCCATTGGTGGGTCCTATGCCCAGCTCCCAGCCTGCAGGTATGATGGGCATCCATGTCCTTGCATGCCTCCATATGGAGTTCAGCCCAGAACTGGGGAATTCTTGGGTTTGCTGCCGTTATGACCCAGATCATTCTGCTACTGATCTGTATTTATAGTTGTGCCTTTATTCTGAAAGAGCTGACTGACCCCTGAAGCTGTCAGTTGGGAGTCTGTCATTGCACTCCCAACATGTATCCTGGTGCGGCGGCCTCAAGCCCTTGTGGGAGAGCATGGGGGCCGCTGTGGAGGCAGGCACGCCGGGCGGCTGTCCTGTTCAGAGGGGCCCAGATCCTTGGTGCGCTGTGGTCGGTGAGCCGGTCTTCCATTCACTGGAGATGGCTCCTGATCTTGGGTCCAGCTCTCAGAAGGTCTGGGGAGCATGGTCCCGCTGTCCGGGCACAAGGGGAATCTGCTGGTGTCGGGCTGTGTGGCAACATACTATATTAACAAAGGTCATGATGTCCTTGAGAGTTTCTGAACAAGACTAAAACAAGGACTTTATCACTTGCAACAGAGAACTTTGGCAGAATGCCCGCAGCACACGAAGGAGAAATCATACACAGCTGAGCTAGCCAACCGAATGTTTAGAATAGGCACGTGAACAATGTATGTTAACGAATAAGCATTGGGGCTGGAGCACGTGGACAGCTTGGTAAGGGTATAAAATGCAGCTTTCTGATAAATAAAGGGTCTTCCATTTGGATATCGGAGTCCGTGTCGTCAGTCTCCTTGGGGCTGGTCTTCCAAAGTTGTGGAGAGTTGCCTGCGGAGAGAGGAGACTGTTGAGGCCCTGCTGTGGGTGCGGTGCCGAGTGGGTGCGAAGGGCAGCGCTGGGCACCCTGTGGTGTGTGGGTAACCTGTGGCACGTGGGAGCTGTGGGCACAGAGCGCTCTGTGGGGGAAACCGGGCACCCCGCACCCCTCGGCTGGGGCTCTGATCCCTGACCCGTGGCGTGTCTCCTCTTGGCCCTGCCATGCTGACCTGCCTGCTCTGCATGTGCCGGGAAGGAGACCTGAGCCCGAGAGAGCGAGGGGACCAGAGCTGGGCACAGCAGTGCACGTCCAGGAGAGCCTGCTGTTCTGCGTTCTCAGTGTGCCTGGCCGAGACCAGCACTCGGGTCCCCTGCCCGTCCCTGCCTGGACAAGGGGACAGCCTCGGCTCCCCGTTCGGTGAGGTGCTCTCCAGCCTCTCTTCAGGGTACGGATCCAGAGCGATACATACGCCTGCACGGACGAAACCCCTGCCTGGCAGGGAGATGGCACTACTGCGCTTCTCACGTTCTACGGCACTGTCATCCCCCGTTGTTTTTCTGCCTGACCTTGCTCTGCCTATGTCTGTTGCTGGCTCTGCTCACTTGTAACTAGCACTTGCAACAGTCAGAGCGGGTCTCAGAAAGGCATGCCCAGGAACTCAGAGGCCACTTAAAACACCTTGCAGCAGAAACCTCAGCAGAGTTTGGCCATAACTGCAGAACAGCCTACCTCGAAATGCTTCATGGCTAAGAGCAACCATCTAATACAGAAGTTTGGCAACATCCCCCCAACAACTCACCGTTTTCTCCTACTCCACAGACACATTGCACCACACAACACCATGACAAGCAGCACGGAGATCGAGAGCACCACGGCGCTTATTATGCCGTACTTCTGTAAAGCTTCAGAGTCGAAAACACCTGCGTTTCTCTTGCCATCCTCACCTAGAGGAACACTTCCATACATTAATGCGTCCTGCACACTACCGGTAATCTCACAGGAGGTCTGGCATTGCCAGGAAATGTTCTTTCTCACTTTCTTAGCATCTCTGAACGAGCGAGCATCCTGGGGCCACAACTTTTCCTTGGTTTCAGTAGAAGCAAAGGAAAGCGCCAGAGTTGTTGCGAATCAGTGCACTCTGGAGCGGCGCTTTCTCCCCTCAGCTTTGCTTACACTCGGGGATGGCCGTAATGCAGCTTTCCCAGTGTCATGGGTTTGCTCCCCATTCTTGGCGATCCTTCAGATTTGTGCCCAATTTCTGTTGCGCTTGCCCACCTTCACTCTCCGCGGCTTGCTAGTGCTGCTGCCTGGAGGCTCTCTCTGAGCCTTTGGGACACATTGTCCCACCAAACAGAACTGCTGAGGCCAGATGGAGAGCCCGTGGGGCAGCGCAGCTCTTTGAGCCATTGCCCCTTCGAGCAAGACAGACAAAATCCATCCCTGCGTCAGGGAGTGCCACCGCCAGCCCTCCCTCCCCAGCCCAGCACCCAGACCGCGAGGGGATGGAGTCAGATCCTCTGGGCAGACACCTGAACCTTGCTCCCCCTCTTTGCATTTTCTCCATCCTGGGGGAGAGACTGCTGCGTACCTGGATTCTTTTCTAAAAAGTATTCTATGCCGGCATGGTGGACTTCACGAGGGATGGACAGCACTGTCAAGAATCGGAGAAAGGTAAAGCCTCAGCGTGGCTCTGGCACAGAGGACACAGAAGGATGGTGCAGGTTCCCTCCAAGCCGTGCCTGATCTGTCAGTGCATCCCTTTGGTCCTCAGTTGGCAGAAGGGATCCCCCTCTGCCGTGCCTGGGGGGACTCATAGCAAGCTCTGGGACGCAGGTATTGTGGGAGGTACAGTGGATTCAGAGTGATATTGCCCATCATCTGCTGAGCATGGTTCAGGTGGCCTCGTTCCCGAAAAGGCAAAGTTGTGAAATTGCTGGGAAGTGGGTGTGGTGGGCACTGAGCATCTCACTGCATGCACAGCAGGTTACATGTGTCTCTCTGGCACACTGGTGGCAATAACCTCCACAGCCCAGAGATGACAGCCATCCTCAGAGAGCCATTCCTGGCTTCTTCCAGAACACTTGATCCGTACTGAGAGTTTGGCTGCTGACACGCTGTGCAGTAGCTGGCACCAGGGGAAGAGCCTGCAGACACGCAGTGGTTTTGGATTTATGACACGGGATGACCGAAGGACAGCAATTACCTGGCGAGCCTGCTGACTGAATTGCCCCTGTTTCTTCACCGGAGACTGGCACTCCCTGACCGCCTCCTTCCTGAAGCGCCTCCTTCTCCACAGTCTCGTGGTACAGCTCTTTAAGAGAGGAAGAGGGACAGTTTAAGGAGAAAGAACCGTTCCTCATGAGGAACACAATATCTTCAGGAGACAATACTTCTCCAAATACATGAGGAACGCTCTGAAACAAAGCCTGGGTATTTGGGGGTGCACCTTGTGACTAGTCAAAAGAACGTGTCCTTCATGGAGAAAAACTGAAGCGTTAGACACTTTCTTGTTTACCAGTAGACAGTAAATGCTGAGCTGCTGAGAGACTAGGAGACTTCGTGTCTCCTAGCAGCACTTCCCATCAAGCCAGCTCCACCACCCGGTAAGGGTAACAGACACACAGGGTGGACTGAACCGCCAGCTCTTGCAAGCGTGTTCTGGGCACTGTCACAGGTGCCACTGAAGTGCCCACAGTGCCCCAAACGAAGAGGAAAACCAGAAGCGAGTTATCTAAGACACAACTAGAAACCGAGAGCTAAAGCTGTGCAGTTCCTGTCCTGGGCCAAGGCATGCCTGCAGCCCAGGCAAAGTCTGTCGGTCTCAGCGATCCCAAAGCTGCCTGCGCATCCTCTCTGCCGCCCAAGAGCACTCTCCCCTCTGGTGACTGGCAGGGTGCTGGCCCTCTCACGGCTTATCAGCAATCAGCTCCTCGGCAAGTGCCTCACGCACTCAGGGTGTGATCCCAAGCTGCCTGCGTATCCTTTCCAAGTCTTCTAGTTAAGAGTGATATATACCCACCATGTACAGCTGTGTCCAGTTTCTTCACGATTCTCTTTCGGTCTTCTGATACCCGCTTGGAAGATTTTCCTATTTCAGGTTTATACTTTGCTCTTTCAGGATCTTAATTGAAAAGTATAAAGTTAAATTTGTCACAAATCAAATATTGAGAATGAAGGCTTATTCTGCGAAGTCAGTCAAGATTGACTCCTCGCCCTGGGATGCCAGGTGAGCTCAGGCACAGGATCCAGCCAAGAAGCTGGAAAAGCCCTCCCTCTACCCACATCTGCAACCAAACACCCAGGAGAAGTTTCTGTCATACATTGCGATATAGACCATCATGACTGCATAGCAGAACACACAAGGGGTCACGTAATGACACGGCACACACATGCAGGTCTATGTTGTCACGCCCAGAAGAGACGCCTCGATCACATGTGGGCTTTGAGCTGGCAGCTCTCAAAGGAAGCAAAAAGCCGTGATGTACCCATGCGATCTCCCAGCACGTCAGCCCTGGAACCCAGCCGGGAAGCTGGATATCCATCACCCCCAGCCACATCTAGAAAACGGACAGAACAGAGCAGCTCTTATGAAATACTTCACTGCACTTCTTCAGATCTGAACGACACTGAGTGCAGTTCAAACGCGGGATTGCTCCATGGCACTCGTCTCTCCCTTCCACTCGGGCGCATTGTGCAGACAGTTACTGGGTGCCTGGACCACGCCGGTCTAAAGGACACCACACATGGAGCAGCTGGGAGAAAGGAGCTCACACCAGGTCTAAACGCAACCCCGACGAGCCCGATGGCTTTGCAGCAGGCACTGGAAGCAGCGCAGGGGCAGACAGGCTGGTAAAGGATGGCTTGCAAGGCAGAGTGCCCCGGGACTTTTCACTGAGCCCGAGCCATCCCCCTCTGCTCTTCTGCATGTCTGAGCATCCGCCCAGAAAATATTCAGTTAAATTTCATATAAAGAGAACAGTAAAACCTCCATGCCTGTTTACGCAAGTGACATACCTGCGGGATCGCCCTGAGGCTCCTGGACAAAATCCAGTGGAGAATACTGGTGGCCACTGCCTACAGGCGCAGCTGTAATCAAGCACGTGTCCATTAGATGTTGCGATCTACTGCTTTCTCAGTGACCTGCAGTGACTGGAGGGGGCTCAGCTAATGACGTGGGACCCAGACGTGGGTGGAGATTTCCAAAGGTGCAGAGGCACTTGGGTGACCTGTTTGCTGGCACCTGGCAGCTCTCAAAAGGCTGTTTGCAGGCCATGTGCAACACCCGTCAAGGACCGGGCGGACAAACATACGGACCCTTGGGGATTTCTTCCGGGGAGTTTTCGACTGTGCAGATAAGAAGCCCCCATGAAAGCACTGGAGGAAGAAAATGGTCATTCACACATCTCGTGCAGAAGAGCCTGCCAGGCAGTCAGAGGCTGCAACAGCGCTGCCCCATCCGTTCCACTGGGCTGTGGGCTGGGGCTGCGTCTTGGGTACCCGGCTTTGCCCAAGGAGATCACTGCAGGGCCAGAGCAGAGTGCTCCTGTGTTTCCCAAGCCATGCCACGCTGCCAGGGCTGGGTGCCGGCCCTCGACCAGCTGCCTACCTAATTCCTGCTCTTGCCACGGAGCAGCCGTGATGTCCCAGGCTTGCAGGGCCACCAGGAGGAGGATAAGGAGTCGGGCGGGGGCCAGGCCCCCCTGTTTCTGCACCATGCTGCTGCTGCTGCTGCTGCTGCTGCTGCCGGCACTGCGAGAGCGGTGCCCGTGGCACAGCACTATCCACCACGACGTGGCACTGCAGAGCTCTGTGACCTCACAGCCCTGCCTCCGCACTGAGACCACGCCCCTCTCTAAGAACCGCCCCTGGAATGCTCCGCCCCCACATGTCCCCTCGGGTGGGCGGGGCTCCCGCAGGGGAGGGACACTGAGGCCGCCCCTTCCTCCTGCCCCTCACCTCGTGGCCCTGGCTGGGCGTCACCGCCGGCTCTTCCCAGCGCTGGGGCGGGCGGCACGGCTGGGAGCAGTGCTCTCCAGTACCAGTTCCATGTTTCCCAGCACGGGCAGGTGCCGAGGGGCTGCGCAGGGGCCGGGCAGCGACAGTTGGGGGTTCACGGTCCCGCGCCGCAAGGCTTCTCATGGGAGCCGCCCTGGCATGGGAGCGCCGCAGCAGCACGCTGCCCCAGGAACTGCCATGCGGGGTGTGAGGAGCAGCGCTGACTGACTTGGCCATCAGTGGTCTCCAGAGCAAGGTTTGCAAAGTCGCTGTTTCTTTCTCTAGGCACTGGCTAGCACAAGCCACGCTGCCCGTGTGACAGCTGGCACAGCTAAGGCAAGGTGTGCATACAGGCAACTTCTCTCCAGTTGTCCGAGTAACTGCTGCTGCATGTAATAATGAGCTGATGGATTTCACTCTCTTTCCAGTGCTCTTATGAACAGGAGGGGGGGAAAGAACGAATTCTGTCTGTCTCTGGCAGTGACAAAGAAAGGCTCAGAATAGGAGAAAACATAGTCAGAGTGGTTTTTTATCCCAGACCGTAAAAGGGAAGCGTTACCTCAAGCACACCTAAAGCAATACCTTTCAAAACAGGGGAAAAAAAAATGTTAAAAGAACTCCTACTTGAACAGCCAGCACAGGGAAACGTTTTCCTTTTCACATTTTCAGGGTAAAATAATGTCTGTACACAGTCGCTTGACTGACACCTTGCAAATCTCAGAAGTCACTGAGTGACTTCAACTACCCAGACATTTCTTGGAAGAACAACAGCGCAGCTCACATGGAAGCCTTCAAGTTCCTGGAATGCGTAGAGGACTGCTTCCTCATATGAACGTTAGATGTGCCAACCAGGAGTGAGGCACTGCTGGACTTGCTACTCACAAACCAAGAAAACCTGCTTTGCGGTATCTCCGTTCGTGACAGCCTTGGCTGCAGTGATGACAATATTGTGGCATTTGGGATCCTGCTGAGCCAAAACTGATTTTGCTTCTGAGGTGCCTTGCCAGAGGATGGCTTTCCCCCATACCTCACCTCCTTCTGCTTGCTGGCCGTGGCTGCTCCAGGCTCTGCCAGGGCAGAGAGCAAAGCAGGGGTCTTTCAGGAGCCACATCTGTCTGGCGTGCCCCGTGCACCTCTCTTCCACGATCAGCAGGCTCTTGGGAGTGCAGCTCTGCAAAGCCAAAGCATGAGGAATGACGAGTGTTGTGGTGGGCTGAGCTTTAGAAGTCCTGACTACACCTGAGGATTCAGTAGGGTAAAGCAGACCCAAAGAATGTGCAGGAACGTGACTTCTGTGAAGCAAAAAAGGAAAAACTGCACTCAAACAGAAGTGGACATGGGCTGTCTCTGTCAGCCCTCTGATGCCCTGTGCTCTGCAACCCCTCCTGCCCTCCTTGGGAAGGGTTCCTAAACCAGTATGTCGCTCCGAAGGTGTCACACCACCAGGTGTTCCTGAGAGGAGAAGGCAGAAGAGGGAACACACAGCCTGTTGGCTCAGGACAACCATGTTCCTTCCTAGCCCTGCCAGAAAAACCCCTGAGGAAACAGCATGTCTGAAACACATCTGCTTGATTGGAATTACACCTGTGTCCTACAGCAGAGCTACGAAACCTGCCTCAGAAATTTATTTAATTATAAAATAAGGACTATTGAGTATACAAGATGATCTGCACCTGCCAGTTGGGAAAGTGTTGTGGTTTAACCCAGCAGCTGGCAGCTAGGGCTGGACAGCTGCTCGCTCACTGCTCCCCACCCCTGCGGTGGGATGGGGAGGAGAATGGACAAAAAGTGAAACTTGTGGGTTAAGATAAAGGCAGTTGAATAAGACCAAAAATGTCTTCCTGTCTCACGGCCAACATCCATGGTATGGAATATTTCCATTGGAAAGCTTGGCTTAGCTGCCTGGCTGTGCTCCCTCCCAGCTCTTGTACAGCTGCTCATTAGCCAAACATGGGAAACTCAAAACAGTCCTCAATTATTCAGCAACAGAAAAAACCATTAGTGTGTTATCAACATTCTTCTGATACTAAATCCATAACACAGCAGCTACTGGGAAGAAAATTCCCTGTATCCCAGCCAAAACCAGAAGAGAAGGGCACGAGACCAGACCTTCCACAACAGACCAGGTGAAATGCTGTCTCAGTGGAGAGAAGCCTCTGTGCAGCTGGGCAGCAGCGCAGCAGGCTCAGCGGGGCCCGAGCCGTGGGAATGGTCACAAACCTCAGGCCATGCCTGATGTGGATTTTGATGAAGTGAAAACCCCTTCAGTATCCTACCTGTCTGCACATCGGCACACTCCCTGCTGTCCTCAGGCTCAGGTCCTTTTGGCTACAGCTTGGCTCTGCTTGGCCACTGCTCTTCTGCCTTTGAGTCTGACGGACAATTACGTGGGATGCTGTGGGCTGAACTGAGGATATACAGAAATCGTGATTACTTCCTATATGTAAAGGCTGCTTAGGGTACAGGTACAGGCTGGCCAGAACCCTGTGGAGAGCTTTAAACTACATTTAGTGGGAGATAAGGAGGAGGAAAAGGAAGAACAGGAGAAGGACAAGGAAAAAGATGAGGAGGAAAAGCATAAACAGGAAGAGGGGGGTGGAGGAGGAAGAGGAAAAGGAAGACTGGATGGAGGAAGAACAGGAAGAGGAAGAACAGGAGGTGCATTAGAGAGACGAAGAAGAATAGGAGAAAGAAGAGAAAGAACTAGAAGACCAGAAGGAGGAATAACAGAAGGAGGAGAAATAACAAAAGGAGGAGGAATAACAAAAGGATGAGGTAAAGGATGAAGAAAAGCAGAAGGAGGTAGAGAGTGAGAAGGAGGAGAATCCTGGTCTGCACCAAAAGAAGCGTGGGCACGGGGCAAGGGAGGGGATTCTGCCCCTCTGCCCCACTCTGCTGAGACCCCCTGGGAGACCTGCGTCCAGCTCTGGAGCCCTCAGCACACGACAGAGCTGGAGCTGTTGGAGCGGGGAGAGAGGAGGTCCCAGCAATGACCTGAGGGCTGGAACCCCTCTGCTGGGAGGAGAGGCTGGGAGAGCTGGGGCTGCTCAGCCTGGGGAAGAGAAGGCTGTGGGGTGACATGACTGCGGCCTTTCAGTACTCAAAGGGGGCTTGCAAGAAAGACGGGGACAAACTTTTTAGCAGGGCCTGTTGCGCTAGGGCAAGGGGGAATGGTTTTAAAATAAAAGCAAGTAGATTTCGTTTAGATGTAAGGAAGAAATTTTTTACAAGAGCGGTGCAACACAGGCCCAGTTTGCCCAGAGAGGTGGGAGATGCCCCACCCCTGGAAACATTCAAGGTCAGGTTGGACGGGGCTCTGGGCAACCTGATCCAGTTGAAGATGTCCCTACTCACAGCACAGGGGTTGAACTAGATGGCCTTAAATGGTCCCTTGCCATCCAACCCATTCTATGGTTCAATGATTGCCACCTCATGCTCTGCCCCTTTTCGAGTCTTCCAAGGACACATGAACCAACACAAATGGTGCTGCGAGTCTGTGAGGGACCCCAGCAGCAGCTCCCTTTCCTGGGAGAGTCGCAAGTTTTTCTGGCTGGGTGTGGAGATGCAGCAAAGTGCAATCAAAGAAGCAGTTCTGGCTGGCAGGAGAGATAGTGGCTTCAGCAAAGCAGCTTCATCGGCAGCTGGCGTTGAGGAGTTGTGGAAGGAGCTACACGCCTGCCTCGCTCTACAGCACTGGCACCTGCCTGAACCTGTCTGGCCTGCCTCTGGGGAAAGAGCGAAGTGCAAGGGAAATGTTTCTCATCCAAAGCTGCAAGTTTCTGGACTACAATGTGAAGGAGAACTGAAAACAAATAGAAGAACACAGAAGCTAAGCAGGAATTTTGTCTTCCTTTTCCTTTGGTGACTCTTAGTAATAAAAGCCCAAGAAATGGATATTATTCCAGGTATCTGCAATAGCCTTGCATTTGGCTTACAGGGCACTGACGACCTATTTTTCATTACTGCCCCTGAAAACCTGTGCATTTTGCAGTTCCTTATAAGCGGAGGGAGAACAGGAACTACAAGGCGAATGCCTACTTGCCGATTTCTTTCAGAAGTCTTGCCTAGTGATTGTGTATGTGGGGTTTTGCATGCAAAATTTGTGAAGAATCCCTCCTGGCAAGTCCAACAATTTCAAAAAGCCATGAAAGGACAAGACCTATGAGTCTTTTCTGTTCACTCGGTGCTGCTGATGCCTGAGCAAGCAGGCCTCAAAGGATCCCTGAAAGCCAGAGGGAATGGATTTAAGACCCGGGGCGATGCTGTACTGCCACTTGTCCACCGTCATTGCTGTGCAACTGGGATAGGGGGGAGAAGGTGCCAGCGATGTCAACCGACTAAGAGGAGGACAGCAAAAGAACACAAGGAACTGATAAGGACTAGCAGGGCAGCCTGGAAGAGCCACAGCTGTAATTAAAACAAAGTGCTAAGAGAAGTACAAAAGGAAACAAAAGTGCAGAGAAAAAGAAGACTGCTTGAACTATGAGTGAACTATCCTAACTAGCATGGTAAAAACCCACCCTCGAGTAACAAAACCTCCCTGCGAAAAAAAATCCCCTTCCTCACCAAACATGCACAGTAAAAAGGGAGGATCCTGTGACTTTCAGTGGAGACTCTTTAGGGAAGACAGGCCAACAAGGAGAGGTGGTGGTGTTGCTCTATATGTGAGGGAGCAACTGGAATGCATTGAGCTTTGCCTGGGGGCAGATGAAGAAGGAGTTGAGAGCTTATGGGTTAGAATCAAGGGACAGCCTCATATGGATGATGTTATTGTTGGTGTATGGCTGGATGAGTGGTCGGGGATGCGGATTGAGAACTGGCTGAATGGCAGAGCTCAGACGGTTGTCATCAGCGGCGCTGAGTCTAGTTGGAGGCCTGTAACTAGTGGTGTCCCTCAGGGCTCAGTACTGGGCCCAGTCTTGTTCAACTTGTTCATCAATAACATGGATGAAGAATTAGTGTGCACCCCAGCAAGTTTGCTGATGACACCAAACTGGGAGGTGTGGTGGATACACCGGCAGGCTGTGCTGCCATTCAGTGTGACCTCGACAGGCTGGAAAGCTGGGCAAAGAGGAACCTGATGAGGTTCAACAAGGGCAAGGGCAGGGTCCTGCACCTGGGGAGGAACAACCCCATGCACCAGTACAGGCTTGAGGCGGACCTGCTGGAGAGCAGCTCTGCGGAGAGGGACTTGGGTGTCCTGGTGGACGACAGGTTAACCATGAGCCAGCAGTGTGCCCTGGTTGCCAAGAAGGCCAATGGGATCCTGGGGTGCATCAACACCTTGTCTTTGTGAAAGGCAGGGGAGAACCCCGCAGGGGAAAGGATGCGGAGCTGCCTTCAGCTGAAGAAGTGAAACGATAGCTACCTCCCACAGACATCTGTGCTAAGGCAGAGATTCAAAGACCCAAATACTTGATGTGACACCTGCTCTGCCTTTAAGCTTCCTTGGCATCTGCAAACGCACACAAACCCAGCAGTCCTGGTCTCCCTTCCCCGCCCTGACTACAGCTGGCCCCTTGCATGCTCCCAGGAGATGCTTTCCTTTGGCACTAGTCCCAGCAGGGATCCCCGCATTCCCTGCCGCTGAGAAGCACCCTGTGGCACAGGAGAGTGCGACAGATCTGCGCCCGGCACAGCACCCGTACCTGTCTTCAGTTGGACCTTCTGACCCCCATGCTGCTTCTGGATCTGCCAGCTGCATTGCAGCACCAGGCTGATGGTCTTTGCCAGATCCTGGCGTGGTGTTCTCCACAGCACCAGCACAGCATCCCCTAGGGAAAGCGAGGGGAAGGTGAAGGCTCTGATGAGAGCTGGCTCTCCTTGAGCTACGCTCAGCAGCAGGAACGCAGATACCTGCCGATGTGCTGAGGAACATGGGCTTGTGGGAGGGCATCGTCCGGGAGGACCACAGCCTGGGCACCGGGACACCTCTCCTCTCCTGGGCAGACACAGCAGCAGGCAGCCGGCAGCAGTGGCAGCCCCTGCCCTGAGCGCTCCTATGCAGCTGCAGCACACCAGGGACTCCTCCTGCCCTCGCAGCCTGGCAGCCTGGGCTCTGCCGTCACTGGGCCTCCTCGCCCCTCACCACCACCCCGACACACACCTTTGGCTGCGTTCTCTAGGGGGTCTCCTTCTCTCAGTGCTTCCTTGACCCCACCCCCAACCCAGGGCCCCACAAGCGGGGCAGAATGAGGGGAGACACAGCCCTTGCCCAAGCCAAACTGCAGGCAGGCCCAGGGGGAAAGAGAAGCCTGGAGAAAGGGCACTGCGTGGGGGGTGTACATGTGGCCAGAAAGCTGGCTGTAGGTGCTGCATAGAGCCTCTTGAGAAGGAGAGCAGAGGAAATGGCCGCCACAACACTTCAATGCTGCAGAGCAGTACCCGTGGGCATCGTCGTCCTAAGTACATAGCAGCAAACTTCAAGATGTCTCCTCCAACAATCAGCATCTCTACAGACAGAGGAAAGGAAAGGAAAAGTCATGTTTACACCTTCTTGCAGGAGCCACAGAGTAAGCCCCTCTGCTCAGAGAGGAGCACCCGGGTGCATTGCAGGGCACAGCTCAGGAAACCACCACTCCGGCCGGTCTCCCAGACTCACAGTCGCCACAGCCCTGGCACCCGCACAGCAGGCAGGGAGGCACGGCCTCAGGATGCCACCAGACGTCAGAAAGGTGAAGGATGGAAGGGACCTCTGGGGTCCACCTGGTCCAACTGTGCTGCTCAAGCGGGGCTGCACAGAGCCAGCTGCCCGGGATGGTGGCTAGACCGTTTCTGAATCCCTCTAGGGAGGGAGACTCCACAACCTCCCTGGGCAAGCTGTGTCAGTGGTCAGACACCCTCACAGTCAAAACCTGGTTCCTGACATACAGAGGGAACGTCCTGTGTTTCAGTGCGTGCCCGTGGCATGGCCTTTGGTCCTGACTCTGGGAACCACTGGAAAGAGCCAGGCTCTGTCCTCTCTGCACCCTCCCTTCAGATTCTGGACACATTACTAAGATCCCCCCCACACTCTTCTCTCCTCTGGGCTAAGCAGTCCCAGCCTTTCCTCACTGGAGAGATGCTCCAGACCCTTCATCATCTTTGAGGACTCTCTTGTTTTCCTCTACAAGTGCTGCCAAACGGGTGCCAACAATGTGCTCACAGTCATCTGGGAAGGGTCAAGATGTCCCCTGTGCAACGGGGCTCGTGAGGACCCTGCAAGCGCTGTGCTACTGGCCCTGCAAAGTCAGGCAGAGGCGAGGCTCCCCTGGGAGCCCTCAGGAGAGGGTGGTCCCCAAACCGTGGCAGAGTGACACCACAGGTAGCCAATCAGAGGTCATCAGTTCAGGTGAAGGGCAGGTTCCAACCAGGGTAGCCTGAGCGCCTGGGGGCCAACCAGAGGCAGCATCACCTCAGGGGGCGTGGGCACTGCATCTGGGCAGAGTGACAGGCCTGGGCCAACGGCAGGTCATCACCTCAGGTGCAGGGCGGGCACCACAGCACAGCAGCCTGACCACCTGGGGGCCAATCAGCGGCAGCAGCACCTCAGGGCAGGAGACTGACAGCCCTCCTGACCTATGCCAGCCGAGACTATGTGGAAAGAAGGCGGGCTCTGCTGGCAGCCAGGCCCAGGTTGAACACGGTGCAGGTGGGGCCTACCCCGAGGCCGAGCAGCCCCGGGGCCCAGGCCTGCGGCCCCTCCTCCCCCCTTCCAGCACTCCCCTCTCTCTCCTCTGCACCCCCCGGCTGTCTCCATGTTCTGGAACCCCCCGTCTCCGTGATGCTGAGGCCACCGGGGTGGCGCTGGGGTAGACAAGGCTGGGTGGGGGGTGAAGCTTGCCCTGGGGCCGCCCGCCATCGCCTCGCCCACATCCCCTCCCTGCAGCCCCAGCGACCCCGCAGCAGCCTGCAGGGTGGTGAGGAGGGGCAGGACGTGGCTGCGATCCTGCGTCTGCCCTGAGGTGGTGAGGACGGGGGGATGTGGGGCTGGGGTCTCCCCCCTAAAGCAGGGGGGTCCCAGGGCTGATGCTCTCCCCCATTCCCACAGCTCCTGCACATCATCTCCTTCCTGACGCTGCCTGCCCTGCTGAGACGGGGCCAGACCTGCAGCTGCCTCCGTGAGGGCTGCGACAGCGAGGGTGCCTGGCACCTCCTCTGCTCCGCTCTCTGCTCCCCCGCCACCAGCGCCCAGTCCTGCAAGAGGGCCGCCATCCCCAGCTGCGAGTCTGTCATCGCCAAGGGAGGGAGGGGTGGTGGCACCTTGTCCCCCAGCTGGTGACAATGTCCCTGCTTCCCCCCCTCCAGACACCAAGGGGCTGTACCTCCAGAGCCTGGGCCGCTGCTGGCAGCAAGCGCTGATGGCCTCCATTCTGTCTCCCCCCTCTCACAGCTACTACAGGCTGGTGTCTGCCCAGCAGCACCTCTTCCTCCTGGATTATGGCGGGATCCTCTTCTTCCTCCACACCCTGGCTGCCACGTCTGCTACTGCCAGGCCCTATCCCACACTGTCAATGTTGTACACCAACCCTTTGCCCCTTCTTTCCCCCATGCCACTGTCACACAGGGTGACCGTCCCCTCCTCCCCACAGGTGAAGTCCACCCACGTCTGTGTGATGATGGGGTGGGAGCAGTGCCACACCCTAGAGGTGTACGACCATGCCAGCACCCAGAGCATCTTCTGCATGAGCATTTTTCACTCCATCTGCTTCCAACAGAGGGTCGTCACCGCCACAGAGGTGATGTGGAGCCTTCTGCTGCTCTCAGGTTTGGGGGGACATTGCCGTGATGCCGTGAAAAGCTGCAATTGCAGACTCAGTAGTCAGCTGACTATTAAGCAGGTATTCTTTATTACGGCGCTGGGCACACCTGGGATCTCTCCTCCAAACGTGCACACCAAACAGCCTGTCATTTCAGGTTAAATACAATCACAGTATACATATTCATTATATTTCCAAGAAACTCTTAGCGTATTCATGACTTCTGAGAACTAATTGGCATATGTTAATATCTTTCACGCATGTCTGTTAGCGTCCTCGGGTGGTCTTTGGGGGTCTCAAGATGAAGGCTTATACTCCTCATCACTGTGTCCGCTGGTCGACCTTTGTTTCTGCGCAGACTCTGTTCTAAGGTCACGTATACCGTGTCCTTCCAGGTTGTTTTACTCTGATCTTGTTGCCCTCTTGGTGCCTCTTTAATCTCTGTAGTTTGGTGCATCTGCCCTCCCAAGTCCAAGGTGTCTGGAGTAGAATTATTTAGGAGTCTCTCTGTCTTAGAGCTTTCCTGTCTTCTGAAAACAGCAAGGGTCTACTTTAATTTAATTACAACCACTCTAGTAGATGGAAATTTTACATTTACGGGTATCAAGGGGATGGGGGAGAAACTGGGGGCAGGAACACCCCAAATTCAGCCCCCTGACCGCCCCATCTTTGAACACAGAGGGAAGGCAGGTGCACAGCCTGCGGCTGCACATGGCCGACTTCACCCCACAACCCACTGGCCTCCGCCAGCCAATCTGCACCGTGATCGCTGACTGTGGTGCCGCCACCTTCCTCACTGGTAAATCTCCCCAACCTCCAAAATGCTTTAAATTTGCCTCCAAAACTCTCCCCACATTACCCACAATCTGCCGCAGAGATGAGGGAGGTCTTCCTGCAGCCATGAATCTCGGGGTGCTCTGCCCACCCTGTGCCCATCCCCGTGCCACTGCCCATCAAAATGAGTGGGGTTCCCTAGGGGGGTCCCATCCACCCTGGGGGCAGTGTCCCCAGAGATGTAACCTCGCTGTCACCCTGTCCCCAAGATGGTGACCTGCTCCATAGGGTACAACCACCTGGGGCTGCCAGACGACCAGGGGCGAGTCCTCATGCAACGAAGGAACTGCTGACGTGCGGAAAGCAGACTCCACAATCTGTAAGACTGTAAAGTAGGTATGGTTATTCAGCGCCAGGCAGCATGGGGGTTAGTCCCACCAAAGTCGTGCGCGCCGACCAGCAATGTGTCTCTTCAATTTATACAATCAAATATTACATATCCATTAGATTTCCCAATACGCCTATACATATGCATCTCTCCTCATTTCATATCAAAATCAGTTCCAAGAAATAATTTCCATATTACGGTTAGTTCTAAGAAATAATTTCCATAGACTCCTCATGGCTGCGCTTGCACAGTGGCTCCTGGTGGTGGTCATCGGGGGGTCCCAAGATGAAGGCCCATCCTCTTCATCACGGTGTTCGCTGATTGACCTTTGTTTCTGTGCAAACTCAGTTCTCTTCTGGATCCCATCCAGACAGCGAGGTCGGTCTTAACCGGTTCTAGGCGACTCCCAGCCCCTATCAGGAACTGACCCCTTTGTATGGAGATACAAGACTCTCTGCTTCAGTTAATTTACACAATGGATAGGCACTATCAGTTCTCTTTAAATGCACCGCAACTATTAGGTAATGCTCCTTCTACTAAAATCCCTTTTAACCCCTTCCTTCCCTGCTAGAGGCATCTGGGGACTGAGGACTGGCTGGACTGCATGAGGGTCACACAGGTGATGGGCCCCCACTGCCTGTCCCTGTCCCTATCACTGTCCTGTCACTGTCCACGCAGATGTCCTGTCCCCAGCCACTGTCCCCAGCCCTGTTCCTGTCCCTGCAAGTGCCTTGTCCTCATCCCTGTCCCTGTGACTGTCCCCTTCCCAGGTGCCCTGTCCCCTTCCCAGTCCCCATCTCTCTCCCTGTCCGCGTGGTGGCCCTGTCTCCATTCCTGTCCCCAGTGTCGCCCAGGCAGGTGCCATGTCCATACCACTCTCTCTGTCCCCACAGGTGCCCTGTCCCCATCTCTGTTCCCATTGTCACTTGGGAAGGTGCCTTGTCCCCAGCCCTGTCCCCATCCTTGTCCCCGCAGGTGCCCTGTCCCTGTCCTGTCCCCAGTGTTTTCCCCACAGTTACCCTGCAGCAACTGGGGCCCTGTCCCCACCCCTGTCCCCCCTCATCCCTGTTGCTGTACCCAGTGTCCTGAATCTTTTTGTAATTTTCTTTACAGCCTAAAGCACCACTCACCCCCCGTAGCTGGCACACAGTCTTTTCAGGTCACATACACGTGGGACAGGCAGTGAGATTACACAGAGAGATAGTTAAGAAAAGATTTAATCAAGATGAGTATTGATCAGGCGATTGATGGTCTTTTGCAGTTGCAGTGCAGCTGCAAGATGAGGGCGGCCAGTACAGCCAGTAGAGCAGTTTTCTGCTGCAGACTCCCCACCTCCTCACAGACTTCTGGAGAGCCTCCCTTGTTCAGGGCACTCTGTTCCCTCTCCAGCTCTCCTAGCACACGCTGCACTCACAGAATCACAGAATCACAGAATAGTAGGGGTTGGAAGGGACCTCTGTGGGTCATCTAGTCCAACCCCCCTGCCGAAGCAGGGTCACCTACAGTAGGCTGCACAGGATCTTGTCCAGGCGGGTCTTGAATATCTCCAGAGAAGGAGACTCCACTACCTCCCTGGGCAGCCTGTTCCAGTGCTCCGTCACCCTCAGAGGGAAGAAGTTCTTCCTCATGTTCAGACGGAACTTCCTCTGCTTCAGTTTGTGCCCATTGCCCCTTGTCCTGTCACTGGGCACCACTGAAAAGAGCTTGGCCCCATCCTCCTGACACCCACCCTGAAGATATTTGTAGGCATTTATAAGGTCCCCTCGCAGCCTTCTCTTCTTCAGGCTGAACAAGCCCAGTTCCCTCAACCTCTCCTCGTAGTGGAGATGCTCCAGTCCCCTCACCACCCTTGTAGCCCTCCGCTGGACTCTCTCCAGTAGCTCTTCATCCTTCTTGAACTGGGGAGCCCAGAACTGGACACAGTACTCCAGATGAGGCCTCACCAGGGCACTGTAGAGGGGAAGGAGAACCTCCCTTGTCCTGCTGGCCACACTCTTCTTGATGCACCCCAGGATCCCATTGGCTTTCTTGGCAACCAGGGCACACTGCTGGCTCATGGTTAACCTGTCGTCCACCAGGACACCCAGGTCCCTCTCCGCAGAGCTGCTCTCCAGCAGGTCCACCCCAAGCCTGTACTGGTGCATGAGGTTGTTCCTCCCCAGGTGCAGGACCCTGCCCTTGCCCTTGTTGAACCTCATCAGGTTCCTCTTTGCCCAGCTTTCCAGCCTATCCAGGTCACGCTGAATGGCAGCACAGCCTTCTGGTGTATCTACCACACCTCCCAGTTTGGTGTCGTCAGCAAACTTGCTGAGGGTACATTTTAACTCTTCATCCAGGTCGTTGATGAAGAAGTTAAACAAGACTGGGCCCAGTACTGACCCCTGAGGGACACCACTAGCTACCAGCCTCCAACTAGACTCAGCGCCGCTGATGACAACCCTCTGAGTTCTGCCATTCAGCCAGTTCTCTGTCCACTTCACCGACCACTCATCCAGCCCACACTTCCTCAGCTTCCCTAGGAGGATATCATGGGAGACTGTGTCGAAAGCCTTGCTGAAGTCAAGGTAGGTAACATCCACGGCTCTCCCTTCGTCTACCCAGCCAGTCATGTCATCGTAGAAAGCTATCAGATTGGTCAGGCATGATTTCCCCTTGGTGAATCCATGCTGACTACTCCTGATAACCTTCTTTTCTTCCACTTGCTTCATGATGGCCTCCAGGATAAGCTGCTCCATCACCTTTCCCGGGATGGAGGTGAGGCTGACCGGCCTGTAGTTCCCTGGGTCCTCCTTCTTGCCCTTTTTGAAGATTGGAGTGACATTGGCCTTTCTCCAGTCCTCGGGCACCTCTCCTGTCCTCCAGGACCTCTCAAAGATGATGGAGAGTGGCTCAGCAATGACATCCGCCAGCTCCCTCAGCACTCGTGGGTGCATTCCATCGGGGCCCATGGATTTGTGGATGTCCAGATCACTTAAGCGATGTTTAACTCTTCTGCATGTTTAACTCTTCTGCATGTTTAACTCTTCTGCATGTTTAACTCACTCTTCTGCATGTTTAACCTCCGCCAAGAAAATATTAAATTTCATCGAAAGAGACTAGTAAAACCTCCATGCCTGTTTGTCCAAGTGACAGACCTGCAGGATCGCCCTGAGGCTCCTGGACAAAATCCAGCTGAGAATACTGGTGGCCACTGCCTACAGACACAGCTGTAATCAAGCACGCGTCCATTAGATGTTGCGATCTACTGCTTTCTCAGTGACCTGCAGTGACTGGAGGGTGGTCATGGCCATGAACGCACTGGAGGAAGAAAATGGTCATTCACACACCTTGTGCAGAAAGAGCCTGCCAGGCAGTCAGAGGCTGCACCAGCGCTGCCCCGTCCGTTACACTGGGCTGTGGGCTGTGGCTGCATCTTGGGTACTCGGCTTTGCCCAAGGAGATCACTGCAGGGCTGGAGCAGAGTGCTCCTGTGTTTCCCAAGCTGCGTCATGCTACCAGGGCTGGGTGCCGGCCCTCGACCAGCTGCCTACCTAATCTCTGTGTTCACCGCAGAGCAGCCGTGACGTCCCAGGCTTGCAGGGCCAACAGGAGGAGGATAAGGAGTCGGGCGGGGGCCAAGCTCCCCCATTTCTGCACCATGCTGCTGCTGCTGCCGTTTTGGAGTTTTCCCACGCGAATGCCTCCCAGGGATGGACCTCTTGGAGGCTGAAAGCCAGGACCAGCTCCGCCCTCAGTCCAAAAGTTATGATATCGTAGGAATAAAGGAAACATGGTGGCTGTCCTGGGTTCGGGCAGGACAGGGTTAATTTTCACCGGAATCCAGGAAGGGGCATAGCGAGGGGGGGGTGGGGTCGGGTGGGGGGTTGGGAGGATGGGGTGTGGGGGGGGGTGGGCTGACCCCACCTGGCCAAATAGAGCAGGGTGTTCTGTGCTCCCCAGTTCAAGAAAGATGAAGAGCTACTGGAGAGAGTCCAGCGGAGGGCTACAAGGATGGTGAGGGGACTGGAGCATCTCTCCTCCGACGAGAGGCTGAGGGAGCTGGGCTTGTTCAGCCTGGAGAAGAGAAGGCTGTGAGGGGACCTACTATAATACTTACAAATATCTTCAGAGTGGGGGTCAGGAGGATGGGGCCAAGCTCTTTTCAGTGGTGCCCAGTGACAGGACAAGGGGCAATGGGCACAAACTGAAGCAGAGGAAGTTCCGTCTGAACATGAGGAAGAACTTCTTCCTCAGAGGGTGACGGAGCACTGGAACAGGCTGCCCAGGGAGGTTGTGGAGTGTCCTTCTCTGGAGATATTGAAGACCAGCCTGGACAAGGTCCTGTGCAGCCTGCTCTGGGTGACCCTGCTTTGGCAGGAGGGTTTGACTAGATGACCCACAGAGGTCCCTTCCAACCCCTACCTTTCTGTGATTCTGTGATTGTGTGATACCATGTGCCGTAATGCTGTGTTCCGGTGGGGGGGAGCTGGGGGGCGGGAACTCACTCGCGGCTCGGGAGGGCACAGCGGCGGTTCGGTCCTGGAGAGGGAGCGGCTGTGTTCTGCGGGCTCTGTTCTGCGGGTTTGTTTTGTGTATTCCCCTTATCTGTATCGCTGTTGTTCTTGTTCCCTCTGTTTGCTGTTCTGTTAAACTGCCCTTATCCCGACCCACCAGTTTTCTGCCTGTTTCTTTCCATTCTCCTCTGCACCACAGTGGGGGGAGGGGCGGCCACGTGGCGCTTTTGTTGCCGGCTGCAGCCTAACCAGAACATTAAATCTGGTGCCCAAGCGTGGGGGCGGGGATGACGGCAGGGCTGAGCAGCGTGTGTTAAAACTGCTTTCTTAGATTTTGTTATACACATTTTTCTGTGTTAGTTAAATAGTCGCTGGTAAAAATGTTTCTGACTTAGATCAGATGGTTGTGGTTTTTGAATCCGTACTTGCTGTACGTGTTCCCTGTGGTGCTGTTCATCATCGCGGGGAAAAGGATCAGGATTATGATTTTACTGTACTATACGATGTCGACTTATGACATGATAGCATCAATGTGCATGAAATTAGGCTTGTATTTGCATGCGGCACTGCGGTCATTTCCATACCTCGGATCCTATGTCTTGGAATTTGTTAATAATCGAACCCAGCCTGTGGGGAAAACCAGAGGGGATACCTTCCCCCACTGTTTCGCACCCCCCCTCTCCTTCAGGCTGGTCCTAATGGCTTTTGAGAATTTAGAGTACCCGTGGGATGCTCAGGCCAGCTCGCTCCTATTGTTCTGCCTCCTGAATGGGTTTTGGGTCTTGTTTAGGGTTAAACAAGTAGTTGAGAACATCCTGCAGAGACCTCGCCGGGGCTGGATAGCTGTGAGTGGCTGGGTGTGTGGGACAGCATGGGCAGGTGTCTAGAGCAGTGGGCACCCCCGGTATTTTTGAAACTCACCCCTGAACAAGTGCAGGATCCGGACAAACTAGTAAAATATCTGCAAAAGTGTGTTGCCACCCTGGGAACTCCAGAGAGACACAGATCACCGCAATGTGCTGGGGTCTGGCCCACGCCTACTGAGCTGCCCTGTTCAACACTGTTCAGTGCCCTAAAGGGGAAAGGGGGGGAAAAGAAGCGGCAGGCACTGCGGCTGGCGCTGCCTCCCCAGCCGGCCCTGCAGCCCCTCCCGACCGGCACCACAGCCGCAGGGGCAGCCCCGGTTGCCCTGGTGGTCACGGCAGCTGCTCCAGCCCCAGCTCCAGCAGCAGGCATCGCGGCTGAGCCCAATGACCAACCTGTGCTGGTAGCAGTCGCCCCTGTAAAACTAAAGAAAGATGCAAAGAGAGCAGATTGCTCTGGGAGGGATGACGATGAGCCAGGGTCATCGCGGGAGACAGAGACAGAGATCATCACCCGGTCCCTGTCCCTGAGCGAGCTGCGAGACATGCGGAAAGATTTCACCCGCCACCCAGGCGAGCACATTGTCACCTGGCTGCTGCGGTGCTGGGATAATGGGGCCAGCAGCTTGGAGTTAGAGGGCCAAGCAGCTGGGATCCCTGGCCAGGGATGGGGGCATTGGTAAGGCCGTTGGAAAAAAGGAACAAGTCCTCAGCCTCTGGAGGAGACTTCTGTCAGGCATGAGGGAGAGGTACCCCTTCAGTGACGATTTTGTGTGTTATCCTGGCCCGCTATACTCCCACTGAAAAAGAGATTCTGGCATCTCAAGCCTTCCCCTCTTGGAACTGAGTCTGGAGTGACTGCCACTCTACAGGAATGGTGATACACCAAATAGGACATTGTCCTTGATATATGGTCTCTGACGGTCCACTTGGCCAAACAGTGAGTGACTCCCTGGTCCAGGCTGCTCTAGAAAGCAAACAAAAAAAACATGGTCCTGGGATTCCTTCAGCTTTTGTAAGATCAAACGGTCCTGGTTTCCATCTCCAAGATAGGATTGACAGAGTCCCACTGGGCTGACAGTGGTTCGTCTAACTGATGTTCTTTTGGCAGTTGTTTAACAGGAGAGTGGCGAATCCAGTTATCCCTCTCTGCAACCTTCACAGTAAAGTAAGAAGTCAATAACACAGTATATGGACTCTCCCATTTAGGGTCCACCTTTGTTCTGCAAGAGTGGACTTTCACCATTACTGCATCTTCAGACTGAGTATCAGGTACTTGCATTCCAGCTAGTACTGGTTGAAACCACCCGGCTTGTGCCCTATTTTCTTGTAGATGTTTTTATATCCCAAATACAAGTTTGGTAAATGGTTCATCTCCATCTAAGAGGCTGGTCCTAGGAGGGACAAAGGTCTCAGGTGCAGCTAAGTGCCTGCCAAACACTGTTTCTTCTGGTGACATCCCTAGAGTTTGGCAAGGGGAGCTTCTAGCATCCCACAGCACTATTCCTAATACTTCAGGCCATTTCAAACCTGCCTAACTACAAGTTCGAGCAATCGTATTTTAAAGAGTCCTGTTCATTCTTTCCACCTGTCCCAAGGACTGCGAATGATATGCAACATGTAATTGTTGCTGTATTCCTAAACTTTTATAGTTGTTGTTTAGTATTCCCACTGAAAAATGAGAACCTCTATTGGATTCTATGTTTTCAGGGATTCTGTATCGGGGCATGATTTCCTGCAAGAGTGCTTTGACTATTCCTGCAGTATCAGCTTTCCTGGTGGGAAAAAGCTTCTACCCATCCTGAGAATTGATGTGTGATTACCAGCAGGTGCTTAAATCTGCTCACAGGCATGTCAGCATAGTCAATTTGCAGTCTCTGGAATGGGGAGTTTGCCCATGGTCGTCCTCCAGCTTCCTGTTTGGGTTTTGTATCAGGAAACTTCCAACGTGTGGGACTCATGTTCCTTTTTACTACTCATGATCATTTTTACTACTGCCCATGTTTCCTCAATCTGGTTAACAATTGCTGTCATCCCTCCATGGGTTTCATCACGAAACTACCTTGTCGCGGAGGATGAACCGGACTCGACATGACGATCAATGTGATCAGGTACAAGCCGTTTAGTAGCCCCAGATAGCTCACATTTATATTCCCCATTACATACACGGCGATCTCCCATTGGCAATAATCAAATTAAATCACATATCAACCCGGTTATGATTGGTGTGCATTACTTGTTCACGCGCTGTGCTTGTGGCTTTCTTGCCGGGTGGCAAGTTCCGCTTCAGTATCCTGGACTCATTTTTCTTTGCATTCATTCCTTTGTTTATACCACCGTTTGTCCTCTAGATGCTCTTGCGGCCTTATGCTAAGGCTTCATGGTCTCACAGAGAAAATGCTGGATTGTTCACATGTCCCCAGTTCTTTAATGTTTCATCTTCCACACTACCTAGCCAAAAAGTCATTAAATATTTTCTTGGTAAAATGGGTTTTCCCCCAGTAGTCCAAATTCCAGTTTCATCTTTCACAGCCTCCCAACTTTCCCATTGAGCCTGTTCTTCCAGAGTAATGTCTGCACATATTTGGGATGGATTATTGATATCTGGCCAGTCATCCCCAGAGGGAGTTGTTACGGCAGTACACTCATGTGTAGGCTGGCGGCAGTGGCTTTAGCTGCCTTAGCTGCCAATTCATTATTTCTTTCAGTTTTGCTGGAGTCTTTGGTATGAGCTGAACAGCGTACTACAGCAATTTCCCTTGGAATCTTACTAGCTTCGAACAGCATTCAGATTTCAGTTCCACTAGAAATATTCTTTCCCACCGAGGTAAGGAACCCTCGTTCTTTCCATAGCATACCTGTTGCATGACACACTCCAAAAGCATATTTAGAATCAGTTTCCTGCTGATTACGTCCCCACCAGGCTGCTCTTGCTAATGCAGATAATTCAGCTCCTTGGGCGCTCACCGAGGGTTGTAGATGTTCTGCTTCAAGTACCTCTAATGTTTTCACGGCTGCATAGCCCATATGTTGTTTTCTGTTCGCATAGTATGACGATCTGTCGATGAAAAGGATTAGACTGGAGTTCTCCAGAGGTTGATCCTGCAGATCTTCCTGTAGGCGGCTGGAGTGAGACACTACCCTAGCACAATCGGGATGTGGCTTTCCATTGCAGGGAAGAGGCAGTAAAGTTGCTGGATTCAAAACACTACATCTTTTTAAAGTAATATTATCTGCGTTTAAAATCGTCAATTCATAGCAATGTGCTCTTTGTGGGGACAATGCTTGCGTGGCATGTTGCTTGCGAATCAGTTCTGCTTCGTGCTGGACATACACGGTTGTTGGGTGACCCAGGATTAATGGTCTGCTTTTTTTCTGTGATAGTACCTGTTGCTATTGCTGTAACACAGGAATTATTCCCTGCCACTATATGATCGAGTGGAGCTGTGTAATAAGCCACGGGGCGGGTCAGCAGTGTGGAGCTTGCTATTAAGGACGCCGTTGGCTACTCCTTTGTTCTCATGCACAGGCAGTTCAAAGGACTCGGAGTAATCCGGCAATCCCAGTGCCAGAGCAGAATATCAAGCTCCACTTATAGCTTTGTCATGCTTTAGAGCAGGGCGACAATAAACTGAGTGGCCGATGCTCTCTGTTAACCCTTGCGCTCCCACCAGAGGAAGAGAAAAAGGAGGGAAATAGAGAGAGACTTAAAAATTGAATATAAAACCAGTCTTACTAATAACACTAATAATACTACTACTAATAAGAGAAATCATACAAAATACACAAAACCGATGCTGAGTTTCCCGGAGTTGGGTGCTGCCAACACTGGTTTGGTCCCAAATCCAAAACTCGGCACCGTACGGGGTGCTGGGAAGGAAACGAACTCCATCGCAGCCAAAACCAGAACAGACGGTGTCTCCGCTGCGGCTTGACAGCAGCTTTGTGCTGCCCTGTGTTTTATTTGTGGCATTTCCTTTAGTGGTATATCTGGTGTGCACACAACGGAAGCGCTGGGGCTGGTATGGCCCTGCACAGTCCCCCTGTCCTGTGCACCCCAGGACAGAGCTGGCAGGAGGAGGAGAGGTGGGGAGGGCGAACTGTTAATGAGTCCCGTTGGTGCCTCTGTGGCTCAGAATTTAGCAGGCCGGTCCTACCAGGGAAGCTGGGTTCCCCCATCCTGTTGGTGGGTCCCATGCCCAGCTCCTGGCCTGCTGATGCTGTGGGCATCCGTGTCCCTCTGTGCCTCCATGTGGAGTTCAGCCCAGAACTGGGGAATTCCTGGATCTGCTGCCGCTAGGAGCAGGACCATTCTGCTGCTGATCTGTATTGATAGTTATGTCTGTATTCTGAAAGAGCTGGTTGACCCTTGAAGCAGTCGGTTGGGAGTCTGTCGTTGCTCTCCCAACCTGTACGCTGGCGGGGCGGCCACAGGCCTTTACGGGGGGTCCGGAATGGCACCAGTGTCTGGGGAGGTCGTTGCAATTCCTCTGGGTACTGGAGGGCGATGGGCCGGTCCCGCATCGCCCGGCTGGCTGAGTTGGACAGCCGTGGGGGCCGTTGTGCAGGCAGGTGCACCAGGCAGTTGTCCTGTGGAAAGGGGGCCAGATCCTTGGTGCTCTGTGGCCAGCGGGCCGATCTTCCATGCACTGGAGATGGCTCCTGATCTTGGGTCCAGCGCTCAGAGTGGATGGGGAGCATGGTCCCTCTGTCCGGGCACAAGAGGAATCTGCTGTTTTCGGACTGGTTTTCCAAAGCTGTGGAGAGTTTCCTGCGGAGAGAGGAGACTGTTGAGGCCCTGCTGTGGGTGCGGTGCCGAGTGGGTGCGAAGGGCAGCGCTGGGCACCCTGTGGTGCGTGGGTAACCTGTGGCACGTGGGAGCTGTGGGCACAGAGCGCTCTGTGGGGGAAAACTGGGCACCCCGCACCCCTCGGCTGGGGCTCTGATCCCTGACCCGTGGCGTGTCTCCTCTTGGCCCTGCCATGCTGACCTGCCTGCTCTGCATGTGCCGGGAAGGAGACCTGAGCCCGAGAGAGCGAGGGGACCAGAGCTGGGCACAGCAGTGCACGTCCAGGAGAGCCTGCTGTTCTGCGTTCTCAGTGTGCCTGGCCGAGACCAGCACTCGGGTCCCCTGCCCGTCCCTGCCTGGACAAGGGGACAGCCTCGGCTCCCCGTTCGGTGAGGTGCTCTCCAGCCTCTCTTCAGGGTACGGATCCAGAGCGATACGTATGCCTGCACGGATGAAACCCCTGCCTGGCAGGGAGATGGCACTACTGCGCTTCTCACGTTCTACGGCACTGTCATCCCCCGTTGTTTTTCTGCCTGACCTTGCTCTGCCTATGTCTGTTGCTGGCTCTGCTCACTTGTAACTAGCACTTGCAACAGTCAGAGCGGGTCTCAGAAAGGCGTGCCCAGGAACTCAGAGGCCACTTAAAACACCTTGCAGCAGAAACCTCAGCAGAGTTTGGCCATAACTGCAGAACAGCCTACCTCGAAATGCTTCATGGCTAAGAGCAACCATCTAATACAGAAGTTTGGCAACATCCCCCCAACAACTCACCGTTTTCTCCTCCTGCACAGACAGATCACACCACACAACACCATGACAAGCAGCACGGAGATCGAGAGCACCACGGCGCTTATTATGCCGTACTTCTGAAAAGCTTCAGAGTCGAAAACACTTGCATTTCTCTTGCCATCCTCACCTAGAGGAACACTTCGATACATTAATGCGTCCTGCACACTACCGGTAATCTCACAGGAGGTCTGACATTGCCAGGAATTGTTCTTTCTCACTTTCTTAGCATCTCTGAACGAGCGAGCATCCTGGGGCCACAACTTTTCCTTGGTTTCAGTAGAAGCAAAGGAAAGTGCCAGAGTTGTTGCAAATCAGTGCACTCTGGAGCGGCGCTTTCTCCCCTCAGCTTTGCTTACACTCAGGGATGGCCGTAATGCAGCTTTCCCAGTGTCATGGGTTTGCTCCCTGTTCTTGGCGATCCTTCACATTTGTGCCCAATTTCTGTTGTGCTTGCCCACCTTCACTCTCCGAGGCTTGCTAGTGCTGCTGCCTGGAGGCTCTCTCTGAGCCTTTGGGACACATTGTCCCACCAAACAGAACTGCTGAGGCCAGATGGAGAGCCCGTGGGGCAGCGCAGCTCTTTGAGCCATTGCCCCTTCGAGCAAGACAGACAAAATCCATCCCTGCGTCAGGGAGTGCCACCGCCAGCCCTCCCTCCCCAGCCCAGCACCCAGACCGCGAGGGGATGGAGTCAGATCCTCTGGGCAGACACCTGAACCTTGCTCCCCCTCTTTGCCTTTTCTCCATCCTGGGGGAGAGACTGCTGCATACCTGGATTCTTTTCTAAAAGGTATTCTATGCCGGCATGGTGGACTTCACCAGGGCTGGACAGCACTGCCAAGAATCGGAGAAAGGTAAAGCCTCAGCATGGCTCTGGCACAGAGGACACAGAAGGATGGTGCAGGTTCCCTCCAAGCCGTGCCTGATCTGTCAGTGCATCCCTTTGGTCCTCAGTTGGCAGAAGGGATCCCACTCAGTTGGCTGAGGGGGCTCATAGCAAGCTCTGGGACGCAGGTATTGTGGGAGGTACAGTGGATTCAGAGTGATATTGCCCATCATCTGCTGAGCATGGTTCAGGTGGCCTTGTTCCCGAAAAGGCAAAGTTGTGAAATTGCTGGGAAGTGGGTGTGGTGGGCACTGAGCATCTCACTGCATGCACAGCAGGTTACATGTGTCTCTCTGGCACACTGGTGGCAATAACCTCCACAGCCCAGAGATGACAGCCATCCTCAGAGAGCCGTTCCTGGCTTCTTCCAGAACCCTTGATCCGTACTGAGAGTTTGGCTGCTGACACGCTGTGCAGTAGCTGGCACCAGGGGAAGAGCCTGCAGACACGCAGTGGTTTTGGATTTATGACACGGGATGACCGAAGGACAGCAATTACCTGGCGAGCCTGCTGACTGAATTGCCCCTGTTTCTTCACCGGAGACTGGCACTCCCTGACCGCCTCCTTCCTGAAGCGCCTCCTTCTCCGCAGTCTCGCGGTCCAGCTCTTTAAGAGAGGAAAAGGGACAGTTTAAGGAGAAAGAACTGTTCCTCATGAGGAACACAATATCTTCAGGAGACAATACTTCTCCAAATACATGAGGAGCGCTCTGAAACAAAGCCTGGGCATTTGGGGGTGCACCTTGTGACTAGTCAAAAGAACATGTCCTTCATGGAGAAAAACTGAAGCGTTAGACACTTTCTTGTTTACCAGTAGACAGTAAATGCTGAGCTCCTGAGAGACTAGGAGACTGCATGTCTCCTAGCAGCACTTCCCATCAAGCCAGCTCCACCACCCGGTAAGGGTAACAGACACACAGGGTGGACTGAACCGCCAGCTCTTGCAAGCGTGTTCTGGGCGCTGTCACAGGTGCCACTGAAGAGCCCCCAGTGCCCCAAACGAAGAGGAAAACCAGAAGCGAGTTATCTAGGACACAACTAGAAACCGAGAGCTAAAGCTGTGCAGCTCCTGTCCCGGCCAAGGCATGCCTGCAGCCCAGGCAAAGTCTGTCGGTCTCAGCGATCCCAAAGCTGCCTGCGCATCCTCTCTGCCGCCCAAGAGCACTCTCCCCTCTGGTGACTGGCAGGGTGCTGGCCCTATCACGGCTTATCAGCAATCAGCTCCTCGGCAAGTGCCTCACGCACTCAGGGTGTGATCCCAAGCTGCCTGCGTATCCTTTCCAAGTCTTCTAGTTAAGAGTGATATATACCCACCATGTATAGCTGTGTCCAGTTCCTTCAGGATTCTCTTCAGGTCTTCTGATACCCGCTTGGAAGATTTTCCTATTTCAGGTTTATACTTTGCTCTTTCAGGATCTTAATTGAAAGTATAAAGTTAAATTTGTCACAAATCAAATATTGAGAATGAAGGCTTATTCTGCAAAGGCAGTCAAGATTGACTCCTCGCCCTGGGATGCCAGGTGAGCTCAGGCACAGGATCCAGCCAAGAAGCTGGAAAAGCCCTCCCTCTACCCACATCTGCAACCAAACACCCAGGAGAAGTTTCTGTCATACATTGCGATATAGACCATCATGACTGCATAGCAGAACACACAAGGGGTCACGTAATGACACGGCACACACATGCAGGTCTATGTTGTCACGCCCAGAAGAGACGCCTCGCTCACATGTGGGCTTTGAGCTGGCAGCTCTCAAAGGAAGCAAAAAGCCGTGATGTACCCATGCGATCTCCCAGCGCGTCAGCCTTGGAACCCAGCCGGGAAGCTGGATATCCATCACCCCCAGCCACATCTAGAAAACGGACAGAACAGAGCAGCTCTTATGAAATACTTCACTGCACTTCTTCAGATCTGAACGGCACTGAGTGCAGTTCAAACGCGGGATTGCTCCATGGCACTCGTCTCTCCCTTCCACTCGGGCGCATTGTGCAGACAGTTACTGGGTGCCTGGACCACGCCGGTCTAAAGGACACCACAAACGGAGCAGCTGGGAGAAAGGAGCTCACACCAGGTCTAAACGCAACCCCGACGAGCCCGATGGCTTTGCAGCAGGCACTGGAAGCAGCGCAGGGGCGGACCGGCTGGTAAAGGATGGCTTGCAAGGCAGAGTGCCCCGGGACTTGTCACTGAGCCCGAGCCATCCCCCTCTGCTCTTCTGCATGTCTGAGCATCCGCCCAGAAAATATTCAGTTAAATTTTATATAAAGAGAACAGTAAAACCTCCATGCCTGTTTACGCAAGTGACATACCTGTGGTATTGCCCTGAGGCTCCTGGACAAAATCCAGCGGAGAATACTGGTGGCCACTGCCTACAGGCACAGCTGTAATCAAGCACGTGTCCATTAGATGTTGCGATCTACTGCTTTCTCAGTGACCTGCAGTGACTGGAGGGGGCTCAGCTAATGACGTGGGACCCAGACGTGGGTGGAGATTTCCAAAGGTGCAGAGGCACTTGGGTGACCTGTTTGCTGGCACCTGGCAGCTCTCAAAAGGCTGTTTGCAGGCCATGTGCAACACCCGTCAAGGACCGGGTGGACAAACATACAGACCCTTGGGGATTTCTTCCGAGGATTTCTCTACTGTGCAGATAAGAAGTCCCCATGAAAACACTGGAGGAAGAAAATGGTCATTCACACATCTCTTGCAGAAGAGCCTGCCAGGCAGTCAGAGGCTGCCCCGTCCGTTCCACTGGGCTGTGGGCTGGGGCTGCGTCTTGTGTACCCGGCTTTGCCCAAGGAGATCACTGCAGGGCCAGAGCAGAGTGCTCCTGTGTTTCCCAAGCCATGCCACGCTGCCAGGGCTGGGTGCCGGCCCTCGACCAGCTGCCTACCTAATTCCTGCGCTTGCCACGGAGCAGCCGTGATGTCCCAGGCTTGCAGGGCCACCAGGAGGAGGATAAGGAGTCGGGTGGGGGCCAGGCCCCCCTGTTTCTGCACCATGCTGCTGCTGCTGCTGCTGCTGCTGCTGCCGGCACTGCGAGAGTGGTGCCCGTGGCACAGCACTATACACCACGACGTGGCACTGCAGAGCTCTGTGACCTCACAGCCCTGCCTCCGCACTGAGACCACGCCCCTCTCTAAGAACCGCCCCTGGAATGCTCCGCCCCCACATGTCCCCTCTGGTGGGCGGGGCTCCCGCAGGGGAGGGACACTGAGGCCGCCCCTTCCTCCTGCCCCTCACCTCCTGGCCCTGGCTGGGCGTCATCGCCGGCTCTTCCCAGCGCTGGGGCAGCCGGCACGGCTGGGAGCAGCGCTCTCCAGTACCAGTTCCATGTTTCCCAGCACGGGCAGGTGTCGAGGGGCTGCGCAGGGGCCGGGCAGCGACAGTTGGGGGGGTTCACGGTCCCGCGCCGCAAGGCTTCTCTTGGGAGCTGCCCTGGCATGGGAGAACCGCAGCAGCGCGCTGCCCCAGGAACTGCCATGCGGGGTGTGAGGAGCAGCGCTGACTGACTCAGCCATCAGTGGTCTCCAGAGCAAGGTTTGCAAAGTCGCTGTTTCTGCTCTGTCAGCCCTCTGATGCCCTGTGCTCTACAACCCCAGCTGCCCTCCTTGTTTAAGAGATGGACAGACAGAAAATATTCCCGGTATGAACAGAGGACATCAGCAATTGCACTAGTGACAAGATATCACAGAATCACAGAACGTAAGGGGATGGAAGGGACCTCTGTGGGTCACCCAGTCCAACCGCCCCTGCCCAGAGCAGGCTGCACAGGACCGCATCCAGGCTGGTCTTGAATATCTCAAGAGAAGGAGACTACAAAACCTCCCTGGGCAGCCTGGGCCAGGGCTCTGTCCACTTTTGTTGGGGTGTAGTTTTTCCTTTTTTGCTTCACAGAAGTCACGTTCCTGCACATTCTTTGGGTCTGCTTTACCCTACTGAATCCTCAGGTGTAGTCAGGACTTCTAAAGCTCAGCCCACCACAACACTCGTCATTCCTCATGCTTTGGCTTTGCAGAGCTGCACTCCCAAGAGCCTGCTGATCGTGGAAGAGAGGTGCACGGGGCACGCCAGACAGATGTGGCTCCTGAAAGACCCCTGCTTTGCTCTCTGCCCTGGCAGAGCCTGGAGCAGCCACGGCCAGCAAGCAGAAGGAGGTGAGGTATGGGGGAAAGCCATCCTCTGGCAAGGCACCTCAGAAGCAAAATCAGTTTTGGCTCAGCAGGATCCCAAATGCCACAATATTGTCATCACTGCAGCCAAGGCTGTCACGAATGGAGATACCGCAAAGCAGGTTTTCTTGGTTTGTGAGTAGCAAGTCCAGCAGTGCCTCACTCCTGGTTGGCACATCTAACGTTCATATGAGGAAGCAGTCCTCTACGCATTCCAGGAACTTGAAGGCTTCCACGTGAGCTGCGCTGTTGTTCTTCCAAGAAATGTCTGGGTAGTTGAAGTCACCCATAAGAACCAGGTTCTGTTGACCTGAAGCTTGCTTAAGTGACCCAAATATTGTTTCTTGGGCCTTACCGTCCCAGGTTGGAGATCGGTAGCAGGTGCCTACTGTGAGATCGCCCGTGGAGGCGACCCCTCTCATCTTGACCCACAGGCATTCCGTAGGGCTTCCACAGTCCCCATGGTTAACTTGCATGCACTCAAGGTTCTCCTAAACATAGAGCTTCACTCCTCCTCCTCTTCTTCCCTGCCTGTCTTTACGAAACAGCCTATAGCCTTTTCCCATCCATTACAATTCTCCAGTCATGTGAGTTGTGCCACCATGTTTCCATTATTCCTATGCTATCATAACTTTCTGGCTGGGCACGGAACTCCAGTTCCTCCTGTTTGTTGCCCAGGCTGTGTGCATCGGTATACATACACTTGAGCTGGTTGGTCTTCTGGTCCTCTCTCATTGTCTCTCAAGAGGGACAAAACAGAACATGCACACAAACCTTACTGTGATCCCAGTCCCTTCATTTCCAGCACAGCGTTTTGGAGGGGCTTTAAGTTTTCCACCACCCAACATACAAAGATGAACTGTCAGTTCCTGTGTTCAGTGACTTCTGAGATTTGCAAGGTGTGCTTGACTGTGTACAGACATCATTTTACCCTGAAAATGTGAAAAGGAAAACGTTTCCCTGCACTGGCTGTTCAAGTAGGAGTTCTTTTAACATTTTTTTTCCCCTGTTTTGAAAGGTATTGCTTTAGGTGTGCTTGGGGTAATGCTTCCCTTTTATGGTCTGGGATAAAAAACCACTCTGACTATGTTTTCTCCTATTCTGAGCCTTTCTTTGTCACTGCCAGAGACAGACAGAATTCGTTCTTTCCGCCCCTCCTGTTCGTAAGAGCACTGGAAAGTGAGTGAAATCCATCAGCTCATTATTACATGCAGCAGCAGTTACTCGGACAACTGGAGAGAAGTTGCCTGTATGCACACCTTGCCTTAGCTGTGCCAGCTGTCACACGGGCAGCGTGGCTTGTGCTAGCCAGTGCCTAGAGAAAGAAACAGCGACTTTGCAAACCTTGCTCTGGAGACCACTGATGGCCGAGTCAGTCAGCACTGCTCCTCACACCCCGCATGGCAGTTCCCGGGGCAGCGTGCTGCTGTGGCGCTCCCATGCCAGGGTAGCTCCCAAGAGAAGCCTTGCGGCGCGGGACCGTGAACCCCCAACTGTCGCTGCCCGGCCCCTGCGCAGCCCCTCGGCACCTGCCCGTGCTGGGAAACATGGAACTGGTACTGGAGAGCGCTGCTCCCAGCCGTGCCGGCCGCCCCAGCGCTGGGAAGAGCCGGCGGTGACGCCCAGCCAGGGCCAGGAGGTGAGGGGCAGGAGGAAGGAACGGCCTCAGTGTCCCTCCCCTGCGGGAGCCCCGCCCACCCGAGGGGACATGTGGGGGCGGGGCATTCCAGGGGCGGTTCTTAGAGAGGGGCGTGGCCTCAGTGCGGAGGCAGGGCTGTGAGGTCACAGAGCCCTGCAGTGCCACGTCGTGGTGGATAGTGCTGTGCCACGGGCACCGCTCTCGCAGTGCCGGCAGCAGCAGCAGCAGCAGCAGCAGCAGCAGCATGGTGCAGAAACAGGGGGGCCTGGCCCCCGTCCGACTCCTTATCCTCCTCCTGGTGGCCCTGCAAGCCTGGGACGTCATGGCCATGGAGCCATGGCAAGCGCAGGAATTAGGTAGGCAGCTGGTCGAGGGCCGGCACCCAGCCCTGGCAGCGTGGCATGGCTTGGGAAACACAGGAGCACTCTGCTCCGGCCCTGCAGTGATCTCCTTGGGCAAAGCCGGGTACCCAAGACGCAGCCCCAGCCCACAGCCCAGTGGAACGGATGGGGCAGCGCTGGTGCAGCCTCTGACTGCCTGGCAGGCTCTTCTGCAAGAGATGTGTGAATGACCATTTTCTTCCTCCAGTGCTTTCATGGGGGCTTCTTATCTGCACAGTCGAAAACTCCCCGGAAGAAATCCCCAAGGGTCCATATGTTTGTCCGCCCGGTCCTTGACGGGTGTTGCACATGGCCTGCAAACAGCCTTTTGAGAGCTGCCAGGTGCCAGCAAACAGGTCACCCAAGTGCCTCTGCACCTTTGGAAATCTCCACCCACGTCTGGGTCCCACGTCATTAGCTGAGCCCCCTCCAGTCACTGCAGGTCACTGAGAAAAATGTAGATCACAACATCTAATGGACACGTGCTTGATTACAGCTGTACCTGTAGGCAGTGGCCACCAGTATTCTCCGCTGGATTTTGTCCAGGAGCCTCAGGGCAATACCACAGGTATGTCACTTGCGTAAACAGGCATGGAGGTTTTACTGTTCTCTTTATATGAAATTTAACTGAATATTTTCTGGGCGGATGCTCAGACATGCAGAAGAGCAGAGGGGAATGGCTCGGGCTCAGTGACGAGTCCTGGGGCACTCTGCCTTGCAAGCCGTCCTTTCCCAGCCTGTCTGCCCCTGCGCTGTTTCCAGTGCCTGCTGCAAAGCCATCGGGCTCGTCGGGGTTGTATTTAGACCTGGTGTGAGCTCCTTTCTCCCAGCTGCTCCGTGTGTGGTGTCCTTTAGACCGGCGTGGTCCAGGCACCCAGTAACTGTCTGCACAATGCGCCCGAGTGGAAGGGAGAGACGAGTGCCATGGAGCAATCCCGCGTTTGAACTGCACTCAGTGCCGTTCAGATCTGAAGAAGTGCAGTGAAGTATTTCATAAGAGCTGCTCTGTTCTGTCCGTTTTCTAGATGTGGCTGGGGGTGATGGATATCCAGCTTCCCGGCTGGGTTCCAAGGCTGACGCACTGGGAGATCGCATGGGTACATCACGGCTTTTTGCTTCCTTTGAGAGCTGCCAGCTCAAAGCCCACATGTGAGCGAGGCGTCTCTTCTGGGCGTGACAACATAGACCTGCATGTGTGTGCCGTGTCATTACGTGACCCCTTGTGTGTTCTGCTATGCAGTCATGATGGTCTATATCGCAATGAATGACAGAAACTTCTCCTGGGTGTTTGGCTGCAGATGTGGGTAGAGGGAGGGCTTTTCCAGCTTCTTGGCTGGATCCTGTGCCTGAGCTCACCTGGCATCCCAGGGCGAGGAGTCAATCTTGACTGCCTTCGCAGAATAAGCCTTCATTCTCAATATTTGATTTGTGACAAATTTAACTTTATACTTTTCAATTAAGGTCCTGAAAGAGCAAAGTATAAACCTGAAATAGGAAAATCTTCCAAGCGGGTATCAGAAGACCTGAAGAGAATCCTGAAGGAACTGGACACAGCTGTACATGGTGGGTATATATCACTCTTAACTAGAAGACTTGGAAAGGATATGCAGGCAGCTTGGGATCACACCCTGAGTGCGTGAGGCACTTGCCGAGGAGCTGATTGCTGATAAGCCGTGATAGGGCCAGCACCCTGCCAGTCACCAGAGGGGAGAGTGCTCTTGGGCGGCAGAGAGGATGCGCAGGCAGCTTTGGGATCGCTGAGACCGACAGACTTTGCCTGGGCTGCAGGCATGCCTTGGCCGGGACAGGAACTGCACAGCTTTAGCTCTCGGTTTCTAGTTGTGTCTTAGATAACTCGCTTCTGGTTTTCCTCTTCGTTTGGGGCACTGGGGGCTCTTCAGTGCCAACCTGTGACAGTGCCCAGAACACGCTTGCAAGAGCTGGCGGTTCAGTCCACCCTGTGTGTCTGTTACCCTTACCGGGTGGTGGAGCTGGCTTGATGGGAAGTGCTGCTAGGAGACATGCAGTCTCCTAGTCTCTCAGCAGCTCAGCATTTACTGTCTACTGGTAAACAAGAAAGTGTCTAACGCTTCAGTTTTTCTCCATGAAGGACACGTTCTTTTGACTAGTCACAAGGTGCACCCCCAAATGCCCAGGCTTTGTTTCAGAGCGTTCCTCATGTATTTGGAGAAGTATTGTCTCCTGAAGATATTGTGTTCCTCATGAGGAACGGTTCTTTCTCCTTAAACTGTCCCTCTTCCTCTCTTAAAGAGCTGGACCGCGAGACTGCGGAGAAGGAGGCGCTTCAGGAAGGAGGCGGTCAGGGAGTGCCAGTCTCCGGTGAAGAAACAGGGGCAATTCAGTCAGCAGGCTCGCCAGGTAATTGCTGTCCTTCGGTCATCTCGTGTCATAAATCCAAAACCACTGCGTGTCTGCAGGCTCTTCCCCTGGTGCCAGCTACTGCACAGCGTGTCAGCAGCCAAACTCTCAGTACGGATCAAGGGTTCTGGAAGAAGCCAGGAACGGCTCTCTGAGGATGGCTGTCATCTCTGGGCTGTGGAGGTTATTGCCACCAGTGTGCCAGAGAGACACCTGTAACCCGTTGTGCATGCAGTGAGATGCTCAGTGCCCACCACACCCACTTCCCAGCAATTTCACAACTTTGCCTTTTCGGGAACGAGGCCACCTGAACCACGCTTAGCAGATGATGGGCAATATCACTCTGAATCCACTGTACCTCCCACAATACCTGCGTCCCAGAGCTTGCTATGAGTCCCCCCAGGCACGGCAGAGGGGGATCCCTTCTGCCAACTGAGGACCAAAGGGATGCACTGACAGATCAGGCACGGCTTGGAGGGAACCTGCACTGTCCTTCCACGTCCTCTGTGCCAGAGCCACGCTGAGGCTTTACCTTTCTCGAATTCTTGGCAGTGCTGTCCAGCCCTGGTGAAGTCCACCATGCCGGCATAGAATACTTTTTAGAAAAGAATCCAGGTACGCAGCAGTCTCTCCCCCAGGATGGAGAAAAGGCAAAGAGGGGGAGCAAGGTTCAGGTGTCTGCCCAGAGGATCTGACTCCATCCCCTCGCGGTCTGGGTGCTGGGCTGGGGAGGGAGGGCTGGCGGTGGCACTCCCTGACGCAGGGATGGATTTTGTCTGTCTTGCTCGAAGGGGCAATGGCTCAAAGAGCTGCGCTGCCCCACGGGCTCTCCATCTGGCCTCAGCAGTTCTGTTTGGTGGGACAATGTGTCCCAAAGGCTCAGAGAGAGCCTCCAGGCAGCAGCACTAGCAAGCCTCGGAGAGTGAAGGTGGGCAAGCACAACAGAAATTGGGCACAAATGTGAAGGATCACCAGGAACGGGGAGCAAACCCATGACACTGGGAAAGCTGCATTACGGCCATCCCTGAGTGTAAGCAAAGCTGAGGGGAGAAAGCGCCGCTCCAGAGTGCACTGATTTGCAACAACTCTGGCACTTTCCTTTGCTTCTACTGAAACCAAGGAAAAGTTGTGGCCCCAGGATGCTCGCTCGTTCAGAGATGCTAAGAAAGTGAGAAAGAACAATTCCTGGCAATGTCAGACCTCCTGTGAGATTACCGGTAGTGTGTAGGACGCATTAATGTATGGAAGTGTTCCTCTAGGTGTGGATGGCAAGAGAAACGCAAGTGTTTTCGACTCTGAAGCTTTTCAGAAGTACGGCATAATAAGCGCCGTGGTGCTCTCGATCTCCGTGCTGCTTGTCATGGTGTTGTGTGGTGTGATCTGTCTGTGCAGGAGGAGAAAACGGTGAGTTGTTGGGGGGATGTTGCCAAACTTCTGTATTAGATGGTTGCTCTTAGCCATGAAGCATTTCGAGGTAGGCTGTTCTGCAGTTATGGCCAAACTCTGCTGAGGTTTCTGCTGCAAGGTGTTTTAAGTGGCCTCTGAGTTCCTGGGCACGCCTTTCTGAGACCCGCTCTGACTGTTGCAAGTGCTAGTTACAAGTGAGCAGAGCCAGCAACAGACATAGGCAGAGCAAGGTCAGGCAGAAAAACAACGGGGGATGACAGTGCCGTAGAACGTGAGAAGCGCAGTAGTGCCATCTCCCTGCCAGGCAGGGGTTTCGTCCGTGCAGGCATACGTATCGCTCTGGATCCGTACCCTGAAGAGAGGCTGGAGAGCACCTCACCGAACGGGGAGCCGAGGCTGTCCCCTTGTCCAGGCAGGGACGGGCAGGGGACCCGAGTGCTGGTCTCGGCCAGGCACACTGAGAACGCAGAACAGCAGGCTCTCCTGGACGTGCACTGCTGTGCCCAGCTCTGGTCCCCTCGCTCTCTCGGGCTCAGGTCTCCTTCCCGGCACATGCAGAGCAGGCAGGTCAGCATGGCAGGGCCAAGAGGAGACACGCCACGGGTCAGGGATCAGAGCCCCAGCCGAGGGGTGCGGGGTGCCCAGTTTTCCCCCACAGAGCGCTCTGTGCCCACAGCTCCCACGTGCCACAGGTTACCCACGCACCACAGGGTGCCCAGCGCTGCCCTTCGCACCCACTCGGCACCGCACCCACAGCAGGGCCTCAACAGTCTCCTCTCTCCGCAGGAAACTCTCCACAGCTTTGGAAAACCAGTCCGAAAACAGCAGATTCCTCTTGTGCCCGGACAGAGGGACCATGCTCCCCATCCACTCTGAGCGCTGGACCCAAGATCAGGAGCCATCTCCAGTGCATGGAAGATCGGCCCGCTGGCCACAGAGCACCAAGGATCTGGCCCCATTTCAACAGGACAACTGCCTGGTGTACCTGCCTGCACAACGGCCCCCACGGCTGTCCAACTCAGCCAGCCGGGCGATGCGGGACCGGCCCATCGCCCTCCAGTACCCAGAGGAATTGCAACGACCTCCCCAGACACTGGTGCCATTCCGGACCCCCCGTAAAGGCCTGTGGCCGCCCCGCCAGCGTACAGGTTGGGAGAGCAACGACAGACTCCCAACCGACTGCTTCAAGGGTCAACCAGCTCTTTCAGAATACAGACATAACTATCAATACAGATCAGCAGCAGAATGGTCCTGCTCCTAGCGGCAGCAGACCCAGGAATTCCCCAGTTCTGGGCTGAACTCCACATGGAGGCACAGAGGGACACGGATGCCCACAGCATCAGCAGGCCAGGAGCTGGGCATGGGACCCACCAACAGGATGGGGGAACCCAGCTTCCCTGGTAGGACCGGCCTGCTAAATTCTGAGCCACAGAGGCACCAACGGGACTCGTTAACAGGTCGTCCTCCCCACCTCTCCTCCTCCTGCCAGCTCTGTCCTGGGGTGCACAGGACAGGGGGACTGTGCAGGGCCGTACCAGCCCCAGCGCCTCCGTTGTGCGCACACCAGATATACCACTAAAGGAAATGCCACAAATAAAACACAGGGCAGCACAAAGCTGCTGTCAAGCCGTAGCGGAGACACCGTCTGTTCTGGTTTTGGCTGCGATGGAGTTCGTTTTCTTCCCAGCACCCCGTACGGTGCCGAGTTTTGGATTTGGGACCAAACCAGTGTTGGCAGCACCCAGCTCCGGGAAACTCAGCATCGGTTTTGTGTATTTTGCATGATTTCTCTTAGTAGTAGTAGTATTAGTAGTGTTATTAGTAAGACTGGTTTTATATTCAATTTTTAAGTCTCTCTCCATTTCCCTCCTTTTTCTCTTCCTCTGGTGGGAGCGCAAGGGTTAACAGAGAGCATCGGCCACTCAGTTTATTGCCACCCTGCTCTAAAGCATGACAAAGCTATAAATGGAGCTTGATATTCTGCTCTGGCACTGGGATTGCCAGATTACTCTGAGTCCTTTGAACTGCCTGTGCATGAGAACAAAGGAGTAGCCAACGGCGTCCTTAATAGCAAGCTCCACACCGCTGACCCGCCCCGTGGCTTATTACACAGCTCCACTTGATCATATAGTGGCAGGGAATAATTCCTGTGTTACAGCAATAGCAACAGGTACTATCACAGAAAAAAAGCAGACCATTAATCCTGGGTCACCCAACAACCGTGTATGTCCAGCACGAAGTAGAACTGATTCGCAAGCAACATGCCACGCAAGCATTGTCCCCACAAAGAGCACATTGCTATGAATTGACGATTTTAAACACAGATAATATTACTTTAAAAAGATGTAGTGCCTCTTCCCTGCAATGGAAAGCCACATCCCGATTGTGCTAGGGTAGTGTCTCACTCCAGCCGCCTACAGGAAGATCTGCAGGATCAACCTCTGGAGAACTCCAGTCTAATCCTTTTCATCGACAGATCGTCATACTATGTGAACAGAAAACAACATATGGGCTATGCAGCCGTGAAAACATTAGAGGTACTTGAAGCAGAACATCTACAACCCTCGGTGAGCGCCCAAGGAGCTGAATTATCTGCATTAGCAAGAGCAGCCTGGTGGGGACGTAATCAGCAGGAAACTGATTCTAAATATGCTTTTGGAGTGTGTCATGCAACAGGTATGCTATGGAAAGAACGAGGGTTCCTTACCTCGGTGGGAAAGAATATTTCTAGTGGAACTGAAATCTGAATGCTGTTCGAAGCTAGTAAGATTCCAAGGGAAATTGCTGTAGTACGCTGTTCAGCTCATACCAAAGACTCCAGCAAAACTGAAAGAAATAATGAATTGGCAGCTAAGGCAGCTAAAGCCACTGCCGCCAGCCTACACATGAGTGTACTGCCGTAACAACTCCCTCTGGGGATGACTGGCCAGATATCAATAATCCATCCCAAATATGTGCAGACATTACTCTGGAAGAACAGGCTCAATGGGAAAGTTGGGAGGCTGTGAAAGATGAAACTGGAATTTGGACTACTGGGGGAAAACCCATTTTACCAAGAAAATATTTAATGACTTTTTGGCTAGGTAGTGTGGAAGATGAAACATTAAAGAACTGGGGACATGTGAACAATCCAGCATTTTCTCTGTGAGGCCATGAAGCCTTAGCATAAGGCCGCAAGAGCATCTAGAGGACAAACGGTGGTATAAACAAAGGAATGAATGCAAAGAAAAATGAGTCCAGGATACTGAAGCGGAACTTGCCACCCGGCAAGAAAGCCACAAGCACAGCGCGTGAACAAGTAATGCACACCAATCATAACCGGGTTGATATGTGATTTAATTTGATTATTGCCAATGGGAGATCGCCGTGTATGTAATGGGGAATATAAATGTGAGCTATCTGGGGCTACTAAACGGCTTGTACCTGATCACATTGATCGTCATGTCGAGTCCGGTTCATCCTCCGCGACAAGGTAGTTTCATGATGAAACCCATGGAGGGATGACAGCAATTGTTAACCAGTTTGAGGAAACATGGGCAGTAGTAAAAATGATCATGAGTAGTAAAAAGGAACATGAGTCCCACATGTTGGAAGTTTCCTGATGCAAAACCCGAACAGGAAGCTGGAGGACGACCATGGGCAAACTCCCCATTCCAGAGACTGCAAATTGACTATGCTGACATGCCTGTGAGCAGATTTAAGCACCTGCTGGTAATCACACATCAATTCTCAGGATGGGTAGAAGCTTTTTCCCACCAGGAAAGCTGATACTGCAGGAATAGTCAAAGCACTCTTGCAGGAAATCATGCCCCGATACAGAATCCCTGAAAACATAGAATCCAATAGAGGTTCTCATTTTTCAGTGGGAATACTAAACAACAACTATAAAAGTTTAGGAATACAGCAACAATTACATGTTGCATATCATTCGCAGTCCTTGGGACAGGTGGAAAGAATGAACAGGACTCTTTAAAATACGATTGCTCGAACTTGTAGTTAGGCAGGTTTGAAATGGCCTGAAGTATTAGGAATAGTGCTGTGGGATGCTAGAAGCTCCCCTTGCCAAACTCTAGGGATGTCACCAGAAGAAACAGTGTTTGGCAGGCACTTAGCTGCACCTGAGACCTTTGTCCCTCCTAGGACCAGCCTCTTAGATGGAGATGAACCATTTACCAAACTTGTATTTGGGATATAAAAACATCTACAAGAAAATAGGGCACAAGCCGGGTGGTTTCAACCAGTACTAGCTGGAATGCAAGTACCTGATACTCAGTCTGAAGATGCAGTAATAGTGAAAGTCCACTCTTGCAGAACAAAGGTGGACCCTAAATGGGAGAGTCCATATACTGTGTTATTGACTTCTTACTTTACTGTGAAGGTTGCAGAGAGGGATAACTGGATTCGCCACTCTCCTGTTAAACTGCCAAAAGAACATCAGTTAGACGAACCACTGTCAGCCCAGTGGGACTCTGTCAATCCTACCTTGGAGATGGAAACCAGGACCGTTTGATCTTACAAAAGCTGAAGGAATCCCAGGACCATGTTTTTTTTGTTTGCTTTCTAGAGCAGCCTGGACCAGGGAGTCACTCACTGTTTGGCCAAGTGGACCGTCAGAGACCATATACCAAGGACAGTGTCCTATTTGGTGTATCACCATTCCTGTAGAGTGGCAATCACTCCAGACTCAGTTCCAAGAGGGGAAGGCTTGAGATGCCAGAATCTCTTTTTCAGTGGGAGTATAGCGGGCCAGGATAACACGCAAAATCGTCACTGAAGGGGTACCTCTCCCTCATGCCTGACAGAAGTCTCCTCCAGAGGCTGAGGACTTGTTCCTTTTTTCCAACGGCCTTACCAATGCCCCCATCCCTGGCCAGGGATCCCAGCTGCTTGGCCCTCTAACTCCAAGCTGCTGGCCCCATTATCCCAGCACCGCAGCAGCCAGGTGACAATGTGCTCGCCTGGGTGGCGGGTGAAATCTTTCCGCATGTCTCGCAGCTCGCTCAGGGACAGGGACCGGGTGATGATCTCTGTCTCTATCTCCCGTGATGACCCTGGCTCATCGTCATCCCTCCCAGAGCAATCTGCTCTCTTTGCATCTTTCTTTAGTTTTACAGGGGCGACTGCTACCAGCACAGGTTGGTCATTGGGCTCAGCCGCGATGCCTGCTGCTGGAGCTGGGGCTGGAGCAGCTGCCGTGACCACCAGGGCAACCGGGGCTGCCCCTGCGGCTGTGGTGCCGGTCGGGAGGGGCTGCAGGGCCGGCTGGGGAGGCAGCGCCAGCCGCAGTGCCTGCCGCTTCTTTTCCCCCCCTTTCCCCTTTAGGGCACTGAACAGTGTTGAACAGGGCAGCTCAGTAGGCGTGGGCCAGACCCCAGCACATTGCGGTGATCTGTGTCTCTCTGGAGTTCCCAGGGTGGCAACACACTTTTGCAGATATTTTACTAGTTTGTCCGGATCCTGCACTTGTTCAGGGGTGAGTTTCAAAAATACCGGGGGTGCCCACTGCTCTAGACACCTGCCCATGCTGTCCCACACACCCAGCCACTCACAGCTATCCAGCCCCGGCGAGGTCTCTGCAGGATGTTCTCAACTACTTGTTTAACCCTAAACAAGACCCAAAACCCATTCAGGAGGCAGAACAATAGGAGCGAGCTGGCCTGAGCATCCCACGGGTACTCTAAATTCTCAAAAGCCATTAGGACCAGCCTGAAGGAGAGGGGGGGTGCGAAACAGTGGGGGAAGGTATCCCCTCTGGTTTTCCCCACAGGCTGGGTTCGATTATTAACAAATTCCAAGACATAGGATCCGAGGTATGGAAATGACCGCAGTGCCGCATGCAAATACAAGCCTAATTTCATGCACATTGATGCTATCATGTCATAAGTCGACATCGTATAGTACAGTAAAATCATAATCCTGATCCTTTTCCCCGCGATGATGAACAGCACCACAGGGAACACGTACAGCAAGTACGGATTCAAAAACCACAACCATCTGATCTAAGTCAGAAACATTTTTACCAGCAACTAATTAACTAACACAGAAAAATGTGTATAACAAAATCTAAGAAAGCAGTTTTAACACACGCTGCTCAGCCCTGCCGTCATCCCCGCCCCCACGCCTGGGCACCAGATTTAATGTTCTGGTTAGGCTGCAGCCGGCAACAAAAGCGCCACGTGGCCGCCCCTCCCCCCACTGTGGTGCAGAGGAGAATGGAAAGAAACAGGCAGAAAACTGGTGGGTCGGGATAAGGGCAGTTTAACAGAACAGCAAACAGAGGGAACAAGAACAACAGCGATACAGATAAGGGGAATACACAAAACAAACCCGCAGAACAGAGCCCGCAGAACACAGCCGCTCCCTCTCCAGGACCGAACCGCCGCTGTGCCCTCCCGAGCCGCGAGTGAGTTCCCGCCCCCCAGCTCCCCCCCACCGGAACACAGCATTACGGCACATGGTATCACACAATCACAGAATCACAGAAAGGTAGGGGTTGGAAGGGACCTCTGTGGGTCATCTAGTCAAACCCTCCTGCCAAAGCAGGGTCACCCAGAGCAGGCTGCACAGGACCTTGTCCAGGCTGGTCTTCAATATCTCCAGAGAAGGACACTCCACAACCTCCCTGGGCAGCCTGTTCCAGTGCTCCGTCACCCTCAGAGGGAAGAAGTTCTTCCTCATGTTCAGACGGAACTTCCTCTGCTTCAGTTTGTGCCCATTGCCCCTTGTCCTGTCACTGGGCACCACTGAAAAGAGCTTGGCCCCATCCTCCTGACCCCCACTCTGAAGATATTTGTAAGTATTATAGTAGGTCCCCTCACAGCCTTCTCTTCTCCAGGCTGAACAAGCCCAGCTCCCTCAGCCTCTCGTCGGAGGAGAGATGCTCCAGTCCCCTCACCATCCTTGTAGCCCTCCGCTGGACTCTCTCCAGTAGCTCTTCATCTTTCTTGAACTGGGGAGCACAGAACACCCTGCTCTATTTGGCCAGGTGGGGTCAGCCCACCCCCCCCCACACCCCATCCTCCCAACCCCCCACCCGACCCCACCCCCCCCTCGCTATGCCCCTTCCTGGATTCCGGTGAAAATTAACCCTGTCCTGCCCGAACCCAGGACAGCCACCATGTTTCCTTTATTCCTACGATATCATAACTTTTGGACTGAGGGCGGAGCTGGTCCTGGCTTTCAGCCTCCAAGAGGTCCATCCCTGGGAGGCATTCGCGTGGGAAAACTCCAAAACGGCAGCAGCAGCAGCATGGTGCAGAAATGGGGGAGCTTGGCCCCCGCCCGACTCCGTATCCTCCTCCTGGTGGCCCTGCAAGCCTGGGACATCACGGCTGCTCTGCGGTGAACACAGGGATTAGGTAGGCAGCTGGTCGAGGGCCGGCACCCAGCCCTGGTAGCATGACGCAGCTTGGGAAACACAGGAGCACTCTGCTCCAGCCCTGCAGTGATCTCCTTGGGCAAAGCCGAGTACCCAAGATGCAGCCACAGCCCACAGCCCAGGGTAATGGACGGGGCAGCGCTGGTGCAGCCTCTGACTGCCTGGCAGGCTCTTTCTGCACAAGGTGTGTGAATGACCATTTTCTTCCTCCAGTGCGTTCATGGCCATGACCACCCTCCAGTCACTGCAGGTCACTGAGAAAGCAGTAGATCGCAACATCTAATGGACGCGTGCTTGATTACAGCTGTGTCTGTAGGCAGTGGCCACCAGTATTCTCAGCTGGATTTTGTCCAGGAGCCTCAGGGCGATCCTGCAGGTCTGTCACTTGGACAAACAGGCATGGAGGTTTTACTAGTCTCTTTCGATGAAATTTAATATTTTCTTGGCGGAGGTTAAACATGCAGAAGAGTGCAGCGTGTGCTAGGAGAGCTGGAGAGGGAACAGAGTGCCCTGAACAAGGGAGGCTCTCCAGAAGTCTGTGAGGAGGTGGGGAGTCTGCAGCAGAAAACTGCTCTACTGGTTGTACTGGCCGCCCTCACCTTGCAGCTGCACTGCAACTGCAAAAGACCATCAATCGCCTGATCAATACTCATCTTGATTAAATCTTTTCTTAACTATCTCTCTGTGTAATCTCACTGCCTGTCCCACGTGTATGTGACCTGAAAAGACTGTGTGCCAGCTACGGGGGGTGAGTGGTGCTTTAGGCTGTAAAGAAAATTACAAAAAGATTCAGGACACTGGGTACAGTAACAGGGATGAGGGGGGACAGGGGTGGGGACAGGGCCCCAGTTGCTGCAGGGTAACTGTGGGGAAAACACTGGGGACAGGACAAGGACAGGGCACCTGCGGGGACAAGGATGGGGACAGGGCTGGGGACAAGGCACCTTCCCAAGTGACAATGGGAACAGAGATGGGGACAGGGCACCTGTGGGGACAGAGAGAGTGGTATGGACATGGCACCTGCCTGGGCGACACTGGGGACAGGAATGGAGACAGGGCCACCACGCGGACAGGGAGAGAGATGGGGACTGGGAAGGGGACAGGGCACCTGGGAAGGGGACAGTCACAGGGACAGGGATGAGGACAAGGCACTTGCAGGGACAGGAACAGGGCTGGGGACAGTGGCTGGGGACAGGACATCTGCGTGGACAGTGACAGGACAGTGATAGGGACAGGGACAGGCAGTGGGGGCCCATCACCTGTGTGACCCTCATGCAGTCCAGCCAGTCCTCAGTCCCCAGATGCCTCTAGCAGGGAAGGAAGGGGTTAAAAGGGATTTTAGTAGAAGGAGCATTACCTAATAGTTGCGGTGCATTTAAAGAGAACTGATAGTGCCTATCCATTGTGTAAATTAACTGAAGCAGAGAGTCTTGTATCTCCATACAAAGGGGTCAGTTCCTGATAGGGGCTGGGAGTCGCCTAGAACCGGTTAAGACCGACCTCGCTGTCTGGATGGGATCCAGAAGAGAACTGAGTTTGCACAGAAACAAAGGTCAATCAGCGAACACCGTGATGAAGAGGATGGGCCTTCATCTTGGGACCCCCCGATGACCACCACCAGGAGCCACTGTGCAAGCGCAGCCATGAGGCGTCTATGGAAATTATTTCTTAGAACTAACCGTAATATGGAAATTATTTCTTGGAACTGATTTTGATATGAAATGAGGAGAGATGCATATGTATAGGCGTATTGGGAAATCTAATGGATATGTAATATTTGATTGTATAAATTGAAGAGACACATTGCTGGTCGGCGCGCACGACTTTGGTGGGACTAACCCCCATGCTGCCTGGCGCTGAATAACCATACCTACTTTACAGTCTTACAGATTGTGGAGTCTGCTTTCCGCACGTCAGCAGTTCCTTCGTTGCATGAGGACTCGCCCCTGGTCGTCTGGCAGCCCCAGGTGGTTGTACCCTATGGAGCAGGTCACCATCTTGGGGACAGGGTGACAGCGAGGTTACATCTCTGGGGACACTGCCCCCAGGGTGGATGGGACCCCCCTAGGGAACCCCACTCATTTTGATGGGCAGTGGCACGGGGATGGGCACAGGGTGGGCAGAGCACCCCGAGATTCATGGCTGCAGGAAGACCTCCCTCATCTCTGCGGCAGATTGTGGGTAATGTGGGGAGAGTTTTGGAGGCAAATTTAAAGCATTTTGGAGGTTGGGGAGATTTACCAGTGAGGAAGGTGGCGGCACCACAGTCAGCGATCACGGTGCAGATTGGCTGGCGGAGGCCAGTGGGTTGTGGGGTGAAGTCGGCCATGTGCAGCCGCAGGCTGTACACCTGCCTTCCCTCTGTGTTCAAAGATGGGGCGGTCAGGGGGCTGAATTTGGGGTGTTCCTGCCCCCAGTTTCTCCCCCATCCCCTTGATACCCGTAAATGTAAAATTTCCATCTACTAGAGTGGTTGTAATTAAATTAAAGTAGACCCTTGCTGTTTTCAGAAGACAGGAAAGCTCTAAGACAGAGAGACTCCTAAATAATTCTACTCCAGACACCTTGGACTTGGGAGGGCAGATGCACCAAGCTACAGAGATTAAAGAGGCACCAAGAGGGCAACAAGATCAGAGTAAAACAACCTGGAAGGACACGGTATACGTGACCTTAGAACGGAGTCTGCGCAGAAACAAAGGTCGACCAGCGGACACAGTGATGAGGAGTATAAGCCTTCATCTTGAGACCCCCAAAGACCACCCGAGGACGCTAACAGACATGCGTGAAAGATATTAACATATGCCAATTAGTTCTCAGAAGTCATGAATACGCTAAGAGTTTCTCGGAAATATAATGAATATGTATACTGTGATTGTATTTAACCTGAAATGACAGGCTGTTTGGTGTGCACGTTTGGAGGAGAGATCCCAGGTGTGCCCAGCGCCGTAATAAAGAATACCTGCTTAATAGTCAGCTGACTACTGAGTCTGCAATTGCAGCTTTTCACGGCATCACGGCAATGTCCCCCCAAACCTGAGAGCAGCAGAAGGCTCCACATCACCTCTGTGGCGGTGACGACCATCTGTTGGAAGCAGATGGAGTGAAAAATGCTCATGCAGAAGATGCTCTGGGTGCTGGCATGGTCGTACACCTCTAGGGTGTGGCACTGCTCCCACCCCATCAGCACACAGACGTGGGTGGACTCCCCACGAGGGTCTGCTGTCACCTGTGGGGAGGAGGGGACGGTCACCCTGTGTGGCAGTGGCATGGGGGAAAGAAGGGGCAAAGGGTTGACAACATTGACAGTGTGGGATAGGGCCTGGCAGTAGCAGACGTGGCAGCCAGGGTGTGGAGGAAGAAGAGGATCCCGCCATAATCCAGGAGGAAGAGGTGCTGCTGGGCAGACACCAGCCTGTAGTAGCTGTGAGAGGGGGGAGACAGAATGGAGGCCATCAGCGCTTGCTGCCAGCAGCGGCCCAGGCTCTGGAGGTACAGCCCCTTGGTGTCTGGAGGGGGGGAAGCAGGGACATTGTCACCAGCTGGGGGACAAGGTGCCACCACCCCTCCCTCCCTTGGCGATGACAGACTCACAGCTGGGGATGGCGGCCCTCTTGCAGGACTGGGCGCTGGTGGCGGGGGAGCAGAGAGCGGAGCAGAGGAGGTGCCAGGCACCCTCGCTGTCGCAGCCCTCACAGAGGCAGCTGCAGGTCTGGCCCCGTCTCAGCAGGGCGGGCAGCGTCAGGAAGGAGATGATGTGCAGGAGCTGTGGGAATGGGGGAGAGCATCAGCCCTGGGACCCCCCTGCTTTAGGGGGGAGACCCCAGCCCCACATCCCCCCGTCCTCACCACCTCAGGGCAGACGCAGGATCGCAGCCACGTCCTGCCCCTCCTCACCACCCTGCAGGCTGCTGCGGGGTCGCTGGGGCTGCAGGGAGGGGATGTGGGCGAGGCGATGGCGGGCGGCCCCAGGGCAAGCTTCACCCCCCACCCAGCCTTGTCTACCCCAGCGCCACCCCGGTGGCCTCAGCATCACGGAGACGGGGGGTTCCAGAACATGGAGACAGCCGGGGGGTGCAGAGGAGAGAGAGGGGAGTGCTGGAAGGGGGGAGGAGGGGCCGCAGGCCTGGGCCCCGGGGCTGCTCGGCCTCGGGGTAGGCCCCACCTGCACCGTGTTCAACCTGGGCCTGGCTGCCAGCAGAGCCCGCCTTCTTTCCACATAGTCTCGGCTGGCATAGGTCAGGAGGGCTGTCAGTCTCCTGCCCTGAGGTGCTGCTGCCGCTGATTGGCCCCCAGGTGGTCAGGCTGCTGTGCTGTGGTGCCCGCCCTGCACCTGAGGTGATGACCTGCCGTTGGCCCAGGCCTGTCACTCTGCCCAGATGCAGTGCCCACGCCCCCTGAGGTGATGCTGCCTCTGGTTGGCCCCCAGGCGCTCAGGCTACCCTGGTTGGAACCTGCCCTTCACCTGAACTGATGACCTCTGATTGGCTACCTGTGGTGTCACTCTGCCACGGTTTGGGGACCACCCTCTCCTGAGGGCTCCCAGGGGAGCCTCGCCTCTGCCTGACTTTGCAGGGCCAGTAGCACAGCGCTTGCAGGGTCCTCACGAGCCCCATTGCACAGGGGACATCTTGACCCTTCCCAGATGACTGTGAGCACATTGTTGGCACCCGTTTGGCAGCACTTGTAGAGGAAAACAAGAGAGTCCTCAAAGATGATGAAGGGTCTGGAGCATCTCTCCAGTGAGGAAAGGCTGGGACTGCTTAGCCCAGAGGAGAGAAGAGTGTGGGGGGGATCTTAGTAATGTGTCCAGAATCTGAAGGGAGGGTGCAGAGAGGACAGAGCCTGGCTCTTTCCAGTGGTTCCCAGAGTCAGGACCAAAGGCCATGCCACGGGCACGCACTGAAACACAGGACGTTCCCTCTGTATGTCAGGAACCAGGTTTTGACTGTGAGGGTGTCTGACCACTGACACAGCTTGCCCAGGGAGGTTGTGGAGTCTCCCTCCCTAGAGCGATTCAGAAACGGTCTAGCCACCATCCCGGGCAGCTGGCTCTGTGCAGCCCCGCTTGAGCAGCACAGTTGGACCAGGTGGACCCCAGAGGTCCCTTCCATCCTTCACCTTTCTGACGTCTGGTGGCATCCTGAGGCCGTGCCTCCCTGCCTGCTGTGCGGGTGCCAGGGCTGTGGCGACTGTGAGTCTGGGAGACCGGCCGGAGTGGTGGTTTCCTGAGCTGTGCCCTGCAATGCACCCGGGTGCTCCTCTCCGAGCAGAGGGGCTTACTCTGTGGCTCCTGCAAGAAGGTGTAAACATGACTTTTCCTTTCCTTTCCTCTGTCTGTAGAGATGCTGATTGTTGGAGGAGACATCTTGAAGTTTGCTGCTATGTACTTAGGACGACGATGCCCACGGGTACTGCTCTGCAGCATTGAAGTGTTGTGGCGGCCATTTCCTCTGCTCTCCTTCTCAAGAGGCTCTATGCAGCACCTACAGCCAGCTTTCTGGCCACACGTACACCCCCCACGCAGTGCCCTTTCTCCAGGCTTCTCTTTCCCCCTGGGCCTGCCTGCAGTTTGGCTTGGGCAAGGGCTGTGTCTCCCCTCATTCTGCCCCGCTTGTGGGGCCCTGGGTTGGGGGTGGGGTCAAGGAAGCACTGAGAGAAGGAGACCCCCTAGAGAACGCAGCCAAAGGTGTGTGTCGGGGTGGTGGTGAGGGGCGAGGAGGCCCAGTGACGGCAGAGCCCAGGCTGCCAGGCTGCGAGGGCAGGAGGAGTCCCTGGTGTGCTGCAGCTGCATAGGAGCGCTCAGGGCAGGGGCTGCCACTGCTGCCGGCTGCCTGCTGCTGTGTCTGCCCAGGAGAGGAGAGGTGTCCCGGTGCCCAGGCTGTGGTCCTCCCGGACGATGCCCTCCCACAAGCCCATGTTCCTCAGCACATCGGCAGGTATCTGCATTCCTGCTGCTGAGCGTAGCTCAAGGAGAGCCAGCTCTCATCAGAGCCTTCACCTTCCCCTCGCTTTCCCTAGGGGATGCTGTGCTGGTGCTGTGGAGAACACCACGCCAGGATCTGGCAAAGACCATCAGCCTGGTGCTGCAATGCAGCTGGCAGATCCAGAAGCAGCATGGGGGTCAGAAGGTCCAACTGAAGATAGGTACGGGTGCTGTGCCGGGCACAGATCTGTCGCACTCTCCTGTGCCACAGGGTGCTTCTCAGCGGCAGGGAATGCGGGGATCCCTGCTGGGACTAGTGCCAAAGGAAAGCATCTCCTGGGAGCATGCAAGGGGCCAGCTGTAGTCAGGGCGGGGAAGGGAGACCAGGACTGCTGGGTTTGTGTGCGTTTGCAGATGCCAAGGAAGCTTAAAGGCAGAGCAGGTGTCACATCAAGTATTTGGGTCTTTGAATCTCTGCCTTAGCACAGATGTCTGTGGGAGGTAGCTATCGTTTCACTTCTTCAGCTGAAGGCAGCTCCGCATCCTTTCCCCTGCGGGGTTCTCCCCTGCCTTTCACAAAGACAAGGTGTTGATGCACCCCAGGATCCCATTGGCCTTCTTGGCAACCAGGGCACACTGCTGGCTCATGGTTAACCTGTCGTCCACCAGGACACCCAAGTCCCTCTCCGCAGAGCTGCTCTCCAGCAGGTCCGCCCCAAGCCTGTACTGGTGCATGGGGTTGTTCCTCCCCAGGTGCAGGACCCTGCCCTTGCCCTTGTTGAACCTCATCAGGTTCCTCTTTGCCCAACTTTCCAGCCTGTCGAGGTCACGCTGAATGGCAGCACAGCCTGCCGGTGTATCCACCACACCTCCCAGTTTGGTGTCATCAGCAAACTTGCTGGGGTGCACACTAATTCTTCATCCATGTTATTGATGAACAAGTTGAACAAGACTGGGCCCAGTACTGAGCCCTGGGGGACACCACTAGTTACAGGCCTCCAACTAGACTCAGCGCCGCTGATGACAACCCTCTGAGCTCTGCCATTCAGCCAGTTCTCAATCCGCATCCCCGACCACTCATCCAGCCACACACCAACAATAACATCATCCATATGAGGCTGTCCCTTGATTCTAACCCATAAGCTCTCAACTCCTTCTTCATCTGCCCCCAGGCAAAGCTCAATGCATTCCAGTTGCTCCCTCACATATAGAGCAACACCACCACCTCTCCTTGTTGGCCTGTCTTCCCTAAAGAGTCTCCACTGAAAGTCACAGGATCCTCCCTTTTTACTGTGCATGTTTGGTGAGGAAGGGGATTTTTTTTCGCAGGGAGGTTTTGTTACTCGAGGGTGGGTTTTTACCATGCTAGTTAGGATAGTTCACTCATAGTTCAAGCAGTCTTCTTTTTCTCTGCACTTTTGTTTCCTTTTGTACTTCTCTTAGCACTTTGTTTTAATTACAGCTGTGGCTCTTCCAGGCTGCCCTGCTAGTCCTTATCAGTTCCTTGTGTTCTTTTGCTGTCCTCCTCTTAGTCGGTTGACATCGCTGGCACCTTCTCCCCCCTATCCCAGCTGCACAGCAATGACGGTGGACAAGCGGCAGTACAGCATCGCCCTGGGTCTTAAATCCATTCCCTCTGGCTTTCAGGGATCCTTTGAGGCCTGCTTGCTCAGGCATCAGCAGCACCGAGTGAACAGAAAAGACTCATAGGTCTTGTCCTTTCATGGCTTTTTGAAATTGTTGGACTTGCCAGGAGGGATTCTTCACAAATTTTGCATGCAAAACCCCACATACACAATCACTAGGCAAGACTTCTGAAAGAAATCGGCAAGTAGGCATTCGCCTTGTAGTTCCTGTTCTCCCTCCGCTTATAAGGAACTGCAAAATGCACAGGTTTTCAGGGGCAGTAATGAAAAATAGGTCGTCAGTGCCCTGTAAGCCAAATGCAAGGCTATTGCAGATACCTGGAATAATATCCATTTCTTGGGCTTTTATTACTAAGAGTCACCAAAGGAAAAGGAAGACAAAATTCCTGCTTAGCTTCTGTGTTCTTCTATTTGTTTTCAGTTCTCCTTCACATTGTAGTCCAGAAACTTGCAGCTTGGGATGAGAAACATTTCCCTTGCACTTCGCTCTTTCCCCAGAGGCAGGCCAGACAGGTTCAGGCAGGTGCCAGTGCTGTAGAGCGAGGCAGGCGTGTAGCTCCTTCCACAACTCCTCAACGCCAGCTGCCGATGAAGCTGCTTTGCTGAAGCCACTATCTCTCCTGCCAGCCAGAACTGCTTCTTTGATTGCACTTTGCTGCATCTCCACACCCAGCCAGAAAAACTTGCGACTCTCCCAGGAAAGGGAGCTGCTGCTGGGGTCCCTCACAGACTCGCAGCACCATTTGTGTTGGTTCATGTGTCCTTGGAAGACTCGAAAAGGGGCAGAGCATGAGGTGGCAATCATTGAACCATAGAATGGGTTGGATGGCAAGGGACCATTTAAGGCCATCTAGTTCAGCCCCTGTGCTGTGAGCAGGGACATCTTCAACTGGATCAGGTTGCCCAGAGCCCCATCCAACCTGACCTTGAATGTTTCCAGGGGTGGGGCATCTCCCACCTCTCTGGGCAAACTGGGCCTGTGTTGCACCGCTCTTGTAAAAAATTTCTTCCTTACATCTAAACGAAATCTACTTGCTTTTATTTTAAAACCATTCCCCCTTGCCCTAGCGCAACAGGCCCTGCTAAAAAGTTTGTCCCCGTCTTTCTTGCAAGCCCCCTTTGAGTACTGAAAGGCCGCAGTCATGTCACCCCGCAGCCTTCTCTTCCCCAGGCTGAGCAGCCCCAGCTCTCCCAGCCTCTCCTCCCAGCAGAGGGGTTCCAGCCCTCAGGTCATTGCTGGGGCCTCCTCTCTCCCCGCTCCAACAGCTCCAGCTCTGTCCTGTGCTGAGGGCTCCAGAGCTGGACGCAGGTCTCCCAGGGGGTCTCAGCAGAGTGGGGCAGAGGGGCAGAATCCCCTCCCTTGCCCCGTGCCCACGCTTCTTTTGGTGCAGCCCAGGATTCTCCTCCTTCCTTATTTGCTGAATAATTGAGGACTGTTTTGAGTTTCCCATGTTTGGCTAATGAGCAGCTGTACAAGAGCTGGGAGGGAGCACAGCCAGGCAGCTAAGCCAAGCTTTCCAATGGAAATATTCCATACCATGGATGTTGGCCGTGAGACAGGAAGACATTTTTGGTCTTATTCAACTGCCTTTATCTTAACCCACAAGTTTCACTTTTTGTCCATTCTCCTCCCCATCCCACCGCAGGGGTGGGGAGCAGTGAGCGAGCAGCTGTCCAGCCCTAGCTGCCAGCTGCTGGGTTAAACCACAACACTTTCCCAACTGGCAGGTGCAGATCATCTTGTATACTCAATAGTCCTTATTTTATAATTAAATAAATTTCTGAGGCAGGTTTCGTAGCTCTGCTGTAGGACACAGGTGTAATTCCAATCAAGCAGATGTGTTTCAGACATGCTGTTTCCTCAGGGGTTTTTCTGGCAGGGCTAGGAAGGAACATGGTTGTCCTGAGCCAACAGGCTGTGTGTTCCCTCTTCTGCCTTCTCCTCTCAGGAACACCTGGTGGTGTGACACCTTCGGAGCGACATACTGGTTTAGGAACCCTTCCCAAGGAGGGCAGGAGGGGTTGCAGAGCACAGGGCATCAGAGGGCTGACAGAGACAGCCCATGTCCACTTCTGTTTGAGTGCAGTTTTTCCTTTTTTGCTTCACAGAAGTCACGTTCCTGCACATTCTTTGGGTCTGCTTTACCCTACTGAATCCTCAGGTGTAGTCAGGACTTCTAAAGCTCAGCCCACCACAACACTCGTCATTCCTCATGCTTTGGCTTTGCAGAGCTGCACTCCCAAGAGCCTGCTGATCGTGGAAGAGAGGTGCACGGGGCACGCCAGACAGATGTGGCTCCTGAAAGACCCCTGCTTTGCTCTCTGCCCTGGCAGAGCCTGGAGCAGCCACGGCCAGCAAGCAGAAGGAGGTGAGGTATGGGGGAAAGCCATCCTCTGGCAAGGCACCTCAGAAGCAAAATCAGTTTTGGCTCAGCAGGATCCCAAATGCCACAATATTGTCATCACTGCAGCCAAGGCTGTCACGAACGGAGATACCACAAAGCAGGTTTTCTTGGTTTGTGAATAGCAAGTCCAGAAGTGCCTCGCTCCTGGTTGGCACATCTAACGTTCATATGAGGAAGCAGTCCTCTACGCATTCCAGGAACTTGAAGGCTTCCATGTGAGCTGCGCTGTTGTTCTTCCAAGAAATGTCTGGGTAGTTGAAGTCACCCATAAGAACCAGGTTCTGTTGACCTGAAGCTTGCTTAAGTGACCCAAATATTGTTTCTTGGGCCTTACCGTCCCAGGTTGGAGATCGGTAGCAGGTGCCTACTGTGAGATCGCCCGTGGAGGCGACCCCTCTCATCTTGACCCACAGGCATTCCGTAGGGCTTCCACAGTCCCCATGGTTAACTTGCATGCACTCAAGGTTCTCCTAAACATAGAGCTTCACTCCTCCTCCTCTTCTTCCCTGCCTGTCTTTACGAAACAGCCTATAGCATTTTCCATCCATTACAATTCTCCAGTCATGTGAGTTGTGCCACCATGTTTCCGTTATTCCTATGCTATCATAACTTTCTGGCTGGGCACGGAACTCCAGTTCCTCCTGTTTGTTGCCCAGGCTGTGTGCATCGGTATACATACACTTGAGCTGGTTGGTCTTCTGGTCCTCTCTCATTGTCTCTCAAGAGGGACAAAACAGAACATGCACACAAACCTTACTGTGATCCCAGTCCCTTCATTTCCAGCACAGTGTTTTGGAGGGGCTTTAAGTTTTCCACCACCCAACATAAAAAGCTGAACTGTCAGTTCCTGTGTTCAGTGACTTCTGAGATTTGCAAGGTGTGCTTGACTGTGTACAGACATCATTTTACCCTGAAAATGTGAAAAGGAAAACGTTTCCCTGTGCTGGCTGTTCAAGTAGGAGTTCTTTTAACATTTTTTTTTCCCCTGTTTTGACAGGTATTGCTTTAGGTGTGCTTGAGGTAACGCTTCCCTTTTACGGTCTGGGATAAAAAACCACTCTGACTATGTTTTCTCCTATTCTGAGCCTTTCTTTGTCACTGCCAGAGACAGACAGAATTCGTTCTTTCCGCCCCTCCTGTTCGTAAGAGCACTGGAAAGAGAGTGAAATCCATCAGCTCATTATTACATGCAGCAGCAGTTACTCGGACAACTGGAGAGAAGTTGCCTGTATGCACACCTTGCCTTAGCTGTGCCAGCTGTCACATGGGCAGCGTGGCTTGTGCTAGCCAGTGCCTAGAGAAAGAAACAGCGACTTTGCAAACCTTGCTCTGGAGACCACTGATGGCTGAGTCAGTCAGCGCTGCTCCTCACTCCCCGCATGGCAGTTCCTGGGGCAGCGTGCTGCTGTGGCGCTCCCATGCCAGGGCAGCTCCCAAGAGAAGCCTTGCGGCGCGGGACCGTGAACCCCCAACTGTCGCTGCCCGGCCCCTGCGCAGCCCCTCGGCACCTGCCCGTGCTGGGAAACATGGAACTGGTACTGGAGAGCGCTGCTCCCAGCCGTGCCGGCCGCCCCAGCGCTGGGAAGAGCCAGCGGTGACGCCCAGCCAGGGCCACGAGGTGAGGGGCAGGAGGAAGGGGCGGCCTCAGTGTCCCTCCCCTGCGGGAGCCCCGCCCACCCGAGGGGACATGTGGGGGCGGAGCATTCCAGGGGCGGTTCTTAGAGAGGGGCGTGGTCTCAGTGCGGAGGCAGGGCTGTGAGGTCACAGAGCCCTGCAGTGCCACGTCGTGGTGTATAGTGCTGTGCCACGGGCACCGCTTTCGCAGTGCCGGCAGCGGCAGAAGCAGCAGCAGCAGCAGCAGCAGCAGCAGCAGCATGGTGCAGAAACAGGGGGGCCTGGCCCCCGCCCGACTCCTTATCCTCCTCCTGGTGGCCCTGCAAGCCTGGGACGTCACGGCTGCTCCATGGCAAGCGCAGGAATTAGGTAGGCAGCTGGTCGAGGGCCGGCACCCAGCCCTGGCAGCGTGGTATGGCTTGGGAAACACAGGAGCACTCTGCTCCGGCCCTGCAGTGATCTCCTTGGGCAAAGCCGGGTACACAAGACGCAGCCCCAGCCCACAGCCCAGTGGAACGGATGGGGCAGCGCTGGTGCAGCCTCTGACTGCCTGGCAGGCTCTTCTGCAAGAGATGTGTGAATGACCATTTTCTTCCTCCAGTGCTTTCATGGGGGCTTCTTATCTGCACTGTAGAAAACTCCCCGGAAGAAATCCCCAAGGGTCCATATGTTTGTCCGCCCGGTCCTTGACGGGTGTTGCACATGGCCTGCAAACGGCCTTTTGAGAGCTGCCAGGTGCCAGCAAACAGGTCACCCAAGTGCCTCTGCACCTTTGGAAATCTCCACCCACATCTGGGTCCCACGTCATTAGCTGAGCCCCCTCCAGTCACTGCAGGTCACTGAGAAAGCAGTAGATCAAAACATCTAATGGACACATGCTTGATTACAGCTGTGCCTGTAGGCAGTGGCCACCAGTATTCTCCGCTGGATTTTGTCCAGGAGCCTCAGGGCAATACCACAGGTATGTCACTTGCGTAAACAGGCATGGAGGTTTTACTGTTCTCTTTATATGAAATTTAACTGAATATTTTCTGGGCGGATGCTCAGACATGCAGAAGAGCAGAGGGGGATGGCTCGGGCTCAGTGACAAGTCCCGGGGCACTCTACCTTGCAAGCCATCCTTTCCCAGCCTGTCTGCCCCTGTGCTGCTTCCAGTGCCTGCTGCAAAGCCATCGGGCTCGTCGGGGTTGCGTTTAGACCTGGTGTGAGCTCCTTTCTCCCAGCTGCTCCGTGTGTGGTGTCCTTTAGACCGGCGTGGTCCAGGCACCCAGTAACTGTCTGCACAATGCGCCCGAGTGGAAGGGAGAGACGAGTGCCATGGAGCAATCCCGCGTTTGAACTGCACTCAGTGCTGTTCAGATCTGAAGAAGTGCAGTGAAGTATTTCATAAGAGCTGCTCTGTTCTGTCCGTTTTCTAGATGTGGCTGGGGGTGATGGATATCCAGCTTCCTGGCTGGGTTCCAGGGCTGACGCACTGGGAGATCGCATGGGTACATCACGGCTTTTTGCTTCCTTTGAGAGCTTCCAGCTCAAAGCCCACATATGAGCGAGGCGTCTCTTCTGGGCATGACAACATAGACCTGCATGTGTGTGCCGTGTCATTACGTGACCCCTTGTGTGTTCTGCTATGCAGTCATGATGGTCTATATCGCAATGTATGACAGAAACTTCTCCTGGGTGTTTGGCTGCAGATGTGGGTAGAGGGAGGGCTTTTCCAGCTTCTTGGCTGGATCCTGTGCCTGAGCTCACCTGGCATCCCAGGGCGAGGAGTCAATCTTGACTGACTTCGCAGAATAAGCCTTCATTCTCAATATTTGATTTGTGACAAATTTAACTTTATACTTTTCAATTAAGGTCCTGAAAGAGCAAAGTATAAACCTGAAATAGGAAAATCTTCCAAGCGGGTATCAGAAGACCTGAAGAGAATCCTGAAGGAACTGGACACAGCTATACATGGTGGGTATATATCACTCTTAACTAGAAGACTTGGAAAGGATACGCAGGCAGCTTGGGATCACACCCTGAGTGCGTGAGGCACTTGCCGAGGAGCTGATTGCTGATAAGCCGTGAGAGGGCCAGCACCCTGCCAGTCACCAGAGGGGAGAGTGCTCTTGGGCAGCAGAGAGGATGCGCAGGCAGCTTTGGGATCGCTGAGACCGACAGACTTTGCCTGGGCTGCAGGCATGCCTTGGCCGGGACAGGAACTGCACAGCTTTAGCTCTCGGTTTCTAGTTGTGTCTTAGATAACTCGCTTCTGGTTTTCCTCTTCGTTTGGGTCACTGTGGGCTCTTCAGTGCCAACCTGTGACAGTGCCCAGAACACGCTTGCAAGAGCTGGCGGTTCAGTCCACCCTGTGTGTCTGTTACCCTTACCGGGTGGTGGAGCTGGCTTGATGGGAAGTGCTGCTAGGAGACATGCAGTCTCCTAGTCTCTCAGCAGCTCAGCATTTACTGCCTACTGGTAAACAAGAAAGTGTCTAACGCTTCAGTTTTTCTCCATGAAGGACACGTTCTTTTGACTAGTCACAAGGTGCACCCCCAAATGCCCAGGCTTTGTTTCAGAGCGCTCCTCATGTATTTGGAGAAGTATTGTCTCCTGAAGATATTGTGTTCCTCATGAGGAACGGTTCTTTCTCCTTAAACTGTCCCTCTTCCTCTCTTAAAGAGCTGGACCGCGAGACTGCGGAGAAGGAGGCGCTTCAGGAAGGAGGCGGTCAGGGAGTGCCAGTCTCCGGTGAAGAAACAGGGGCAATTCAGTCAGCAGGCTCGCCAGGTAATTGCTGTCCTTCGGTCATCCCGTGTCATAAATCCAAAACCACTGCGTGTCTGCAGGCTCTTCCCCTGGTGCCAGCTACTGCACAGCGTGTCAGCAGCCAAACTCTCAGTACGGATCAAGTGTTCTGGAAGAAGCCAGGAATGGCTCTCTGAGGATGGCTGTCATCTCTGGGCTGTGGAGGTTATTGCCACCAGTGTGCCAGAGAGACACATGTAACCTGCTGTGCATGCAGTGAGATGCTCAGTGCCCACCACACCCACTTCCCAGCAATTTCACAACTTTGCCTTTTCGGGAACGAGGCCACCTGAACCATGCTCAGCAGATGATGGGCAATATCACTCTGAATCCACTGTACCTCCCACAATACCTGCGTCCCAGAGCTTGCTATGAGCCCCCTCAGCCAACTGAGTGGGATCCCTTCTGCCAACTGAGGACCAAAGGGATGCACTGACAGATCAGGCATGGCTTGGAGGGAACCTGCACCGTCCTTCCACGTCCTCTGTGCCAGAGCCACGCTGAGGCTTTACCTTTCTCGAATTCTTGGCAGTGCTGTCCAGCCCTGGTGAAGGCCACCATGCCGGCATAGAATACTTTTTAGAAAAGAATCCAGGTACGCAGCAGTCTCTCCCCCAGGATGGAGAAAAGGCAAAGAGGGGGAGCAAGGTTCAGGTGTCTGCTGAGAGGATCTGACTCCATCCCCTCGCGGTCTGGGTGCTGGGCTGGGGAGGGAGGGCTGGCGGTGGCACTCCCTGACGCAGGGATGGATTTTGTCTGTCTTGCTCGAAGGGGCAATGGCTCAAAGAGCTGCGCTGCCCCACGGGCTCTCCATCTGGCCTCAGCAGTTCTGTTTGGTGGGACAATGTGTCCCAAAGGCTCAGAGAGAGCCTCCAGGCAGCAGCACTAGCAAGCCTCGGAGAGTGAAGGTGGGCAAGCGCAACAGAAATTGGGCACAAATCTGAAGGATCACCAGGAACGGGGAGCAAACCCATGACACTGGGAAAGCTGCATTACGGCCATCCCTGAGTGTAAGCAAAGCTGAGGGGAGAAAGCGCCGCTCCAGAGTGCACTGATTTGCAACAACTCTGGCACTTTCCTTTGCTTCTACTGAAACCAAGGAAAAGTTGTGGCCCCAGGATGCTCGCTCGTTCAGAGATGCTAAGAAAGTGAGAAAGAACAATTCCTGGCAATGCCAGACCTCCTGTGAGATTACCAGTAGTGTGCAGGACGCATTAATGTATGGAAGTGTTCCTCTAGGTGTGGATGGCAAGAGAAACGCAAGTGTTTTCGACTCTGAAGCTTTTCAGAAGTACGGCATAATAAGCGCCGTGGTGCTCTCGATCTCCGTGCTGCTTGTCATGGTGTTGTGTGGTGTGATCTGTCTGTGCAGGAGGAGAAAACGGTGAGTTGTTGGGGGGATGTTGCCAAACTTCTGTATTAGATGGTTGCTCTTAGCCATGAAGTATTTCGAGGTAGGCTGTTCTGCAGTTATGGCCAAACTCTGCTGAGGTTTCTGCTGCAAGGTGTTTTAAGTGGCCTCTGAGTTCCTGGGCACGCCTTTCTGAGACCCGCTCTGACTGTTGCAAGTGCTAGTTACAAGTGAGCAGAGCCAGCAACAGACATAGGCAGAGCAAGGTCAGGCAGAAAAACAACGGGGGATGACAGTGCCGTAGAACGTGAGAAGCGCAGTAGTGCCATCTCCCTGCCAGGCAGGGGTTTCGTCTGTGCAGGCATACGTATCGCTCTGGATCCGTACCCTGAAGAGAGGCTGGAGAGCACCTCACCGAACGGGGAGCCGAGGCTGTCCCCTTGTCCAGGCAGGGACGGGCAGGGGACCCGAGTGCTGGTCTCGGCCAGGCACACTGAGAACGCAGAACAGCAGGCTCTCCTGGACGTGCACTGCTGTGCCCAGCTCTGGTCCCCTCGCTCTCTCGGGCTCAGGTCTCCTTCCCGGCACATGCAGAGCAGGCAGGTCAGCATGGCAGGGCCAAGAGGAGACACGCCACGGGTCAGGGATCAGAGCCCCAGCCGAGGGGTGCGGGGTGCCCAGTTTTCCCCCACAGAGCGCTCTGTGCGCACAGCTCCCACGTGCCACAGGTTACCCACACACCACAGGGTGCCCAGCGCTGCCCTTCGCACCCACTCGGCACCGCACCCACAGCAGGGCCTCAACAGTCTCCTCTCTCCGCAGGAAACTCTCCACAGCTTTGGAAAACCAGTCCGAAAACAGCAGATTCCTCTTGTGCCCGGACAGAGGGACCATGCTCCCCATCCACTCTGAGCGCTGGACCCAAGATCAGGAGCCATCTCCAGTGCATGGAAGACCAGCCCGCTGGCCACAGAGCACCAAGGATCTGGCCCCCTTTCCACAGGACAACTGCCTGGTGTACCTGCCTGCACAACGGCCCCCACGGCTGTCCAACTCAGCCAGCCGGGCGATGCGGGACCAGCCCAGCACCCTCCAGTACCCAGAGGAATTGCAACGACCTCCCCAGACACTGGTGCCCTTCCGGACACCCCGTAAAGGCCTGTGGCCACCCTGCCAGCATACAGGTTGGGAGAGCAACGACAGACTCCCAACCGACTGCTTCAAGGGTCAACCAGCTCTCTCAGAATACGGACATAACTATCAATACAGATCAGCAGCAGAATGGTCCTGCTCCTAGCGGCAGCAGACCCAGGAATTCCCCAGTTCTGGGCTGAACTCCACGTGGAGGCACACAGGGACACGGACGCCCACAGCATCAGCAGGCCAGGAGCTGGGCATGGGACCCACCAACAGGATGGGGGAACCCAGCTTCCCTGGTAGGACCGGCCTGCTAAATTCTGAGCCACAGAGGCACCAACGGGACTCGTTAACAGGTCGTCCTCCCCACCTCTCCTCCTCCTGCCAGCTCTGTCCTGGGGTGCACAGGACAGGGGGACTGTGCAGGGCCGTACCAGCCCCAGCGCCTCCGTTGTGCGCACACCAGATATACCACTAAAGGAAATGCCACAAATAAAACACAGGGCAGCACAAAGCTGCTGTCAAGCCGTAGCGGAGACACCGTCTGTTCTGGTTTTGGCTGCGATGGAGTTCGTTTTCTTCCCAGCACCCCGTACGGTGCCGAGTTTTGGATTTGGGACCAAACCAGTGTTGGCAGCACCCAACTCCGGGAAACTCAGCATCGGTTTTGTGTATTCTGCATGATTTCTCTTATTAGTAGTAGTATTATTAGTGTTATTAGTAAGACTGGTTTTGTATTCCATTTTTAAGTCTCTCTCTATTTCCCTCCTTTTTCTCTTCCTCTGGTGGGAGCGCAAGGGTTAACAGAGAGCATCGGCCACTCAGTTTATTGTCGCCCTGCTCTAAAGCATGACAAAGCTATAAGTGGAGCTTGAGATTCTGCTCTGGCACTGGGATTGCCGGATTACTCTGAGTCCTTTGAACTGCCTGTGCATGAGAACAAAGGAGTAGCCAACGGCGTCCTTAATAGCAAGCTCCACACTGCTGACCCGCCCCGTGGCTTATTACACAGCTCCACTCGATCATATAGTGGCAGGGAATAATTCCTGTGTTACAGCAATAGCAACAGGTACTATCACAGAAAAATGCAGACCATTAATCCTGGGTCACCCAACAACCGTGTATGTCCAGCACGAAGTAGAACTGATTCGCAAGCAACATGCCACGCAAGCATTGTCCCCACAAAGAGCACATTGCTATGAATTGACGATTTTAAAAAGATGTAGTGTTTTGAATCCAGCAACTTTACTGCCTCTTCCCTGCAATGGAAAGCCACATCCCGATTGTGCTAGGGTAGTGTCTCACTCCAGCCGCCTACAGGAAGATCTGCAGGATCAACCTCTGGAGAACTCCAGTCTAATCCTTTTCATCGACAGATCGTCATACTATGTGAACAGAAAACAACATATGGGCTATGCAGCCGTGAAAACATTAGAGGTACTTGAAGCAGAACATCTACAACCCTCGGTGAGCGCCCAAGGAGCTGAATTATCTGCATTAGCAAGAGCAGCCTGGTGGGGACGTAATCAGCAGGAAACTGATTCTAAATATGCTTTTGGAGTGTGTCATGCAACAGGTATGCTATGGAAAGAACGAGGGTTCCTTACCTCGGTGGGAAAGAATATTTCTAGTGGAACTGAAATCTGAATGCTGTTCGAAGCTAGTAAGATTCCAAGGGAAATTGCTGTAGTACGCTGTTCAGCTCATACCAAAGACTCCAGCAAAACTGAAAGAAATAATGAATTGGCAGCTAAGGCAGCTAAAGCCACTGCCCGCCAGCCTACACATGAGTGTACTGCCGTAACAACTCCCTCTGGTGATGACTGGCCAGATATCAATAATCCATCCCACATATGTGCAGACATTACTCTGGAAGAACAGGCTCAACGGGAAAGTTGGGAGGCTGTGAAAGATGAAACTGAAATTTGGACTACTGGGGGAAAACCCATTTTACCAAGAAAATGTTTAATGACTTTTTGGCTAGGTAGTTTCATGATGAAACCCATGGAGGGATGATAGCAATTGTTAACCAGATTGAGGAAACGTGGGCAGTAATAAAATCGATCATTAGTAGTAAAAAGAAACATGAGTCTCACATGTTGGAAGTTTCCTGATACAAAACCCGAACAGGAAGCTGGAGGATGACCATGGGCAAACTCCCCATTCCAGAGACTGCAAATTGACTATGCTGACATGCCTGTGAGCAGATTTAAGCACCTGCTGGTAATCACACATCAATTCTCAGGATGGGTAGAAGCTTTTTCCCACCAGGAAAGCTGATACTGCAGGAATAGTCAAAGCACTCTTGCAGGAAATCATGCCCCGATACAGAATCCCTGAAAACATAGAATCCAATAGAGGTTCTCATTTTTCAGTGGGAATACTAAACAATAACTATAAAAGTTTAGGAATACAGCAACAATTACATGTTGCATATCATTCGCAGTCCTTGGGACACGTGGAAAGTATGAACAGGACTCTTTAAATAAGATTGCTCGAACTTGTAGTTAGGCAGGTTTGAAATGGCCTGAAGTATTAGGAATAGTGCTGTGGGATGCTAGAAGCTCCCCTTGCCAAACTCTAGGGATGTCACCAGAAGAAACAGTGTTTGGCAGGCACTTAGCTGCACCTGGGACCTTTGTCCCTCCTAGGACCAGCCTCTTAGATGGAGATGAACCATTTACCAAACTTGTATTTGGGATATAAAAACATCTACAAGAAAATAGGGCACAAGCCGGGTGGTTTCAACCAGTACTAGCTGGAATGCAAGCACCTGATACTCAGTGTGAAGATGCAGTAATAGTGAAAGTCCACTCTTGCAGAACAAAGGTGGACCCTAAATGGGAGAGTCCATATACTGTGTTATTGACTTCTTACTTTACTGTGAAGGTTGCAGAGAGGGATAACTGGATTCGCCACTCTCCTGTTAAACAACTGCCAAAAGAACATCAGTTAGACGAACCACTGTCAGCCCCGTGGGACTCTGTCAATCCTACCTTGGAGATGGAAACCAGGACCGTTTGATCTTACAAATGCTGAAGGAATCCCAGGACCATGTTTTTTTTGTTTGCTTTCTAGAGCAGCCTGGACCAGGGAGTCACTCACTGCTTGGCCAAGTGGACCGTCAGAGACCATATATCAAGGACAGTGTCCTATTTGGTGTATCACCATTCCTATAGAGTGGCAATCACTCCAGACTCAGTTCCAAGAGGGGAAGGCTTGAGAGGGCATCAGTATGGTTGGCTCTGGTTATCCTGCAGTAATTGTGGCCCATGTCTTCCTGGGTGGTGCATTAATAACTCTGATAGAGATCATTGGGAAAACCATCATCGAGGTTGGGGCTGAGGAAATATAACCAGAAAAGGCGCAGACAGATACATAGACTGGTGCTGTGGATGCAGGTGGCACCAACTGCCCGGTGAAGAAGAGGTAGCCACGAGACTCAGTGTTTTATTATTAAATTAAGATTATAGGAGCAGAGTGGTTACCCTAGTTCTAGTATTAACCCTTCTTTGTATGGATGTTTAGGTTCCTTTTCCTTTGTACATTTGATTGAAAAGAATGAGCAAACCATTGCCAAAATGGGCTCAACCAGCCATCAACAACTCCATCCTATGAGGGTTATTCTCAAAACTCTGTTAGTACAATACCTTTCTTTACTGCTTTTACTAATACTCCCAGCTCTTAGTAATAAGGAACACAACTTCCTCATGTTGTTGGCCCATCACGTGGCCAACCTAAATAACCAGATTGTTCAGTATGCGCCCATACCCCGTTAACCCCCAGGACAGGTATACCCCTTAGCATGATTCCTTTGACTTTAGTTGAATTGGAAGCAACAGAGAACTGTACTTATAATACCCCCTCCAACTCATGTTTACTGGAATAAGACTCTCTTAACTCAGACCAAATATCAGGATTGGGAATACACAATGACTGAGCTAACAGAAGGAACTTTCTGTTTTAATATGTCTGACCAATACACCTACCCAGCAGGAAACAGCTCATGCCTCATAACCCAGCAGAGAGATGGTTACTGGTTTAAGAACACCCACACTTTCTGTAAAGGTCACACCCCTTGTTTTGAAACTGTAAGCTTCAGGCCACAGAGGAATAATTGCAGTAACATCTCAATGTATGACACCAGAACGATCTGTAAGTGGTGGAAAGGTAAAGCACAATGTAGTCGAAATGGGATTGGGTATCTGAGAACAAAGACAGTTTTGACCCTGTTAGGATCCCCAGTTGGGAAGATATGGGATTTTAATCTTCCACACCAGTGTACTAACAAGTAGACATTACTCCCCATTTTGGACCCTACAAGGCCATTATTTTGTCTGTGGCCAAAAAGCTTACAAAACACTACTGGCCAAATGGACAGGCGGCTGTTACATAGCCCATGGGGTGCCCTGTTTATACATTACTTCTAAATTAACTCAGGGAACAATTAGGAATGTCAGAGAAACTCCCACCATTGAAACTCGGGAACAAACTCTCCAAAGACTAGAAGAGGCGCTAGGTAGCACATGGAAAAATCCACTAACGGAGGGAAAAGTAATAGGATGTTCCATTTCAGGAATGATTCCATTAGTGACTGGCTCCGCCGTTACTTGTGTAGGCTGATATACCATCAGACCACGAATCGTCTCAGAAAAAGTTGCTTTAGAACTTGAAGACTCTATCAAAGATCTCGGAACAGCCATTGAATCCCTTAGCAAGGAGATGCAGCAGACAAGGATTTTTTCCCTCCAAAACAGGGAAAAGGCCTAAGATTATCTCCTGGAATCTCAATGAGGCATGCATGCATTAATTGGATCTCAGTGCTGTATCTATATAAATGACAGTTCCTATGAGATATGTCAAAAGGCGACTGAGGCAGAAACACATGCCCACACAGGAGCCCAAAGAGCATACAACCCCCCTGAAAGTGACTGGTTACAAAACTTGTTCTCTGGGTGGGGATTATCCTCATGGTTTAGTAGTTTATTTAGTTCATTGCTAAACAATCTTTTACCTATGGTTATTACGCTTCTGTCAGCCTACTGTGGTTTTACTTGTATTTGTTTACAGAATATGCTAATACAATCTATACAAGAGCGTTGAAGAGTCCTCATACAACAGCAACTATAGACGGGCAAGGATGCCCGGAAAAAAACAAAGGGAGAACTGTTATGGAAGAAATTTAATTAACTGTATTCTGCTCTCCAAACGGTCTTGTTTAGCATTAGTAGCTTAGCACTAGTAGCTAAAGTAGCTGAAGCCTTAGGCCACAAGAGCTGACCGAGAGTAAACTTTTTGATGAAACTAATGCTGCTAACAAAGAAATACCTGAATCTGACCGATACAAGTGGAATGAAGAAGATAACGACCAAGGAGACAATTCCAAGAGAATGAGGTAACTTCAGGAGAAGGACAGTCCAGCAACAGTGAAAACCAATAAGAAATCAAGAGACCATTGACCAGAACTAAGTGATTGGACTTGGGGATCTGTTGGCGTGGGTTACAGAAATGTCGTAACGATGTGACCCCAATATGAGTATGATCGTTCACCTTTATTAGTCAGCAAAAACAAGGTTTATATAGCAAAACTATTACAGCATCTGATTAGTCAGACCCCCAATCCATATATAGGCAAAACTACTGCAACTCGTCGTGATTGGTGCAGAGCTGCATCTCGATGTGAAAACAGTGCTGTGGCACGAAACAACAGCGTGGCACGAAGGAAGTGACAGCGTGGCAGGAAATGGTGACGTTCCCCCTGCTCCAGTGTCCCGAGCTCGTCGCTCTACCTTCCCAGCAGGGTTCCGTGTCCGCCGCTCCCAAGGCTCACCTCCGGATCAGAACCTGGGTTGCTCAACGCATCAAGCTATGTCCCCTCTCGTCCAGCCAGGACTCCACAGGGATCGAGTGCTGGGTGGTACGAGTCTAATTGAGAGGTGAGAGCTGGGGTAGGGATCCCTCTCTGGAGGCACCCAGCTCAACCTGTCACCTGAGAACTCATACAAGAGGAACTGGAAACCTGCACTTAGACTCTGCATTTTCAGCAGGATCCTAGGGTTGGGCCCTGTTACGGTGGCCAGTGTGAGTAAATCCATGACATTGGGAGGGACTGACAAAGGGCATGGCATTACAAGGAGAAAAAAAAAATCACACAGGCTCTGATCCCTGAAAAAATAAACTAACCTGTGGGGAAACCTGGGACTTCAAAGGAACAGCAAAAATGAAAAGAAAAATCAAAATTTGATCCAGACAGCTGGGGCTGTCCTGTGGCTACCAGGTGAGAAGCCTCCACCGAGGAAGAAAAATTGCCTGGAACAACTGACTCAAAGGGGGCCTGAGGCCAATACACAGGACGTAAGCTCTCCACACAGAAGGCCAAAACACTGTGGGAGATGCCCTGGAGGAGCCACAGTGAGCTACGAGGCATGGACCTGCCTCTAAAACACACAAAACTGAGGGATTGCTCCCTTGCATAAGGCTCATGCTGCTACCCAGAAGTTCAGCTGTCTCCAGAAAGAGCCAAAACAGTCTAGGAAACACCTGAGAAGAGTGCTGGAGAGCTACCAGGCACTGACCTTCCTCCAAAATATACAAAATGCCTCGTACATCTATTTTGGAAGAGTCTGGGGTGTTATCGACAAAAATTCAGCTGTCTCCAGGGTAGGCCAAAACACTCCAGGAGCTGCCTGGAAAAACTCCCAGGAACCTACTGGGCCTGGAACTGACCCCAACATACACAAAACAGCTCAGGTAGGTCCCTAGGAGAAGCCTGGGACTGCTATACAGGTCTTCACCTGTTTCCAGAGGAAGTAAAAACACTCCTGAAAATGCCTGGGAGAAGTCCAGTGGACCCTCTGGGTATGGACTTCCAACCATCATACACAAAATTCCTTGGGCTGCTGTATTTTAGAGCCTGGGGCTCCTAGCTGTGAAATCCAAGCTAACTCCAGAAGGGCAAACATACTCCTGGAGATGCCTGTGAGAATTTCAGGGAGCTACCAGGCATGGACATTCCCCCAGCATATACAAAGATCTTCACGTAACTACCTGCAGAAGAGTTTGGGGCTACTACCTCAGAATTCACCTGTCTCCAGAAGAAACCAAAATGCTCCTGGAAATGCCTGGGAGGAGTCCTGGAGAGCTAACAGGAATGGATCTGCCTCCAACATGGACAAAACTCTTCAGGTAACTGCTTAAGGGTCATATGTGGCTGCTACCTTGTCATTTAGCCGTCTGCAGGGGAGGTCATAACACTCCAAAGCTGCCTGGGAGTAGTCCCAGAGAGCTACCAGCATGGACCTGCCTCCAACATAGGCAAAACATCTTGGGTGGCTACCTTGGAGGATTCCGGAGCTGCGACCTGCAAAATTCAGCTCACTACTGGAAAGGAAAAACTGTCCGAAGGTGCCTCAGAGGAGACCCTGGGAGCTACTGGGCATGGACCTGCCACCAGCAAAATCTATGCTCTTCGAGTAGCTACTTGCAGAAGAGTCCGGGGCTGCTATCTGGGCATTCACCGGTCTCCAGTAGAAACCAGACACCTCCAGAAACATTTTGGTTCCTTCCACAGATAGATGAACTCCCAGGTAGCAGCCACAGCCTCTTCTAAGATGACTATGCAAAGAGCATTGTGTATGCTGGAGGCAGGTCCTACATAAGCACTTCCGACTGCCCCATGTCACGCCCAAGGTCAGGAGCGTCTCGCCATGATCCGCCCATTATGGCATGGGTAACAGCATGATCCAGTGACTGGTGTAACAGCTCTGCAGTGTGAGGGGGCGAGCACTTTGTCCCCCTGCATCGCCCGGGGTTCTGGCTCGCTTGCTGGGTGCATCGTTGCTGTCATAGAATCACAGAATCATTAAGGTCGGAAAAGACCTCTAAGATCATAGGTCCAATGGTCAACTCAACACCCCCATGCCTGGTAAACCACATCCTGAAGTGCCACATCTGCACCTTTTTTGAACCCCTCCAGGGACGGGGACTCCACCACTGCCCTGGGCAGCCTGTTCCAATGCCTGACCACTCTTTCAGTAAAGAATTTTTTCCTAATATCCAATCTAAACCTCCCCTGATGCAACTTGAGGCCATTAGGCATCAAGTCAGGTGCTCTCCGCTTGCTTCTGCTCACTTGTTGCCCGCTGCTGCCGGACACTGCACTGTCCTCATCTGGCTTCCCCTCCCACAATGTTTTCCATTGTTTTGCCACCCAGCACACCACTATCTTCTTCTTCTTCTTCTTCTTGGCTGGAATATTGTCCTGTGAGGAAGTCTCTTCTGCATTGTGGGTGTCAGCTGGCACAGGGAGTTTGGTCTGCTTCAGGCAGCAGTAATGCTGCAAAACTAGAGTTGCTTGGCCAAGTTTTACTATGACTGGTAATTGGTGACGTGGGTGTTAGTGACTAGTCAGGTCGTCTTGTACCTGGGCAATTGAAGGGTACAAAGACCCTGTGCAAAGGCACATTTGGGGTGCCTCAATTTGGCTGGGACACGGCAGCACACGGAAAAATATTTGCCCTTGTCATTTTACACTTTGCGTCCTAGCCTCTGGCCTCGGTCGGCACGGGCCATTTGCGAATTATCCGTGACACCAGCTCGGGGCTCACCTGTGGGCAGGGGGTTTTGCTGGATGAGGTCCAGGCAGCACTGGACGAGGCCGTAGAAGGGGTGGAGTGAGCTGGTCAGCCGGTGCAGCGCCAGCTCCGGAATCTCGGCATGCGAGCCCCAGTCAGCAATGCCCGCTCACCAGCCGGGTGAGAGCTGAGATTTCTGTGCTCAGCCATTCCGTGCCTGGCCCCCCGCGGCAGCCGCAGCTCCTCCCCGGGGCGGGCGGGCGGTGGGCGCGGGGCGCTTTACCCCCCAACATCCCCAGGACTTCTGGGTCGCTGGAGCACCGAAGGGGGCACATTGGTGTCCTCAGATGCCCTGCACTTGCTGCCACCCACTTGCCCACCCCTGCCTGCCTGCTGCCCACTGCCGCACTGTCCCCATCCAGCTTCCCCTCCCACGGGATTTTTGAGTGTGTGGCCACTCGGCACACCACCATCTTCTCTCCTTGGGGGGCACGTTGTCCTGTGGGGAGGTCTCCTGCGTCTTGGGGGTGCTGCCCAGCACAGGGCGCTTGGTCTTCTTGCCACCCGCCTTGCCCGATCTGGGGACCACCCAGCAGGAGGCAATGCCTCGCGGCAGCGGTAAGTAGGCAAAACCCCCGCCGGGGCTCCTCCATCGGTTGGGCCATGCGGGGCGGGTGAGGCTGGGGGGCTGGCCAGGGGACTCAGTGGTGGGGTCTGCAGGGGGCTCAGCAGGGGACTCTCCGGAGGACCCTTCAGGGCTCCCTACAGGACTCTCCTTTGAAGTCTCCATAGGACTCTCCTGAGAAGGCTCCCCAGGACTCTCTGGCAGCCAGGTGGGGAGGACCACTGCCATCCCACCCTGCTTCCTCTTGGGGTCCAGCAAGGGGGATGTTGCCACCCCATCCCCCCCCCCAGGAGGGGTCGGCATCCCCCAGCATCACTGCTGCCACTTGATCCTTGGGGCAGTCACCCTCCACCCTGTACTCCGAGAAGCTGGGGAGCTGGCTGAGAAGGGCGGTGCTGTCAGGGACATCGGGGACATGGGGGATGTTGAGGACATCGGGGACGGTGTCCTCACTGTTCTCCAGCACTGCTGCCACCACTCACTCCTTGGTGCAGATGCCCTTCGCCACATACTCTGAGAGGTCGAGGAGCTTGTGGATGAAGAGCTGGGTCAAGCTGGGGCTGGTGGGCGCATTGGGGACAGTGTCTGGCCATCCACAGTGTAGAGCCAGGCGAGCATATTGTTGATGTTGGTGTCACCCGCCTGCTGAGGAAAGGCCTCGGCAAAGGCATCTGACCACTGCTCAGGCAGGTTTGTGGGCTTCTCCAGGGCTGCCAGGATGGTCACCAGTGCTGAAGAAGCAAACAAAACCAACCCAACCCAGGGGCAATGCCAGCTTTCCTCAGCACGGGCCACCTGCCCGTGGGCTCTATCACCCCCAAAAACTCACCTTTGGGCTTTGTCGTTGTTCTGCCAGTCAACTGAACCAGGGCATGTTGGTGGGGGCTGGCAGCAGGGATGCTGTCCTCAATGGCTGCCCCGTTCTTGTTTGAGGCCTCTGCCGGGTTCCAGGCGCTGCCGGGCAGGGTGTGGAGCACAGGGGGACCCTGCACCCAACGCTGAGCAGTGGGGTGGCGGGGTGGCAGGGGGCCGGGGTGGGCAGGGACATGCAGAAGACCGGACCCCGTCAGGCAGAGGGACTCCCACTGGACCACGGCCCCCAGTCCCAGTCCCATCAGCTGGTGGGGCACCAGCGTCCCCAACACCAGCTGCTGTCCCCAGCCATAGGCAGAGGTACAGGGACCAAGCACGCAGCAGAGCAGCACCCCAAAATGGAGCTGCACCCTGCAGAGGAACTGCACCACCTGCCGTGGGGCCCCCAGGGCCCTGGCACCCCCTGCCAGGTGGTGGCCTGGGCCAGCTGGTAGGTGACAGCGTGGAGCTGGGCAGGCTTGCAGGACACCGGCAGCCCTGGGACAGAGGGCAACACGCTGGCAGTGACTGGTGGTGAAGCTCATGCCGGCCACCTCCGACACCATCGTCAAGGGGAGAAGGGAACCTCTCTGTTGCGGGAAGCAAAGAGGGGTGACGGGGTGAGACACTGGCAGGCAGAGCTGGCTGGGGGGTTACCCGGAGGGCAGGAGCACCAGGAGGAACGGAGGCCTGCTGCTGTACGTGCTGTGGTGGTTGGTCAGGGTGGGGTTTGCTGGGGGAAAGCAGCATTCTGGGGGGGGCGTCCGTCCCCATGGCAATCATTCCACCAGCACCTGCTTCAGTCAGCCTTGGGAGGGTTTGATTTTTCATTCCACATTTTCCCATCCCAATGATTCCCCATCCTCCCCCAGTGGTGGGGTGAAGGGGGCTGGGGCGCTTTTGCGTTGGTTTTGTGCTCCCCCTCTCTGCCCCAGGGAGGGGAAACTGCTGCTCCCAACTAGGGTGGAACCAGCACCGGTACCAGTACCATGCAGCCATGATGGGGAGCAAAGTTTGGCAACCGAGCAGAGAGGCTGGGATGCAAAATAGCATTACAAGAGGAATTCATGCATTTGTGCACGAGCTGTCCCAATGAGTCTGAGGCGCCCCGAGTGCGGTCTTACACATGGCTCTCACACCTTTCAAGCATTCAGGTCCAGCGCAATTTGAACTTAACACACACACACACGTGCTGCTGCTGTGTTGCAGAGCAGCTCTAATCCCATGGCACCGTCATCCCTCTGCTTCTTTCTTGATCCAGACGTCCCTGGAGTCGGTCTTGCTGCAGTTCTTTCTCCCTAAGGGGAGGGTTTCCCGGAGGTGTCGGGGGGGGGCTGGGATGCTGGTGGGATCTGGGTAGTCCAGGGGGGTGTCGGGGGTGGCTGGGATGAGCTGGAGTCCTTCAGTCCTGCTGACTGAAGCACGGCTATTCAGTACACAACATCAGGTATCTCTCGCTCTCTGTCTCTCTTAAGGAACTTGATCCAATTTCATACTCTGAAAACGAATTGCTGCGACAGTTAGGGAACAAGATTTTCATAAAAGAGTCCCTGGGGCGTCCCCTTGTGGGGGTCCCTGGGAGGTACTTGTGGGGGTTGCTCATACTGGGGTGAGAGATGAGCATTACTGGGGGTGATGGTAGCAGCATGGGGTGGGGGATGTGGGTACAGCCTGAGGTGGGGGGCCAGGGTGGACGAGGGTCCCTGTGTCGGGGAGGGGGGCAGTGCTTTTGTTCACCTCCGTTTGAGCTGAAGGCCTGTGATCCAGCCTTCGCCAAACGAGAACTTCAGTTTCTGGGCGTTTGTCGCGCTGCAGTGCTTTGCCCCCGTATCGAGTCACCGGTCAGTCCTAGAAACCCTGAACTGAACAGTCCCAAAGCAGGGAGGGCCTGCGCACGTTCTGGCTCGCTCGGTGTAACTTGCGCGTCAGTCTGTGTCTGCCTTTGCTCGCTGCCCTTCTCTTTCAAGGGATGATCTTTGGGAGGCTCTGCAGCACGGACCTCCGCCCTCCATCGACCCACCGCAGCGTGCCTGCATTTCACGCCTGCTGTTCAACATTCTTTCCTCTCAAAGTTGCGATCAGAAACTCCACCCGGAGGAGAGCTGCTCGCCTCGCAACCTCACTAAGAAAATCCAAGAGCAGAAGGAAGAGCTGGGCCCGCTGGTGGACCTGACGGCCAGAGCTCGCTGCTACAGGCCAGAGCTCAGTCTTGGTCTTGCTGTTGCGGAAGCGAAGCTCTGTGATGCTGATGTGCCCCTTCCAGGGGAGCGCCGGGCGGCCGTGCCGGGGATCGTCCCCATCCCGGGCGCAGGGAAGCGTCGTGGGGCAGCGGGCGGGCGCCCTTCCCGGCGGGGTCCGCCCGTGCAAGGGGCACGCCGGCGGCTGGCGAGAGCTGCGAGGAGCCTTCACCTGCGCCCCGGCCCAGCCGGCTCTGAGAGCATCCCCGACGGCTCCCCGGCCCCGCAGGAGGCCGAGGTCCCAGAGCCCTGCAAGGCCTGGCCACGAGTCTGACGCGGGGTGCCGGGGCGCAGGCCGTGCTGCCGCACCCGGCAGAGCCCCGGCCCCGGGCGTGAGCGTCAGACGCGGGAGATGCGGGAAGGACGCGGGGGGAAGAAGAAAACGCCGGGGGGGCGCGAAGGGGCCCGCATCCCCCCGCCCGCCAGCTCCAGAGGCTTCTCCGGTATCCACCGCTTCCCGCTCCCGCCCCGGTGCACCACGGAAAGCCTTTTCCCCGGGCCGCCTCGGTGCACCACGGAAAGGCTTCCCCCGGGCCGCCTCGGTGCACACGGAAGGCCTTCCCCCGGGCCGCCTAGGTGCACCACGGAAAGCCTTCCCCCGGGCCGCCTCGGTGCACCACGGAAAGGCTTCCCCCGGGCCGCCTCGGTGCACGCGGAAGGCCTTCCCCCGGGCCGCCTCGGTGCACCACGGAAAGGCTTCCCCCGGGCCGCCTCGGTGCACCACGGAAGGCCTTCCCCCGGGCCGCCTCGGTGCACCACGGAAAGGCTTCCCCTGGGCCGCCTCCCTGCGTTGGTCTCCAGGGGCCAGGACCAACCTTTGCCTCTGCTCCACCACCCCAGCCTCAGCAGAGCCCAGCTGCGACGCGGACGCCCGCCAGCTCGGGCTGCCCGCCAGGAGGGCATCGTCTGCCCATGGCACCGCTCACACAGGCGCACAGAGACTGGGGCTGCTTGCTTGCCTTGCTACCTCAAACTGCAAACATAGCCCGAGGGTCCCTGCCTGGGGCCTCCAGCAGCCCTGCTCCGAAAATGCGAACGTCTGCAGATAGCTGGCAGCCAGAAGGGGCGAGCCTGGAAAGCTGTTGCTCAGCCTCATCTGCCCTTGGCATCCCTTTCCAATGTCCACAAAGACTGGGGCTCCCGCTTGCCCTGGCACCTCACCGGAGCCTGGTGGCCGCTGGCAGCAGACGAGGAGAAGGCTGAGCTTTTCCACAACCTTTTGGCCGCAGTCTCCGTTGCCAGCCTCTCACCCACACCTCTCGAGCGGATGGGCCCCAGGACAGCGACTGGGGGAGCAAGGTCCATCCCCCTGTGAGAGAGGATCGGGTTCATGACCACCTGAGGAACCTGCACAGACAGAAGGCGGTGGGACCTGACGAGATGCGCCCCGGAGTCCTGAGAGAGTTGGCTGACAGAGCTGCCAAGCCCCTCTCCATGATAGTTGAAAAGTCATGCAGCCAGGTGAAGCCCCAGTGACAAAAAGGGAACCATTACACCCATTTTTAAGAAGGGTAGAAAGGAGGACCCTGGGCACTACCGACCTGCCAGCCTCACCTCTGTGCCTGGGAAGATCACGGAGCAGATCCTCCTAGAAGCTGTGCTAAGGCACATGGAGGACAGGGAGGTGATTCGAGACAGCCAGCGTGGCTTCACCACGGCCAAGTCCAGCCTGACCAACCTAGTGGCCTGCTAGGATGGCATGACTGCATCAGTGGACAAGGGAAATGTAATGGACATCACCCAGCCGGACTTCTGTGAGGCCTTTGACGCAGTCCCCCACAACACCCTCTCAATCGGAGAGGTATGGAGCTGATGGGTGGACTATTCAGTGGATGAGGAATGGGCTGGATGGCCATGGACTCCAGAGAGCAGCAGTCAGCAGCTCGATGTCTGGATGGAGAATAGTGATGAGTGGTGTCCCTCAGGGGTCCATACTGGGACCAGTGCTGTTTAATATCTTCATCAGTGACCTAGACAGCAGGATCGAGTGCACCCTCAGCAAGTTTGCAGATGACACCAAGCTGAGGGGTGCAGTTGAGACGCCTGAGGGAAGGGACACCATCCAGAGGGACCCGGACAGGCTGGAGAGCTGGGCACGTGTGAACCTCAGGAGGTTCCACAAGGCCAAGGGCAGGGTCCCGCACCTGGGTCAGGGCAACCCCCCACATCCATACCAGCTGGCGATGAAGGCACTGAGAGCAGCCCTCAGGAGAGGGGCCTGGGGTGCGGGGGGATGAAGAGCTGGATGTGATCAGACATTGAGTCCTCACAGCCCCAAAGGCCACCCGTCCCCTGGGCTGCATCCCCAGCAGCGAGGGCACAGGGCGAGGGGGGGGGGATTCTGCCCCTCTGCCCCGCTCTGCTGAGACCCCCCGGGAGTCCTGCGTCCAGCTCTGGAGCCCTCAGCACAGGGCAGAGCTGGAGCTGTGGGAGCGGGGCCAGAGGAGGCCCCAGCCATGACCCGAGGGCTGGAACCCCTCTGCTGGGAGGAGAGGCTGGGAGAGCTGGGGCTGCTCAGCCTGGGGAGGAGAAGGCTGCAGGGAGACCTGAGAGCAGCTGTCAGGGCCTGGAGGGGCTGCGAGAGAGCTGGGGAGGGACACTTTATCAGGGAGGGGAGTGACAGGACGAGGGGCGACGGCTTTAAACTGAAAGAGGGGAGATTTAAACTGGATATAAGAAACTTTTTACAGTGAGGGTGATGCAACGCTGGCCCAGGTTGCCAAGAGAGGTGGGAGATGCCCCATCCCTGGGAACATTCAAGGTCAGGTTGGACAGGGCTCTGGGCAACCTGATGCACAGAATCACAGAATGTTCGGGGTTGGCAGCACTGAAGCCCTCACTGACCAGCTCTGCACCAGGCCCAGCTGCCTGCATCTGTTCACTCTGGACCCTACTGAGGGCCTGGGGTAGCCACACTTGCAGGGATCCTCATGCCTCCCCCCCCCCTCCTTTCTCCCACACCCCCACACCCCCAGGAAGAAGAGAAGGGGGCCCACTGTGGTTTAACTCGTTTTATTTAGACTCATAAAGGTAACTCTGCGGCCCAGCTGGACCGTGCACATGGGGCCAAGGCCCAGTAGAAACGCAGCAGTAGGTCTGGAGCGGGGTGGGACGGGGTGAGCTGCAGCGGGGCGCGGCGCCCGGGCTGCCAGAGGAATGGTCAGTCGTTAAGAGGAGAGTTTACGAGAGCTGCCCGCAGTCGGTAATGGTGATCTTCTTGCTCGTCTTGCCATCTTTGGAGCCACAGCGCTCCATGGCCTCCACCACGTTCATCCCCTCCTTGACGCGGCCGAAGACGACGTGCTTGCCATCCAACCTGCAGGAGAAGCACCAGTCACCATGGGCATCCTCCATCCCCACGCAGGGACCTCGACTGCCACCTCCCTGCCGGGGTGGATGCTGGGGACCACCCGCAGCCTCCCCCCTCCGCTCACCATTCAGTCTTGGCAGTGCAGATGAAGAACTGGGAGCCGTTCGTGTTGGGGCCAGCGTTGGCCATGGACAGGATGCCAGGGCCCGTGTGCTTCAGGATGAAGTTCTCATCGGGGAACTTCTCCCCATAGATGGATTTGCCGCCAGTGCCGTTGTGGCGCGTGAAGTCGCCACCCTGAAAAAAAAAAGCGGCATTTCAGGTCCTCAGCGCAGGAGAAGACTCTCGAACCGGGCACAGCGGCCCTGCAGGGGCTGCAGGCAGGAGGCAGAGCCGCCTTCCCACCCCAAATCTGCCGGCACCCAACACCAACACCCACGCAAGCGCCAGCTCTCCTCACCCGCCCACCTCCCCGCTGCGGCGGGCGCGCCACACACCTGGCACATGAACCCAGGAATGATTCTGTGGAAGCAGGACCCCTTGTAGCCAAATCCCTTCTCGCCGGTGCTCAGGGCGCGGAAATTTTCTGCAAAAGGAAGAGGAAAACCGCAGTGAGCGGCTTCGCTCGGACCGGCGTCGGGGAGAGCGTCGGGGCTCGGCGCAGCCCGGCGCCGCGTTACCAACCTGCTGTCTTGGGGACCTTGTCTGCGAAGAGCTGCAAAGGGAGGAGAGGCCGTTAGCCAGGCTGGGGTGCAGACCGGCTGCCCCCCCGCCCCGGGGGGCACCCCCAGCCCGCGGGGAGCCCTCCCCCAGCTGCAGAACCCCCCCCTCTGGAAACTCTGAGCTAAGCGACGCGGCATCCACCCGAGCTGCGGCAGATGCGGATTAAATTTTAAAAATTAAATTAAATAAAAAAAAGCCCTGGTTGCCCTCGAGCGGGAGCGGCCGCGCCTCCCAGTGCCCCGGGGCCGGAGCGGGAGGCAGCGGGGGGGCAGCGGGGGCTGCGGCAGCCGCAGCCATGCCCGGAGCGCAGGCCCGGCCGTGCCGGAGATGCCTGAGACGCTCGGCGGGGCGAGAAGCGCCCGGCCGGGACCGGGCTGCCCAGCGGAGCATCCCCGGGGTGAGGACGGGGATCGGGGGCCGGGGGTCGCCCCGCTGCAGCCGCCGAGGGGCGGCCGGGACAAAATGGCGGCGCGGGGAGCGGGAAGGGCCGGGGCGAGGCCGCCCGGGAGCGGCGGGAAGGGGCCGGGGGCGGCGAGCGGGGGCTGCCCGGGCTGCGGGCGGGGCCGGCCGCCCGCTCCGCCGCCGCGCTCGGCCCTTTGTTCCCCGCCGGGACCGGCACCGAGCCCCCCCCCCCCCATCGATCGCGGGGGCCGTGGCCACGTGGAGGCGGCCCCCCCCGCCCCGGCCGCGCAGGCGCGGAGCCCCCCGCCCCGCAACGGCCCCGGCCAGGAAATGGCGGCACCGCCGAGCCCCCCGCCCCCCTCCCCCCGCCGCCGCCGCCGCCGCCTCATGCACCGCACCCCCCCACCCCATCCCGCCCCCCACCTCGAAGGTGACGCGGCCCAGGGGCTCGCCGTTGGCGGCGATGTCGAAGAAGACGACGGGGTTGGCCATGGCGGGGCGGGAGCGGGGCGGCGGCGACGGCTCCGGACGGCGGGCGCGGCGCAGCAGAAGGAGGCGGGCAGCCCGCCGCCGCTTATATAGGGGAGGGGAGAGCCCGCCTCCCCCGCGGCGCCGGCCAACGGCCGCTGGCGCTGCGGCGGAGCGGCGGGGCGGACGGCCAATCGGCGAGGCCGCGTTTGAAAAGGAAGGGGGGAGGGGGGAGAAGAAGCGGGGGCGCGCGGGTCTGGCGGACAGGCAGGGCGGGGCGCGCATGCGCGGTGCGGGGGAGCGGTGCGGGGCCCGGGCTGATGGCGGGGGGTGGGGGGACGGGGCGCGCTCCCCCCGCGGTGAACCCCGCAGCCCCCGGGCGAGGCCCCCCCCCCACCCCCTTCCCGCCGTTAATCATTGATGGCGGCGGGCACGCTTCACCGCCCGCCCCACCCCCCCCCCACCGCAGCCGTCGCGGGGGGGGGGGGGACGGGACAGGACACACAGGACCCAGCCACCCCCCCCAACCCCCCGCACAGCGGGGGACAAAGAGCCGCGGGGGGACACGCGGGGAGCCCCGCCGGAACGAAATCCTTTAATAGCGACCGGGAGACGTACAGGGACATGGGGGGGCGGGGGGGGGCCGAGCCCCGGGGGGGGCCGAGCCCCGCACCCCCCCCCCCCGGCGCGTATCTGACACGGGGAGCAGCGTATGCACATGTATACAGCGACGCGATTGCCTTTAAATACGTGGGGGGGGTCTCGGGGGGGGGGTAGTGTTTCTACACTATGTACAGCCTTGTGCTTCTGGGGGGGGGGGGGGGAGCCCATCCGTCCGTCCGTCCGTCCGTCTCCTCGCGTCCCTTCTGCGGAGCCCCCTTGCTGGGGGGGGTCCTGGCTCGGTGGTGGGCAGGAGCACACCGGTGCTGCCCCCCCCCAGCCCCGTGGTGGGGTTCGGGGGGGGCTGGCGGGGGGGGGCGAGGATGTCTCAGTTGTTCTCGAAGAGGGAGAGGAGGTCGTCGTTGCTGCTGCTGGGGTGGTCGGGGGGGCCCAGGTAGGAGAGCAGCTCGTCGGGGTTCGTCAGCTCGGGCAGGAGCTGGGGGCGGCAGCGTGTGACCACCGGTGTGTCCCCCCCCCAGCTCCCCCCCACCCCCCCCACGGCAGCCAGGGGTCCCGAACCGACAGCGGGACCCCCAGCCCCCCCCCCCCTCCCCGCTCCGGGGTACTCACGTCGAGAGCAGGCTCGGACCCGTCGCCCGTGGCGGCCATGCCGGGCGCGGGGGGGAAGGTGAGGTCGGCGGGGGGGGCCAGGGGGGGCCGTGCCGGCGCGCTCCGGTGGTGCAGCGGCTGCGCCGGGACCGGGGGGTGCAGCCCCGGTTGCACCGGGGGGTGGGACGGCTCCATCCGCCCCGGCTGGGGCAGCTGGGGGGGGAGCACAGTGGTGAGACCCCCCCCCTCCACCGGGACCCCCCACTCCCGGGGGGGGCCTGGCGGGGGGAGCCCCCCACCCGCAGCCCCGCTGACCTGTGTGGGGGGCTTCTCAGGGGCCAGGAGGCCACCGGCGATGTCGGACTGGTAGGAGATGGGGGGGGGTCCCGGGGCGAAGTCGCTCAGCGTCGGCGTGCCGGGGGGGGGGAACGGCTCGGGGAAGCCCCCGGGGCCTGGAAAGCTGGAACCTGCGGGAGCAACGCAGGCGGTCGGGTGGGTCGGGGGGCACAGAGAGGGCCCACCCCGTCCCCCGTGGGTGCCCCCGTACCCGGGGTGCCATAGTCGGCGGCGGCACCGGGCGGCGGCGGCGGCAGCGCCGGGAAGGGCGCGGAACCGGGCCCCAGCGCCGCGATCATCTCCATGATGCTGGGCAGCACCATGTGCGTGGGGCTGAGGGTCCGGCACCGCTTCAGCGCCGGCCCCTCCGGCTCCTCCTTGACGTGGACGTCGGGTTTGACCGGGACGGGTTTCCAGCTGCACGTCGGGTCGATGGTGATCTCCTCGTGCTCCGAGCTGCGGGAGGGGAGAGGGGGGGTCAGGGTGAGGGGATTCGGCTGCACGGCCCCCCCAGGGATGCTGCCGGTGACGGACGGGACAGACGGACAGGGAACGCTTACTTCTGGATGTAGATCAAGATGCCCAGCATGTACTGGTCCACCTCCAGCCCCTCCAGCAGCGCCGTCTTACTGCAGGCAGGGAGAAGCGGGGTGAGCGCAGGGAGACCCCTCCCAGGCAGGGGAACCCCCCCACCCCCGGCAGGGCCCCCCCACTCACTTGCAGACCGGACACCGCCACGTCCCCCTCTCGCAGTTGAGCTGCAGGTAGGACTCCAGGTCGAAGCACTGCAGGGGGAGAGCGGTGGCTGAGCTGGCGGGGGGGGGGACACGGGGGTGGGGGACACCCCCCAGCCCCCCGCCGCCTCCACCCCTACCTGTATGTGGCGGCAGTCGTGGCCCCTGGCCGGGAGCTGAATCCTCCGGAAGGTGATGGGACACTTGAGGGACACCTTGATGGCCGTCTGCTCCACGCCGTCCTCGCCGTTGGGCCCCGGGGTGCCGGGGATGGTCCCGCTGCTGAAGTTCCGCTTGACTGGGGCGGGGGGGACACACACCGAGGGTCAGAACTGGGATACTGGGATGGCGCTGGCAGCGCGGTGGCATCTGGGCACGGTGCCCCATCACCCCCCCGCCACGCTGCGGCCCCAGACCAGGGTGTCCCCCCACGCCCACCCTGTCCCCCCCCCCCAGCCGCGGCGCTCACTTTTGGTGATGCAGTGCTCGGCGGGGAGCAGGCGCTTCTTGATCAGCCCCTGCAGCACCGAGCGCACCGAGGGCCGGTGCACCAGCTGCAGGACGAAGAGGTGGGACTGCGGAGAGACGGCGTGGGGGGGGGGCTGAGCTGCTGCCGCCGCGACCGCAGCCCCCCCCGAGGCCCGGACCCCCCTCCGCCGGCGACTCACGCAGCAGCAGGCGGTGACGGTGATCTGGATGGTGTTCCTGCCGGGCTGGCAGACGTGCTTCAGGTAGAGCGGCTTGTGGGAGGTCTTGTTGTCGCCGCGCTCGATGGTGAGCGGCGTGGCGTTGACGCTGACCTGCACCGAGGCCGGCCAGTTGGTGTTCATCTGCCGGTCCTCGTGGTGGTAGCACTTGAACTGGAGCTCCAGGTCGGGCCTGGCAGGGCGGGCAGGGGTGTGGGCGGCGGGGCGAGCAGGGGGTGCGCCCGCACGCGAGGCCCTGGGCTGGGTACTGCCGCGCCGCGCCGCGCCAGGCAGCACCGTGCTGTGCCGGATGCCACTGCGCCATGCAGCACCGTGCCAAGCAGTGCCCTGTGCCACCACGCACCGTGCTGTGCCGGGTACCACTGCACCATGCAGCACCGTGCCAAGCAGTGCCCTGTGCCACCACGCACCGTGCTGTGCCGGGTACCACTGCACCATGCAGCACCGTGCCATGCCAGGTACTGCCGCGCACCGTGCTGTGCCGTGGCACGCCGGGTACCACTGCGCCATGCAGCACCACGCTGTGCCATGCAGTGCCAGGTACCACCGCGCACAGTGCCATGCCGCGCAGTACCAGGCACCACTGCGCACCGTGCTGTGCCATGGCATGCCATGTACCCCCGTGCCATGCAGCACCGTGCTGTGCCACACAGCGCCAGGTACCGCCGCGCCATGCCGACCCACACCGCGGCACAGCACACCATGCCAAGCTGCGCCATGGCACAGATCGCCACGCACAGCACCACGTGGCGACGAGCCACGCTGCGTAGCGCCGCGCCGCGCAGCACCCCGTGACGCCGCAGTGCCCCCCCCCCGCCGAAGCCCCCACCTCATCATGAGGGTCTTGTAGACGGAGTCGCGCAGCTGGAAGACGTGGTTGCTGACGGCCAGGTTGTGCTGCAGGCGGAAGGGCTCCAGCACCACGCCGTCCCGCACCGGGAAGGTCAGGCGCAGCTCCTCGCCGGGGGCCGGCCCTGCCGGGGACGCCGTCAGCAGGGACCCCGCGCCCCACCATGCCCCACCCACTGACGGCCCACCCTGCAGGGAGCTCCGCCCCAGAAAAGAGGCCCCTCCCACTCCAGGACACCCCTGTCCCTATGCAGGAAGCTCCTCCCACACAGAGGCCCCACCCCTGCAGAGGGGAGGCTCCTCCCACTCCATGACACCCTGCCCCTATGCAAGAAGCCCCTCCCACACAAGGAGGCCCCACCTCCACATCAGACACCCCTGCCACTCTGCAAGAGCCCACCCCTATGCAAGAAGCCCCTCCCACTATACAGCCACACCCCATCCATGCTGGAAGCTTGTCCCACTGATGGCCCCTCCCACTATTCAAGAGGCCCCTCCCACTCCAGGAGGCCCCACCCCTATGCAAGAAGCCCCTCCCACTCCAGGAGGCCCCACCCTCACAGTGGAAGCCCCTCCCACCAAAACAACCACTCCTCTGAAGCCCCTCCCACACAGGCCTCACCCTTTTCACAAGCCCCTCCCACTTCTCACAGCCCTGCCCCCTTCCCAGAAAGCCCCTCCCACTGCTTCAATCTGCCTTTTTATTGGCCATATGTGAGGGCCCCCCAAAACCCTGGCAGTGGCCACGCCCCTTGTACTGAAGCCCCACCCTTTCCTTCAATTCCCCCCCACGGCACTTAAAGGGGCAATGACCACCGGGCTGGCAGCGGTGGGGCCCACACCGGGGGGGGAATCTCTGGGATGTGCCCCCCCCTCACTCCCCCCGCCCCGCCGGGGGCACCTACCCGAGGGGGACGGGTGCAGGGAGGTGACGCTGGGCTTCATGTCCGGCAGGAAGGGCGACTTCACGTCCTGACCCGGGGACGCGTAGGGGGGGATGCCGCTGCCCGGCGTCATGGGCGGCGTGGGGTTCCCGGCCAGCGGCGAGCTGGGGTACCCCGGCAGCGACCGGCCCGGCTGCGGAGGCAGTGCCACCCTCAGCGCCCCGCCGCGCCGCCACTGCCCCCCGCCCCCCCCCGGTGCCGGCACTCACCCCGTTGACGGCCGCCTGGCTGTAGGCGCCGAAGCCAGCGCCCTGCCCATTGAACTGCTCAGCCGGCTGCGGGAGGAGGAAAGCCCCCGGGGGCTGGCACCGGGCGACAGCAGACCCCCGGTGCCCCCCGCCCCGTGCCCGCTGTCCCCCCTCCGCTACCTTGTAGTAGGGTCCGGCATTGCCCGAGGCGGAGAGGTACTGGCCCATGCCCTGCTGCAGCCTGTGGCCGGGGTAGGAGGGGGACGGAGCGGAGGGCTGGGGGGCACTGGGAGCGTACTGGGCACCGGCCGCAGCGTACTGCCCGCCCTGGAGGTACTGCTGCGCCGGGTATCCCTGCGGGGCGGGGGGTCAGCGCCGATGGGGCGGGGGGGGACACACGACGGTCCCGGCATGCCACGGTCCCTGCCGGCGCGGGTGCTCACCTCACTGGAGTACGCCCGCTTGAGGCTCTGCCGGGGGAGCTGCTGGCTCGGGGGGGGGCCAGGGTAGGTGTGCTGGGGCATCCGCTGCCCGCCGTACAGCGAGCCGGCGCCGGGAGCCCGCGCGGGGCTCATGCTCACCGGGGAGATGCCGGAGGGGGCCACGACACCCGCCATGCCAGCCGGGCTCATGCCAGCAGGGCCGCGGGGTCCGGCGTGGGGCAGGAACTGGCTGCTGAAGGGCTGCCCCGCGCCCATCTGCGGCGGGGAGGGAGGGGAGGGGGATCACGGCGGGGTGGGGGCGGCCGCTGGGCCCCCCCAGCTCCGCTGCCACCCGGCTCTTACCGCGCCGTACTGGCTCAGCTCCTGGCTCTGCTTCTCCTGCAGCGCCGCCACCGTCGCCGTCGCCGTCGCCGTGGCCGTCGCGGCAGCAGCGGCCACGGCGGCGGCAGCGGCCGCCTGGGTGAAGTCAGCGGGGGGCCGAGCGGCGTGTGAGGGGAGCCCCATCCCGCCGGGGCCGCCGGGGCTGCCGGCGTAGCTGGAGGACGGAGAACCGGGGAAGCGGCGTGCGGCCATGCCGCTGGCGCGTGGCACGTCGCGGCGGGGTGGGGGGTATGGGACCGGCTTTACCTGGCGGCGAAGCCCGGCGTGCCAGGGTAGGCGCCGCGGCCGTAGACCCCGGGTTGGACGTAGCCCTTCCCGGGCGCTCCCTCGGCGAACGGCTGCTGCTGCAGGAACGGCGGCGAGCTGACGCCCGAGCCGGCGCCCGCCATGCCGGGCAGCAGCGGGGTGCTGGAGCTGCTCCCGCCGGGGCCCATGGGGCTGCCGAAAACCTGGGGGGACGGGGAGGCGGGGGGGCACAGGGGGTCAGCCCTGCCCGCTGCGGGGGTCCCCAGGGCAGGGGGGGGGGACGCGGAGGGTACCTGGCTCTGGGAGGTGTTGCTGACACCCCAGACGGTCGTTACCACGGAGAGGGATCCCGCCGGCTGATTGGTGCTCGGTTGCCAAGGAACAGCCTCGTATGCAAATGAACCATCACTAAAAAGATTTAAAAAAAAAATAAAACACCCCCAATTAATGAAAGCGAAGGGTGACGGTGCGGGAGGGGGGGGTGGGGGGGTGGGGGGGGCTCACCCGTGCGGCGTGGGCGGCAGGGAGGGTTTCATGGGGTTCATGGAGGTCATCGGCGGCGGGCACAGGCGGGGGGCTCCGAGGCGGCGGCGGGGCCGGCGTCAGCGTCAGCGGGGCTGCGGGCGGGAGGGGGATGAGGGGGCGGCAGGGACCCCCCCAAACCTGGGCCTCCGCCATCGGGCCCGGCGGGGGGGGGGGGATCGCGGCGCCCCAGGAACCCCCGCGGGCACAGACACACCCCCCCCCCCGCGCGCCGTGGGCTCTCCCTCCCCCCCCAGGGAACCGCGGGGACTTCCCAAGGCGACACCCGGGGAGGGGGGGACGGGCCAGATCAGGCTCACCCCCCCCCCGGGTATATTTGGGGGGGACGCGGGGTCACCCCAGCACTTTCGCTCCCCCCCGGGAGGTGCCACCGCCCCCCCCCCCCGCCGCTGACAGCCCCCTCCCCCCCCCGCGACACCGCGCGGCCGGGCCGCCCCCCCCCCCCCCGGCGTTGTCATGGCAACCGGCCCCGGGGGCGGCGGGGGGGGGGGGGGGGCGCGGGGCCGTTTGCAGCCGCGCGCGCGGCCCCTCCCCGCGCGCCCCTGCCCGCACTCACCGTCGCGAGCGGCCCAAAATGGCCCTGGCGGCGCCGGGCGCGCGCGGCTGCGCGGAAGCTGCGCGGGATTTTCAGCCCGCGCGCGGCCCCGGCTCCATGGCGGGGGCGCGGGGGGGGCGGGGCGCGGGGCGGGGCGGGGCCGAGCCGAACCCAACCGGACCGGGCCGGGCCGGGCCGAGCCGAGCCCGCGCCGCCGCCGCCGCGCACAATGGGGCCGCGAGCTCATCAGTATGCACGGGCCGCCCCGCCCCGCCCCGCCCCGCCAGGCGCGGGCAGCCGAGCGCCGAGCGGTGCTCGTGACACTGGGGGGGGGGGGGAATCGCGCGTGTGACGACCCGCGCGTGAGCGGTGGGGGAGGGGGGTGACACCGGGCGCGACACGCGCGTGCGGCGGCGTGACGGGCGCCCGTGACAGCAATGGGCGGGGCCGGGGGCCGCGCGTGCGTGCGGCGGAGCCCACGCGTGTGTGTGAGCGGCGGGGGGGGGAGGAACGCTCCCCCCGCGCGCGCCGGGGTGCCCGCGTGATCGCGACGCGCGACAGCGCGACCTCCCCCTTCCCCCCCCCAGAGGCTGCCCTCGCGCGCGCGAACACCCGTGGCCGGGCATGGGGGGTCGCGCACCCCCACCCCCCTCCCCCCCCCCGCACCCCACGCGTGAAGCAGGACCCGCGCGGCGCCGGCAGCTCTCGGTGTTTATTGGGAAGCCGAACGCGACCCCGGCCGGGGGCTGCCCCCCACCCCCCCCCCCCCCAACCCCCACGGGTGCTCGGGGAGGGGGACGGGGTGGGGGACCCCCCCGAGGGACTGGGAGGAACTGGGAAGCGGCTGGGCCGGCGGCACTCGGCGAGGGGGGGGGGCTGCGGGGGGGGGGGGGTCACCTCCCAGCCCCACTCCCCCCCCCCCCCGGCGGCTGCACCCCCGCCCGGGTGCGCGAGGGTCGGTGGTTACGGGGGGCGAGCGGGGGCCGGACGCCGCCGCCCGCGCTCAGGCCAGGCCCTTGAAGGCGTCGAGGTTGAAGGCCGTGTCCAGCAGCCGCTGCAGCTCCGTCACGTGCGTCTTCTTGTTGCCCGTGGCCGGCGCGGCCGCCGGCTCCCTCCCCGCGTACCTATAGGGGAGAAGGCGGGCGGTGAGGGGGGGGTCCGCACCCCACATCCCCCCCCCAAGCATCACGGCCGTCCCTCGGGTCCCCACCAGACGGGCTTGGCGCGGTTGATGGTGGTGCGGAGCCGGGGCTTGACGTAGTCGTAGTAGCCCTGGTTCTTGTGCTCCTCCTGGCACCACACCAGCTCGGCCGCCGGGTACTTCTGGGCCTCGCGCTGGAGGAGGTCGAAGGGGAACGGCGAGAGCTGCGGGGGGACAGGGAGCAGCGTCACGGCGGCGTCACGGCGGTGTCGCCACCCCCGGCCCCGAAGGCGGCCGGACCCCGCTCACCTGCTCCACCCTGGTGATGGCCACGTCAGCCTCCATCTGCCGGGCCTTGCGCTCGCGCGTCAGGTCGTAGTAGACCTTCCCGGTGCAGAACAGCACCCGCTTCACCCGCTCGGGGCTCTGGGCCGCGGCGCCGCCGTCGGGGATGACGCGGAGGAAGTGGGTGCCTGCCAGCGGGGGGTGGGACACGCCATCACCCACCACCCCGGCACCCACGTCCCGCGCCCGCCCCGGCAAACCGCAGAGACAGAGCCAGACCCGCTGGTACTGGGAGCGGCTCCCAGTACGAACCATCGCGGCCCGGCGGGACGCGGAGCGAGGAAGCGCGACGGCGAAGCCGAGCCACGGCTCCCCGAGGTGCCGGCCTCGCCGCTCCGATGAGCCGGGCCGCCGGCTGCCATGGGGATGGCAGCCACGATGGCGTTGGCGTCGCTCTGCGGCACGCGGTGGTCGCTGCCAAGCGGACTTTCCCCGAGGCCGGCCGGCTCCTGCCCTTCACCCTTCATCCCGGGGGCCAAACACCCGCCCGGGGGCCGCGCGTACCTGGCAGCATGTCGTTGAAGCTGGAGCGGGCTTCAGGGTGACGCAGCAGCGACTTCGGAGTGAAGATGATCAGCTGGGGGGGGGGAGAGGAGGCAGAGCGGGGCGGTCAGCCTCGCCGGGACGCCTCCGCACGCCGGCGTGCCCGAGCGCGGGATCCGCGACGAGAGATTTCCTCCTCGCCCGGCTGCTGCGCTCTGCCGGATCGGGCACCGGTCGCCGACGGCACCGGCTTTCCCAGCGTGGGTTTCCCCGGCGGAAGGGTTTGCGCTGCCGGGGAGCTGCCCCGCGGCGGGACTGGGTTATTTACCCCCGGTCGCAGCCCGCGTGCCCCCAGCACCCTGAGGCCCGAGGCCCAGGCAAAGCGCCCGGCGTTTGCCACCGAGGCGCAGGACGGAGCCCGCGGCGAGCCCCGTGCCCCGGCTGGGCAGGGACGCAGGGCTGCCGTGGCCGGGCAGCGCGCCGGGCGCCGAGCCGCCAGCACTGACCGGCTTGCGGAAGGGCAGCAGGATCTGGCGCCGGAGGACGTGGAAGAAGTTGGCCGGCGTGGAGCAGTTGACGACGATCCAGTTGCAGTCGTAGAGCTGGCGCACGTCAAAGTCGTCCAGCTTCTGCCTCGGCGGGCGCGGGGATGGCAAGAAACACACGGTGCCTCTTGGCCTCGCGGCTCCGGCAGGGGGGAGAAGAGAGGCCCCCAGCCCCCCCACCCCGAGTGCACAGAGCCCCAGGCGAGGTTGCAGGTCTGTGCCCGCCACCTCAGGGGGCCACGGGGGTCCCTACCGCCGCTTTGGGGGCCACCCACCCCCCCTCGCCGTGCAGCGGCCCCTGGGGCGGCGGAGCTGTAGCCTGGGCAGTGGGGGTCAGCCCCTTCCCCCAAACCCCCCCCTCGTGCCGCGGGGCGTCCCACGGCTCCCAGCTCCGTGACACCATCCCAGCCCGGCCGGGCGTCCCTGCCCTCCCTCCCCGTCTCGCATCCGCTGGATCCAGGACACGGCACGGCCGCCACTCACGGGGAAGACGTCGGGATCGTCGTTGCACATCTGCAAGAACCGCTCCGGGCGGGCGGAGGAGTGCTCGGGACCCTGCGGGGACGCAGCGGCGGGGAAGGGTGAGCAGCGAGCGAGGAGCTGACGCAGGGCACGCCGCCCTCAGCTCCACCTCGGCCCGCGAGCTGGGGCGGGGGGGTCCCTACCATGCCCTCCATGCCGTGGGGAAGCAGCAGGACGATGCCGTTCTGCCGGACCCACTTGGCCTGCCCGGGACAGATGAACTGGTCGATGATGCACTGAGCCGTGTTGTGGAAGTCCCCAAACTGCGCTTCCCAAAGCACCAGGGCGTTGGGGCTGGCCATGGCGAAGCCCAGCTCGAATCCTGAGGGATGGGAGAGAATCGAAGCGGGGTTATCCTGCCGGCGTGGGCTCGCATCGCCGGGCGGCGGGCGCGGAGCTCCTCGCTCACCCAGGACGCCGTACTCCGAGAGCGAGCTGTTGCAGACGGTGTACGGAGCCTGGTTGGGCCAGAGATGGTTCATGGGGATGCAGGTCCTCTTGTCCACATTCTGATCGTGCAGGACGTGGTGGCGATGGCTGGAAGAGCGGGAAGCGTTACTCCACGTCACCCTTCGGATCCCTTCCGGAAAGGCCGGAATTGCCTTCACGGCCACCAAAAGCACGGCTTTACCTGAACGTCCCCCTCTCGACGTCCTGGCCGCTGAGGCGGATGTGGATGCCCTCCTTGAGCAGGGAGCCAAAGGCCATGTATTCCGCCAGGGCCCAGTCCACGGTCCGGTTCTTCACCATCTCCCCACGGGTTTTCAGAATACGGCTCAGACCTGTCGGGACGGCAGCCGGTTCGTCGCCGGCACGGGAGGGAGCCCCAGCGACACCGTGTTTGGCCCACAGCTGCCCACGAGCGACAGACTGCAAATGCCCGGGGCGGAGGAACAGACCCACCTCTGCCAGCGGGACGGACCAGGGACGAGGAGCCGGGACTGCGGGGAAGGATCAGCTCCGAAGAGGAGCGACTCCTCGGCTCAGCTCCCTGCAGCACCTCGCATAGACTCACGGCAGGGTTTGGGTGGGAAGGGACCTGCAGAGGTCACCCTGTCCCACCGTCCCACCATGGGCAGGGACCCCTGCCACCAGCCCAGGGTGCTCAGAGCCCCGTCCAGCCTGGCCTTGAGTGTTGCCAGGGATGGGGCAGCCACAGCTGCTCTGGGCAGCCCTTTCCAGTGTCTCAGCACCCTCAGTATGAACTTCTTCCCTCTGAGGGTGACGGAGCCCCAGCCCAGGCTGCCCAGGGAGGCTGTGGAGTCTCCTTCTCTGGAGATATTCCAGCCCCGCCTGGACGCGGTGCTGTGCAGCCTGCTCTGGGTGACCCTGCTTGGGCAGGGGGTTGGGCTGGGTGACCCACAGAGGGGCCTGCCAACCCCCGCCATGCTGGGATTCTGTGTCTTCCTTTTCTCCCATCCAAACCTCCCCTCTTTCCGTTTCAATCCCTCGCCCCTTGTCCTGTCTCTACAGACCCTGGTAAAGTCTCTCTCCATCTTTCTCATCGCCCGGTTTATAGATCAGAAGGGCACCGTAAGGTCTCCTTGGAGCCTTCTCTTCTCCAGGCTGAGCACCCCCAGCTCTCTCAGCCTTTCCGCACAGCAGAGCTGTTCCAGCCCCGCCATCATTGCTGGGGCCTCCTGGCCCTGCTCCGACAGCTCCAGGTCTTTCCTGTGCTGCAGAGCCCAGGGCTGGACGCAGGGCTCCAGGGGCCTCAGGAGAGCGGGGCAGAGGGCAGACTCCCTTCCCTCGACCCGCTGGCCACACACATCGAAGCACTGTGACAGGTCCCTTCCTCCCAGGCCATGCTCCAGCCCCATCCCACATCTTCTCTGGAACAAACGCCCAGTCCGGCGCGGCCTCCAGCAGCTCCTACCTCCATGGATAGTGAAATCCTCCACCGGCACCGAGCTGGCCACTTGACCGATGTGTGTCAAGTCCTCTTCGTTCAGACCGGTGGAAGGGCAGGTCATGCTCCGGGGCTGCCCGTCCAGAGTGAAGAAGCCTGCAGGAGGAGGAGCAGGTCCAACCGTGCCGTGGGAGCCGTGCCCAGCTCCGCGCGAAGAGCTCAGGTCACGGCCACCCTCCAGCAAGGGCAGGGACGCCCGGAGCAGAGAATGTCACCCCACCTTCCCACCGGCCTGATTGACTAGGAAATCACGGCCACTGCTCTAGAGAAGCCAGGCTTTTCGCTAGGGACCTCCAGAACGTTGCTAACATCTTACCAGGCCAGGGTGAGTCCAGCCAGTGCTTGATGTGCAAAATCTTTTCATCCTTGGATCTCGCGTGGGCCTCCTCGCAGATCTTATCGTACTTGGCTATTTCCTCCTGAAAGGCAGAACCAGGAGGCGGAGGAATGTTAGCGAGGGGTCTCCAAACAAGGGTGTTGAGGCTGGGGACCTCGGCGAGAGCTTGCGGGGGTGCTGGAGGGCACAGCCGGTCCCCACAGCTCAGCCTTAGGGAGCGGAGCTGCTGCTGGAGGCCCCTGTCCCCCGAGGGACAGCTCTGCCGCCGTCCCAACCGACAACTCGCGTCCAACCCTACAGATGCCGCAAAGTGGTACCGGGCCGAGGAAGAGCCGGGGCAGGGGACCCGCCCCACGCATCCCCGAGGGCGGCAGAGCCCAGCTCTCCGTGTGTCCCAGCCGTGGAGACGGCCTGCGCTGCACCGGTCACGGGGCGATCCTCGGACCGGCTGTTCCTGCGCCGGTCGGAGCTGGCGCGGTCCGAGGACGAGCCCCGGCTCCTAAGCCCATCGCTGCCAGGTCTGCAGCGCTCGTCCGAGCCTCGCACGGCTCTGCCACCCTTAGGTGACAAAGACGAGCAGAAACGGGCCCCGTGACACCGTCCACACCCAGCGCTGAACCAAACAAGCAGTTTTCCCCGGAGATGCCGCCCGCCGTTTTCCTCCCAGGCTCCAAGCGACGGTACCTCGTACTCTGGCTGATTGACCACCCCCTGGGAAATCAGCAGCTCCGCGTATTTCTGCAGCACCGGCTTCTGTTTCCGGATCTGTTTGTACATCAGGGGTTGCGTGAACATGGGTTCGTCCATCTCGTTGTGACCGTTGCGCCGGTAACAAACCTGCCGGGAGGGGAAAGAGCCTTTGAGCGCAGCTCCTGCAACCCGCAGCTCCGGAAGCCGTCGGAGGACCGGGGTCTCCGTGCTAGGAAGGGTGAGAAACAGCCCAGGAGGGACCCAAGCGTGTCCTCCCCAACACCGGAGGCGAGGGCAGGCTCTGCAGAGGCAGCGCTGCCTCTCCAAGTGCCGTTCCAGCCTTGCTGCCTCACTTTACAGCACCTCTTCCCTCCCCTCACACCAAAAGGGCCAGACAAGCCTGGGGGACAGCAGGGTGACCATGAGCCAGCAGCGTGCCCTGGGTGCCAAGAAGGACAGTGGGACCCTGGGGTGCATCCAGAGGAGTGTGGGCAGCAGGGCGAGGGAGGTTCTCCTGCCCCTCTGCTCTGCCCTGGGGAGGCCCCATCTGCAGTGCTGGGTCCAGTGCTGGGCTCCCCGGTGCAAGAAAGATGAGGAGCTACTGGAGAGAGTCCAGCGGAGGGCTACGAGGATGAGGAGGGGACTGGAGCATCTCTGCTACGAGGAGAGGCTGAGGTAGCTGGGCTTGTTCAGCCTGGAGAAGAGAAGGCTGAGAGGGGACCTTCGAAATGCCTCTAAATATCTGCAGGGTGGGGGTCAGGAGGACGGGGCCAGACTTTTTCCAGTGGTGCCCAGCGACAGGACAAGCGGCAACGGGCACAAACTGGAGCAGAGGAAGCTCCAGCTGAACCCGAGGAAGAACTTCTTCCCTCTGAGGGTGACGGAGCCTTGGCCCAGGCTGCCCAGGGAGGCTGTGGAGTCTCCTTCTCTGGAGATATTCCAGCCCCGCCTGGACGCGGTGCTGTGCCCCCTGCTCTGGGTGACCCTGCTTGGGCAGGGGGTTGGGCTGGGTGACCCCCAGAGGGCCCTGACAGCCCCCACCGTGCTGGGATTCTGTGAAGCCCTGAAGAGAAACCTCAGCGTTCAGAACACACCCCTGGGAGGTATCGGCCAGCACCCACCGCAGAGTCACAGCTTCGGGGTAAAGCCCAGCGCCGCGTTTCTTACCAAATCCACCACCACGTCCTTATGGAAGGTGCTCCGCCACTCCGCCGCCACATTGCACACGTAGACGACGGCTTCGGGGTCGTCGGCGTTGACGTGGAAAATGGGCGCGTTCACGACGCGGGCGACGTCAGTCGGGTACGGGGAGGAGCGGGCCATCCGGGGGTCTGTCGTGAAGCCGATCTGCAGCACGCGAGAGGGGACGGGACCAGCGCAGTGATGAGGAGTTGGAAAGCAGCGCACACGGCTCTGAGGACAGCTCCGGGGCCGCGGAGGGTTCCTCCACGGCCGCGCGTCTCTGTCGCAGCAAACCCCACGCGTGTCCTGCGCCCCGGGCACCGCAGCCCGTCCCGGTCCCTGCGCCCGGGCCGTCACCCCGCTGCACCCGCAGGGTCCCGGCAAAACGTCTCCGACTGACACGAGGGCAGGACAGAGCAGCCCTGCGCGATCCCGCACGCCGAGCCTCGGGTCACACCGCCTCTGCGCCAGGCTGGACTCAGAAGCTGCTGCAACCGTTGAGCAGCTGGGCGTAAAGCACCGGCTGTCGGCCCCAGGACTGCGGCTCATGCCAGGAACGCTGGCTGCCAAACAGCCGCTGCCTGCTGCCAGCCGCCAGCCAGACCTGAGCCCGCAGATGCCGGTCTGCGAGGGGTCCCCACGGAGCCGGGGGGTTTGCTCCTCACCTGGTTGTTCACCACGACGTGGACGGTGCCGTGGGTGGTGTAGGAGGGCAGGTCGCTCAGGTGGAACGTCTCGTACACGATGCCCTGCCCAGCGAAAGCGGCATCTCCATGCAGGAGGATGGACATCACCTGTGAGACACGACGCCAGGACGGTGAGCGGGGGGCTCTGCAAAGGGCCTGAGTCCCCTCCCCGTGAGCCTGCGGCGTCCCGGAAAGGACACGGAGCAGCTCATCAACACATCTGAAGCTTTCACAGGGGGGATCGGAGCAGAGCCGGCCACGGTGGCACAACCACCAGGGAGAAGGCTGCGGCCACCAGCCCCGTCTCCGAGCACGCCCGCCATGCCTCAACCAGGCAGCGGGATGGCACCCGGCACACCGCAGCTGGGGGGCGAGTCCCCTTCCCAAACACACACATCCCACAGCAAAGCCTTTTCCTAACTGGGAGAAGACAAGGAAAATGCCCCTTTCCCCTACGCTTCCACTCCAGGAGATCTCCGGGCAGCAGCAGGGCCGGGATCTCACTCTGGCTTCGGTGATGTTGTTCTGCTGCCGTACCCGGGGCTGGCTGAGGACGCTGCCTGTCAGACGAGCCCAGAGCTCATCTATTTATATTCAGACCTCGGGGTGCAGGAGGAAGGGAAGCATTTCTGATCTCACCCTTCCACTTCTCGGTGCTGGAGACGGGTCTGTGATGGATCAGACCGCGAACGAACCCCCCGCTGCAGCCCCTTCCCTGCCGGCTCCAGCCTTCCCAGCCCCAGGAACGGTCATCCCTGGGAACGCCGAGACCCTTCGGCTGGAGGGTCCTGCTGCCAAGCCCCCCGAGCTCCGATGCTTGGGTTGGTTTTGGGGGATGCCCCTCGTTTCCCTGCTTCCCAACTCGGGGTCTGGGCGTCTGCTGCTCCCCGGCTGAGCCGGCTGCCCAGGGATGGAGGCGGGAGCTGAGGGTGGGCGAGCCCCCACCAAAGTTATCCCCAAAGACAGCGGGGAAGGACCAGGGAGCAAAGTCAGGGTGATAGCAGGGTGACAGCAGGGAAAGGGGCACAGCAAACCAAAACTGGCCGGGTTTCTTCTTCCCCACCAGCCCACCTCCCACCAAGCCCCATCCGGCCCGGGCCGCTCCCCCGCGGGCGTCTCAGCACTGCTCACCTTCTTCCCTTCCGTGTCCCCACAGTAGAACTGCTCCGCTTTAGTCTTGCCTTGGACAACAGGATCGGCTGCCTCCAGGTGGGAAGGATTTGCCACCAAGGAGAGGGTGATGTTCCTGTCGGTGACGCGGTTGATGCGCCGGTGGTACATTCCCAGGTGGTACTTCACATCGCCGGAGCCCTGACGGCAGGGGGAGAGGAGCGGAGAGTCACCCCCAGGGACGCCAGCGGCTTTTGGGGCACAGGAGACCCGAGGCAGGGCAGCGCTGACCCCGGGGGCTGGACGCAGGGTGCATTTTCTGGAGGCGCTGGCAGCAAGCAGCAAGGGCTGACCGGGCATTCGGCAAAGCAAAAGCAGCTCCTGGTGCCAAACCACTAGCGAACCTCGGACACACATCAAGCCCACGTAGGCACGGTCGTAGGCGCAGGGGAAGCAGCCAGTGTGGTGGGTTTGGGGAAGGCACTGGAAACCAGAGCTGGGATAACCCTCGCCCAAGCTCTGCCCGCGCTGCGGCAGCGCAGCCAACCCCAGCATGGCTCACAGCACGCCGCAGTCCCCGGTCGGGGCACCTCAACGCTCCAAGCTGCTGCTTTCTCACCTTGAAAACCCATCTGAAGGGCATGGCAGGATAAAGCCAGCCCAGCCCAGCTTTCTGAAAGCCAAGTCATCCCACGCCGGAAGCTCCGGAGCAGGAGCGCGTCGCAGTGACGGAGCCTGCGGCACAAGCGATTCGAGCCTCGGAGCTTTTGGAGCTGCTTTAGGGCCCCGTACGGGGACCGGAGGCTGCTGCAAGGATCCCAGCCAAGCTCCCGCCGCCTTCCCCTCGCCTTGTCGCTCACCCCAAGGCTGCGTTACACCCACTGGGAGCCCCGGGCCACCCAACCTGCGCTGCAGACGCCGGCAGTGGCCACAGCACGCGTCACTCCCCAGGACAGGCATGGACAGACCGGCACCAGCATGGACAGACCGGCACCGGCACCGACACCAAGGCTTCCGTCGCACGAGCGTGCAAGTGACGGGGAAATCCTCGTGACGCCGACGCCACAAGCGGTGGCACAACCCGGCTCGTGCTGCGCGGCCACCGCCTCCGGGGACCGCACGGCGACAGCAACCCGCTGCGGGCAGAGCAGCAGCCTCACCTCATCAGCAGCCTCCAGCTTGGAGTCGAACTGGCAGAAGATCTGCTCCAGCTCTTTCCTGATCACATTGGCGAGAACATTCAGGCGTCCCCTGCGAAAGCAAGACCGTCGCTGGCAGCCTGGCGTCGCGTGCCAGCGGTGACGTGCCACCCCCCTCGTCACGCGTAGGCAATGTGACAGCCCCGCTCCTCCGGCGACGGCTGCAGGGTCACCCGGGCAGGGGGCTCTGCGGTCGCGCCCAAGCAGGGCACCGCAGACCCCTCGGCACAGGGCTGGACCGGCCGATTCCTGCTCTGAGCTTCCAGTTCTGCCACCTGAGCCACCACCCCTTCCCAGACGAATTTACAGACGAGCCGAAGCTGAGAACACCACGAGAAGCAGAGAGCAGCCAAGGCCTGAGCTCTCCAGCTAAGGCTCACCACCAGTTAGGGGATGGCAGAAACCAGTTTGCCCTCCAGTACCAACGCGGCAGCGTCCCCCGCCTCCGCCCCCAAGCACCGCCGTGGAGAGAGGCCGAGGTACCTGTGGGGCATCCCCATGATAACGTAATCCACTCCCTTCTCACTCGACTTGTCTATAATGGTCTTTAAGGCTGGGATCAGCACTTCGCAGCCCTCCAGCCCAAAACGCTTCTCCGAAGACCATTTCCGATGGAGGAACTCCTCAAATCTGGAAGGCGAAGGGAGAGAGGGATCAGCGCCAGGGCTGCGGCCGAGGGCAGAAACCGGAGGAAGGCTGGGGACTGCGCCGAGGGAGCCGCAGCACGCAGCGACGCTGCGCCATGCAGCAGCCCGACAGCCTCCCCGGTGCCCCCGGTCTCCTCCCGCGGAGCCCAGCTGGCTGCTCCCCCGCCCCGACACTGTGCTGCACTTAAACCTCATTTTTAGACCTTTTTTTTCAGGATCATCCACGTTTTCGGGCCCCTCGCCAGCACCTGAGCCTGCCAGCCCGGCAGCTCACTGGCGTCACCCTGCTAATTAAGCCGACCGCGACAGACGACGTCAAGACGTGACCCAGGCCGGTGACCGCGTCGCTCCGGCCGGCAGCGAACCACCCCGGGCAGCACGGGAAGGTGAGGGGGAGGTGGAGACCCCCCGCCCCGGGGGTACCTGGTGGAGCGGACCAGCCTGGCCAGCAGCGTGCGTTTCTCTTCGTTGGTGAACTGCATGATGCCGGGGGTCTCGAACTTCTGCCGGATCCACTGGCACTGCTCCAGGTCGTTGATGAACATGAACTCGACGCCGATGTGCTGGCAGTACGCCATCTGCCCCGACGGGACCAGAAGGGCCGTGAGACAACCCCCGGGGCTTCGACATCACCTCACCCCCCGCCGAGGCAGGCGCGCGGCATCGCACCCGACCGCGGGGCCGCGGATCCTTTCGTTCCCCTCTTCAAGCTTGCGGCAGGACACGCAGCCCTCCTGCACCAGCCGAGACAGCCCTGGCACCGCGCCAGCCCCGGCTCGGCAGCCTGCTCCGAGCTGTTTTCCCGGGAAAGGGGACACCCCAGGGCACGTCCAGGGATGCTGCGAGGGCAGCTTGGAACCCCGCACATGACCCAACATCAAAATGTTGAATTCCCTTTCCCCAAGGGGCCCGGGATCAGACCCTCGAGCCCTCTGCATCCATCTCGGAGATGTCGGCGGTGACCAGGTCCACGCCGCTTCGGATGGCGGGGAGTGAATCAGCAAAACCACCTTCCCCAAGAAACAAGGAGCCCGTTCTCGCAGCTTATCTAAGATGTTGACGCAGCTTTGCTTCTCCCAAGGCCAACCTGTCTCCGCAGAGACCATCGGAGCAAGCCGGCAGCCTGCCCGGGAGCCGTCTGCGCTCTCAGACCGGGCAGAGCAGGGCACGAAATTCGGCAGGGAAAGGGGAAACCGGCTGCGAGAGCTGGAAGCCCCAAGCCCCAGGTTGGAGCTGCTCCGGCACCGAGACCCTCCAAGGGGCCACCCCGCAGGGCACGGGGCCGGGTGCTGCCCGCCTCCAGCCCGCTCCCCTACTCTCCCAGCACCGTTTGCTGCTTTGAACTGGGAAACGTAGCTGGAGAGCTTTCCAGAAATGCAATATTTAGTTGCCTGGGGTTTGCTCCACCTTGGGTGGACCAGAAGTGTTGCCCCAACGCAGCGTGAAGCTGGAGGCGATCGGGGATGACCAAGCAACGCGGGGTGGCTGCTATGAGCGGGGCAGGCGCTGAGGAGCAGCTCCCAACCCAGGAAAGCTTCATATCCACAGGCTGACCCAGAACCTTCAAAAAGCAACCGCTCCACCCCGGTCCCAGGCTGCAAACCGGCCTCACGCAGCCCTCCCTGCCCTCCTCACCTCCAGCCGACGGATGATTTCCCGGAGCGGAAGAGCCGATTCGTTTCCACCGATGAAAGTGGTTGTGGGCAAGTGGAAGACCTTGTCGAGGTCGGACTCATCCAGCCCGTAAAAGCCTGCAGGATTTTTCATGGGTGGGACAAGCGAAAGCGAGAGAGAGAAGGAAAGAAAGGGGATGGGGAGGGACACCGTCACACAGGGACCAGGTGCGTTTGGGAGAGGTGGGGAAGGGACAAAACAAGGCAGCATGAAACCAAAAAATGAGCGTGAAGGAGGTTTGTATGGATAAAAACCAAGCCGTAATTAAACAAAAAGACATCAAGCACAGAACAACACAGTTATTACAAAAGGTAACGCAGGAAACAAAACACAAAGCAATATACATACACATGTAAATTGGTAATTAAAATCCAGGGTGCGAGGCAGGCAGTTGGTAGCCCCAAGAACATGAAACACACACCACAAATTATAACAGAGGGGAGAGAAAAGAAAACAGAGCAATTGAGGAGTCACCGAGCACAACGGCGGTGTCGCCGCACGGCGGGGATTAAAAACGGAGAGCCGAGGCAGCGGAGGAACCCGTTAGCACAGACAAACCCCGGAGAGGGAGAGAAAGAGAAGCAAAAGAGAGAGAGAAAACAGCATCAGGGCTCTGCAACGGCCTCTCCTGAATAGCTCAGCCCAGGAGCGGGGCAGCCAGCCAAGCCCCTCGGGGGGTTTGCTGCCCAGACAGCCCCTCGCCCCAATCAACAGCCTTTTAATTAGGGGGTTAGCCTAGCTCTGCTCAGCAAAACCCCTCCTTTTTGGTGCTGGCACCTTGTGCTTCGTAGGCAGCTCCGACTCACGGCACGCAGGGCTGAGGGGTGCGCCCGGGGAAGGTGCCGAGCCGGGCTCGGAGCCGGACGTTGGGTTTTAGGGCTGTGACAGCGCAGGAAGGTCCCTGCCGGACAGCAGCTCCCCGGCACCCCAAAGCCATCGGAGGGGCCCCAGCACCCGCTGAAGCCCACGGTTGCCTTTGGGGAAACTGAGGCAGGGAGGAGGAGGGAGAAGGAGCTCACTGAACCGATGCAGCAAGGCAGAAGCAGAGCCGAGAGGGGGACCGGGGAGTCCCGAGACCCTTCTGAAGCAGAAGCGTGGCTGGACGGGGGGTGGCCCAGAGCCTCAACACCTCCCTGGGGCTCCTCATCCCTCCCAAACTCCCACCAGGTTTCCAGGCATTTTCCAGCCCAGGGCTGGAGCCGCAGCGGAGGCAGAGTCACCACCGAGCCCCAAACCCGCCCGCGGCCCCGGCCGGGGTCTCTGTCAGGGAGGGCGTGGGGGATGCCAGCCCCTCAGCGCCGCAGGGTGACCTAACCCGCCTTCCTCCGGGCAAAGGGAGCCAAGAAGTGGCCCCTCCAGAGCTGACCCGCCCGGGATTTTATCTCAGAGTCCGTCCCTCGCTCTCTGGGCAGGGATGGAGGACGAGCAGGCGACGGGGCTGGCTGCGGAGCGAAGGCAAAGCCCAGGGAGCTCGGCTCCGGAGCCCTGTCTGGGAGCACCGAGCCGCAGCGGGCAGGAGCCGAGGGCTCGGCCCCGCTCTCTCCAGGACTTCTCTGCCGCTCCCACCCAACGAGGAGTCCTGGAGAGAGGTGGGATTCACACGGAGCATCCTCGTGAAGCTCCTGGCTGGAGGTCTCAGGGAAGCCTCGGCAATTTGACGGTTGGACTTGGTGATCTGACGGTTGGAATTAATGATCTTGGAGGTCTTTTCCAACCTTAACGATTCTGTGATTAATTTCTGGTGGCTCGCAGCGCGGCGGCACAGGGCTTTGGCTCGCTCCGCCACGCCGGTGTGAAGACTCGGGCACGCTTTGGGGGGTATCAGGTTTTACTCGGAGCAATTTCTGCTTCTGCTTTGCGGCAGCTTGCCAGCTTTCTGGACAGCGCAGAGTATTTACAGGCAGCAACGCCATCAGATGGGGGGAAGACTAGGGATGAGCTGACAAATTCTCACTGGGATAAAACCAGGGCAGAGGCAGGAGAAGACAGTTTGGATTTTGAGGAGACTCAAACCAAGAGGGGAGGTGGAGGCCTCGTAAAATGAACATTCACAAGAAGACAGGTACGCTAGCAAGCCAGGCATGCAAACAGACAGCGGAGAAAAGGCCAGCAAGGCTCCAGACTGGGGATCTCTACAGGTGAAGCGTCACTAACCAAGCGCCTACATCGAGACTTTTAGCGGGACAAATTAAAAACAAACACGTTACAAAACTCCAGAGTGGTGCGAGACGGAGGGGACCGCTTTACCGGCTTGGTTCATGCCCAGAATAACCTATTCAAAGAGAGTCCTGCACTCCAGAGGGTTAAAGGCTCACGAATTGCATACCTCCTACTGTTAACACTCTCAGCCGCTCCTTGAACACTGCGAGGTCTGGGGCGGGCAGGGAAGGGGGTGCACAGAGGGAGAAGATAGAGAGACGCAGTCAAAGTTAGTTAAAAAAAAACCAACCCTGGAATACCATGAAAACTAGTCATGGAAAGCACAAGTCAAAAAAACCACAGTATTTAAAATACAGTCAAAAACCATCGGAGGGAAAAGGGCTGGGACGGAGGATGACTACGCACTAGGCAGAAAAGAAATGCCGGTGGGAAGCGTGGCGAGAGGAGGGAGCAGGGGAGGGGAGCGGGGGGCACCAGGCACTGGGGAGCAGTTGAGCTGCATGGTTTGAGACCTCCTCTGGCGCGCAGACCTCGGCCGGGAGACGGAGACCGCCCGGCACGGCGTCTGCACCGGCTCCGACCCAAAGAGCTGCACCGCGCGGAGCAGAGCGGGGAGCTGCCTCCCACCAACTTCTGCTCCCGGAGGGTTGCGCTCTGCCCGTCGCTACCAGGTCACCCCCAAAAGGCACCGCTGCCTACACACCAGGGACCACCGGGGTGTTAACGAGCAGGCTGTTAATGAGGAAGACCAACGGTGAGGCCGGTCACTTCTCGAGCGTGCTGGGGACGCGGTGCCGGATGCCCGCAGGGCTGCCAGGCCACCGGCGCTGGGCTCCCCGCCGAGGCTGGGTGACCCAAGTGCCTCCATCTCACCCGGGTCACACGAAAAGCTTTGGGAACGCCTCTCCTTTTGGTCAGCGGGGAAAAACCGTACGTTTTGGCGAGGCGTGGGGTTCGCAAGGTCTCAGACGGGGGAAAGGGGAGGTGGCGGCGCTCCCAGCCCACCTCCCCGCAGGGGCTCGCCTGGCTCTCGCCGAGCTGGAGGCCGATTTCTATCGGTTCCCCCCGGGGAGGGAGGCAGGAGCAGCCGCCTGCCGCAGACGGACGGACGGACGCTCGGACACACGCCACCGTCCATGCGCCCGCTGGGTTTCAGCGTGCGAAGGTGTTATTTCCTCGGATAGGTCACACCAAGTTCCTGCAGCCCTCTTGTCCTTGTTCTACCCCGCTTACTGCACCAAATCCGCCGCAGCAGAAGACCACGATGAGATTACTTTGATTTTTTCACGAGAAAAGGCAAGAGGAAGAGGAATCTGGCGGCTCCAGCCCCAGTGCTCCCTCAGAGCCCGCACCCCCAGGCAGGCTTTCTCCCCCCTCACAGCTTCTCCAAAGCCTCACCCAGAGACAGCTCCCAAACCAGACAGAAACCAGTTGCTAAACAAAAGGCAATTGAGAAAAAAGATCGATTTCTGAGATTAACCACGCGACGCCTGTGAATTGCGGCCCGGCCCAGCCACGGTTTCAGCTGCTGGCGGCAGAGCTCGCACCACCAAAGCTGACCTTTAAGGATTTCACTGCTCAGAAAGAGGAAACAAGATTGTTTCCAAGTTTCTAAACCGCTCCCGTTATTAACGGCTCTGTCAAGTGTTAAGAAACAAAAAAGAAAAAAAAAAAAAAAGCCAGCAGAATCTGCTTCGAAATTGGCTTTGTCTGCCACAAGCAGGGCCAGAGCCCTGCGCCAGCGCCGCTCTCCTCCCCTCTTGCTCAGCCCCGCTCGCCAGCTGCATCCATCGAGCTGTATGTTAAGATGGATCAGGTGAGGTTTTCCAGGACGAGGATATCAGGGGGAAGTCTATTCAGTCATCAATAACACTTACAGCACGATCACCAAGCCTGCTTTGATTAGGAGCAGCCATGTGAGCCTGAGGTCCTACCACGGGACACAGCCCCGGCGTCAGCCAGCAGCCGACACCGGCACAGCTTGTCGCCAGGACTCATTATTTCCTACAAATTCATGGGTTCCTGGTAATTAAATCACCACCAGGAACAACACTGACGGATATCTTAGTACGAAAGCCACAAAGAAACAGAAATTCAACTTAACGCCTGGCTCAGACATGGAGATCACGGGCTGAGATTCTCTTCCAGCCGATGCCGACGGACCAGCCATGCCTGAACACTTTCCACCGCGGCGAGACGGGCTGGGTCACGCTGCGGGGCGCGTGATCGCTCACCGTGAGAAGCAGGAAAAATTGAGCTTATCCCGCTTTACCCATGTTCTGTTACAGCCACGACAACGCTGTCAGCCCAGCTCTGCAGTTGGGGCTGCAGGGGAGGACCTGCTCTCGGACCGCGCTGGGCTCTTGGGCTCGTCATCCTCTGCAGCAAGGACGCTGCTGGAGCACACCTTGCTTCAGAGGAACCACAAGATCAAAGCAGAAGCAAAGCCCTCTGAGCTGACTTTCCCCATTGAAGCAGCCCCGTGAGTTCAATGTCCAAGTGGAAACCAGTAAGGATGGTGTCCCTCAAGGGCCTGTACTGGGACCGATATGGTTTAATATCTTCACCGATAGCATGGATAGTGGGATCAAGGGCACCATCAGCAAGGCTGCAGGTGACACCAAGCTGAGTGGTGCCGCTGATACGCGGGAGGGAAGGGATGCCGTCCAGAGGGACCTGGCCAGGCTGGAGGAGCGGGCCCGTGCGAAGCTCATGAAGTTCAACACGTCCAAGTGCGATGGTCAGGGCAATCCCCAGTCCCAGCACAGGCCGGGGGAGGTAGGGAGGGAGGGATGGATGGAGGGATGGATGGATGGATGGATGGATCTGTGTGAAAGGCTGAGGGAGCTGGGCTTGTTCAGCCTGAAGAAGAGAAGGCTGAGAAGACACCTAATATATGCTTACAAATATCTGAAGGGTGGGTACCCTGGGCTGCATCCAAAGAAGCGTGGCCAGCAGGTCAAGCCCTGCATCCAGCCCTGGGCTCCCCAGCACAAGAAAGACCTGGAGCTGTCGGAGCGGGGCCAGAGGAGGCCCCAGCAATGATGGCGGGGCTGGAACCCCTCTGCTGAGAGTAAAAGCTGAGAGAGCTGGGGGTGTTCAGCCTGGAGAAGAGAAGGCTCCGCAGAGACCTTACAGCGGCCATTCAGTATATGCAAAGGGGCTTAGGAGAAAGACAGAGAGAGACTTTTCCAGGGTCTGCAGTGACAGGCCAAGGGGCAAGGGATTTACACAGAAAGAGGGGAGGTTTGGACTGGACAGAAGGAAGACATGGCTCATGCTGAGGGTGCTGAGACACTGGAAAGGGTTGCCCAGAGAAGCTGTGGATGCCCCATCCCTGGAAACACTCAAGGCCAGGCTGGACGGGGCTCTGAGCACCCTGGTCTAGTGGAAGGTGTCCCTGCTGATGGCAGGGAGTTGGACTAGGTGACCTCCGAAGGTCCCTTCCCACCCAGACCACTCTGTGTCTACGACTTCCTGAGCGGCACGGTAACTTTGCTCCCAACACCCAGCTCCCTTTTCTCAAGAGCGAGAGCAGTCACTGCAACCACCTGCAGCCAGCCAGCTCCGGGTTTCACGCAGACCCTGCTCTCCTCTCCAAAGGGAAACGTCCACCAGACACAGGGCTTCAGGACTCTCCTCTGCTGCTCTGCTTCCAAAGGACCACAGCGTCCACAGCAGAGGCCAAAGCTCCGAGCTAGAAAAGGCTTTGCTCACTCTTCCCTCTCCCCAGCCACTGGGATTGACTTCAAAGTCACCTAAAAACATCTCCCTGCTCCCCTCGCGGTGCCAACTCTGGGTACTTGTGTCTTCTCCTGCACCTAGGTTCACAGCCATCATCTCCCCAGCTCATCCCATCGAAACCTCCCGGGCGCAGGGCTTGCTCCAACGCAGAGCCGGCCAGCTCCCGGGGCACAGCCAGGGCTTGGTCCTCGGGACAAGCACGTCAGAACTCCAGACCCTGGGATGAAGCAGCTCCCCCATCACCCAGCGAGCTGCGACAACCAAAACCTAATCCCTCGCTGCCACTCGCAGCGCACGTCATCCCGTACGAAGGTCCAGCAGGTCCAGGGCTGGCGTCCCTGCGCTGGCAGCTGAACAAGGAATCAAGATGGTTGACATGCACCGTACGCTCTGATCGGCTGTTTCGGTTGTGCGAGGTTAGTAATCATTACTGCTGCTCTACTCTAAGTTAGAAGCATGCCTGGCGAGCGCTCGTGGTGCCAGGGCGACGACCCTGGGAAAGCACCAGCAAGGTGAAGGAGCTCAGCGCCGCGACCTCGCTCTGGCTAGTGGAACGGCAGCGTGCTACGGAGATCGATCTAAAGCACGTTGAGAGGTGCTGAGTTTAAGCAATTTCAGATTAGGATTTCAAGTCCTGGGCACCACACACGCTCCTGCGCAACACTCATGCATCTTTCGCTCCAAGGCATCAGGGTTTCCACCTCTCTACTCGGACGGGAACGCATCCCAAAGCTTCCTCGTGATGATCACCGGCAGGGACTCATAGCCCAGTCCTGATAAAGGGGGGCAATTCAGGGACTCACAGCTGCGGGGGGCAAGCCGGGAGTGACGGAGGGCAGGGCATGGTCGCAGGGGCACGCCAAGCGGCGCTTCGCAGCCCCGCAGAGACAGAGCCAGCCCCTTCCCCCCAGCCCTCGGGACCCCCGAGAGCCGCAAGAGGGGACCTCCAGCTCTCACCGACACAAAACCTCCCTGAAGAAGATTCTCCAATTGCTTCCGTCCCCGGGTGAGCGGGTTCGGTGACATAATTAACTGGCACCGGTTGGAGGAGAAACATGAGCCGGGCAACGGGGTTTTGGCACAAGACCCACTGGCTGCGATAGCCGGAGGGGGGCAGAACCGCTCCGCGACGGGCGGTCGACTACAAATTTAGAGTGATCATTACTAAGGAAACTTCAGACCTTTCCCCCCTTACTGGTGAAGCAATCTACCTACGAAGCTGTGAAAGAGAGAGGAGCTCAAGCGATGCAGCACGAACTGCTCTCCAAGCCCTCACCCAGTTTGTCTGTGGATGTGATAATATCGGCTGGCAGGGAGGAGTCCAGATCTGCATCCAAGATGCCCAGTGGGTCGAGCTGTGCTACATGATGCCCTCGAATCTATGAAATGGGCCGGGAATGGAAAGAACAGGTACCAAGAGGGGAAAGGGAGAAAAACAAAAGAGGGGAGGGGTAAAAAAGTTAAATTACATTAGAATTAATTTGCAGAGTAATTCTCACCGACGTTTGGAGAAACAGTTACTGGCGCATCATCAAAATTTACACAACTAATGCCGAGAGGATCAAGCTTTGCAATGTGATGACCCCTGACCTGGAAGCAACAACACAGATTAGTCATTAAAATGGGTTAATTGCAGAGACATTCCTTAAAAATACACAAAACAAACAAAAATCACAAGTCATGCACAGTATCCCTCTCTACATTTTCTGCAGAGTCCCCCTAATTTCTTGCTGCAATCAGTTTCTGGCCTGCAGGAGCTGGGTTTCCTTCCCGCTACGGCGGGTGGGTATGAGTGTTGCCAGCTGCCAGGACCGCTCTGCTCCGCCCGGAGCCCGGCTTCGGCGGCGTGGGCAGGGGGAAGGCGAGCTCCTTCGCAGCAGAGACCTTCCAGAGTTGAGGTCCGAGGGTCTCCGACCGCTTTCCCGGTGTCGAACCCAAGCATCTCCTCCCTATGGATGCGGTAATTCCCCACTGATGGTTTCCTCCTCAGTAGCCTAGCACACAAAGAGGCAATTCCCCAGATTTTGGCAGGTCTAGGCGCTCTCCTGGCAACGTGGCGCAGACAACAAGCGTTGCCACCAGCAGCTGTAGCTCCTGAAAGGCAGAGGAACGTGTCCAAGGAACATCCACCCATCTGCGCTATTCGAGGCCAGCAGCTCCCGGCATCCTTTGGGCAAGAGGAGCCCCCAGCAGGGCCTGGAGCGCTCACCTGGGAAGGGGCAGGTGCGGAAACACCGCCGAGCGTTGGCACCCAGCGAGCCTGGCCAGCTCCTGGGTGGTGGCAGCCAGGCCAGGAGTCACCGCGCTGCGTTCGAATCCACATCGGGAGCCACAGAGGTTAACGAGAGGTAACGAGGAGCTTTACTCTTCGCCTCCGCAGGAGGAGGTGCCCACAGACAGACCCCACCACACCTCGCTGTGGCAAACTCCGTCCATCTCGGCGGCCAGCACTCTCCCTTTGGCAAGTCACCCTTTATTCCTTGACAGCTCTGCTCCCGGAGCTCCAGCTTGCGCTGGGAGCGGGGCGGGAAACCTGCCGGGGTAGGGGCTGTGGTGCCTTCTTCACGCTGTGAAAACGACACTCCCCGGCCATCAAATCTGCTACCAGTTGGCAAAGGCAGCCGAACGCGAGGGGATCGCTAAACCTCCTGTACAAACCAGACACATTGATCTGACCTCCTCCACCAGAAAAAAAATTCCTCTTCAAAGTATCCCCAGGGTATTTCAGGAAAGGATTTTTGCGGTTTTACCAGCCAAAGAGCCTGAAATCAGCCACTGCCGTTAAGTCAAACTGCTAAGCAAGCACCAGTCCCCTCCCATGCTGTCTGCAGGGCCGGGTGGCAACGTGCCCATGAGCGCTGGTGGCCCAAGGGAAGCTCTTCTTGCGGGCCAGCCTTGTCCGGGGACTGTCTGCTTGTCCGTCTGGCAGCCAAGCGCAGGGGTAGCCCATCCCTTCGCAGTCGGCAGGACGCGAGCTCACCGCGCCGCTCCCCACGGCCAGGATGCTCTCACCGGGACCGAGAGGCTGCTCTGCCCGGCAAATGGCTTTGAGCTGGAGGTGCCCGGTGGCTTGGAGGTCAGCTCCGCAGCTTGCAGGTAAACGGCGAATCCTCAAATCGATGCGGGAGCGAGGAGAAAACGTGTGGATGTGGCACTTGAGGACATGGTTTAGCAGGCATGGTGGTGATGGGCTGACAGTTGGACTTGATGATCTTAGAGGTCTTTTCCAACCTGAGTGATTCTATAAGAGCCATGCTGCTTGCTACTCTCCACGTGCAACACAAGCCGAAACAAGACAAGGGCATGGAGTGACAGGACGAGGGGCGACGGCTTTAAACTGAAAGTGGGGAGATTTAACTTAGATAGAAGGAAGAAATTCTGCACCCTGAGGGTGGTGAGGCCCTGGTCCAGGCTGCCCAGAGAAGCTGTGGCTGCCCCCTCCCTGGCAGTGCTCAACACCAAGCTGGACGGGGCTTGGAGCACCCTGGGCTGGTGGAAGGGTCCCTGCCCACGGCAGGGGGGTGGGAACAAGACGAGCTTTACGGTCCCTTCCTACCCAAACCACTCCATGATTCTATGACTTAGAAAGAAATAACAACATGGACATGCAACCAGGGCTACAATTAAGAAGCCACCGCTGATGCCGCAGCAGAGTTGGGTCACTGCTCACCTATAATTACAGGGACAATCCAGCTCAATCCAATTAAGAAATTAATTGCCTGGTGTTTTAGGTAGGTTACCCACCATAGGCTGGGCTTCCTCCTGCCTTCCTGCTCTTTCGTACCTCCACACATTGTGCTGAACTTCCCCACCCAGACACCTCACTGCAGCTACAGCTCTGCAGGGACCCTGGGGTGGGAAGGGAGACGGATTTCCGACTGCAGACAGCTTAGGGAAAGACATCCAGCAGCAATCACCTCCCAGCGCTGCTCTCGGAGACTGAGGAACCGACAGCAATGCAGGAAAAAGTCACAGATTTCGCCTCCAAATGGCTGCCTTGGAGCTGCTGCCTCCAACCACACCAGTCTCCGCTTGTTTGACCGTGGCGTCCGCCCGCTCGTCCCACCAGAGCCGCGTGGCCTTTGGAAACGGCTCGCCAGGATGCGCCCGAGCCGGGGAGAGCTGGCAGGGTGGTCGCTGCCCGTGAAGTCAGCCACGAGGGAAGACACAGGTCCTCACCAACACGTCCCAGCGTCCTCTTCTTAAAGACCAGCAGGGCAGGGCCCTGGCGTTGACGTCGGCACCTCGGCTGCGGAGGCGGGCAGGGCAGGGGCACTTTCTTCCGGCCAGAGAGCAGGGCCAAGGCTGGGCAGACCTTTGGACTTGCCCGGCGCTGCGGTTCTTGCCTTAACCTGTGGCCTCCTACGCTGGATCTTCCCCACACCTGAGCAGGAACGTGACCCACAGCGGGTACTTCTTTGCAGGAACAGGGGAGCAGACCACGGTCCCACCTCCGCAGCGGCTGCGTTTGTGAACTTCTCACCACAGCTCCAATTAGAGCCCTCACACTTGACAAACCAGAGTGCAACCAAAGGCAAAAGGATGACGCAGATGCAGAGACACACTTCAGTGTTCCCTCGAGTCACAGTATCGGCTGGCCATCCCGTGGCCGGAGGACGTTTCCTTCCCGCTCGAAAGGCTGACTTCGGCAGCGTCGGCCCGACGTCAGCCCAGCAGCACCACAGCCTTCTTCCAGGTCGTAAATCACAAGGAAATGTTTCCTGAGCTTTTATTTCAGGATCTCAGAGCTTCTCTCGGCAATGTGGGGGAAGCAGGAGCCCACCACACACAAGCATCATTCCAGAAGGCAGCAAAACACCCTACAGGGAGCAGACCTCCCCCTCCCTGCCACCACAATCGCTCTGTTTGGGTGACGATAGCTTTAATCTTCCTATTGTCTGGCAAAGCATCCGCTGAGCTTCTGCCCCAACAGATCAGCAGCTCCTGTCAAACGCCAGGCAGCCCAGCACGCATCCTGCACGCTCTCCAGGCAAAACACGTGCAGCAGCTGCACCGACCCCAGCCCACCTGGGCCACCACATGCCCCTCTCCGGAGGCCACGCTCCTCCTCGGAACGGAGCCCGTCCCCTTACCTGATACGCCCTGATGAGAGATTGCACTGCGAGATGATCCTCCACCAGCTTATCGACGTTGGGTTGCGCTTGAACCGCGAACTGGGCTTGGAAGAGCGTGGAAAGGCTGGTGCTCAGCGGAGGGGGGCTTTGGTAAGCGGTGCCTGGAGCAGCTCCGGCGTTGGCGTTGCGAAAGAAAATGTCCCATGACTAGGAAAGGGGAAAGAAGAGAGGCAATAGGGTCACTACCTGGGACCCAAACACCCCCTCGCTCGAGGTCTCAGGGGTCTCAGCTCTGTCACCACAGCAAGGAGTAAAATTCCCTGGGGGTAGAGCTGCCTCCTCCCCTGTGACCCACCTGCCTTGGACAGGAGAGGACGAAAGCTCTCCCTCTGTCCCAGTTCCACCATTATCCTATTTCCAATCCATCTGGCTTGTTTCTTGGCACGAGACCGTCCCCAGAGCCCCCCTCCCTCAGCAGCAGGACAGGACACAGGGGACACCCTTGCCCGGCTCGGCTCTCGAAGGCACTGCTCCGAGCAACGAGCCCCAGCCGGTCTTCAGGCTCTGGTTTCCCTCTCTCCAGGGCAGGAGATTGCCCTCTAAACACCCACGATACTTTCCAAGAAATGTTTTTGCCCTGTAATCAAACACACCTCTTCCTCTTTCCCATGGGCTAAACGGCCCGAGACCCAGCTCCCAGCGCAAGCCGTGCCGTCCAGCCCTCACCCAGGAATGTTTTTTTTTCCCTTTTCTGTCCCCTCCTCGGTTTTTCCCCACCCTTTCAGCGATGCCAGCACCACGCAGACACCCCCACGCCAGCTCTCCCGTGCCCTCAGTGAGGCAGACACCGCCTCTGCTCCTCTACCCCTCTGCAGATGGGCATTCCCAGGTGCTAAAAAACCAAGCAAACACCCCCCACACACAAAAAAAAAAAAGCCCTCGACAGACTTGGTGTCACTTCATCCAAAGTCCACGTCCTCCTGTCACGCTCTCACCCCTGCCCGCTTCCCACGTGCCGCTGAGCGACAGCAGAGGACGAAGGCAAGGCACGTACCCGAGATGCCAGCCAGAGCAAACAAATCCCGTGGGATCTGCACGCCGGATTCAGCCCAAGGGTCTCTCCACCGGCCGGGAGCAAGAGCCCGGGCTCAGCACCCTGAACCCCGAGGGCACCAAACCCAACCGCGACGATGCGGCAACAAAGCGCTGCCCAGCCAGCCCCAGCGTGTGTAAACCACGTCGAAGAGAGCCGTGAGAGCAGCTCCAGGGGTGGTTTGGGGCAGAAAAAGCAGCTTTTGCACCCTGGTAGCATGTGGAGGGGACTGAAAACCCGAGCTTTGCCCGAGGGGCAGCAGCTCTGCCCCTTCCCCGGAGCTGCTCGGGCTGCAGCGCCCATCACGCCCCAGGAAGCTATTTCCAGCCCGGCTTTACCCAGGCGCCCCGGCACACGGCTGCGCAAGGTGAGTAAATTTAGAAACAGGTCACGCTGAAGGAACATAAATAAAATTTGGAACAATTTGGCACCGTAACTGATAAACAATAGCTCCCCTAAAGGAAAAAAAAAAAAGAAACAAAAAGCAAAGGCAGAAAACACTGATCCTGTCCTGCTCGCTGTCTGCTAAGGAAATTTCCGTCGGAAAAGCGGGAGAGCTGCTTCGTGCAGTCCTTCCCCCTGGGCACTGGTGAGCGCAGCCCGAGCCCCTTCCCTTCGCCAGCCCCCAGCAGCCACCAGCTCCTGCAAGCGGGAGGGACGAGCACCCCGGGACGGGCTCCGTGCCCTCGGGACAGGCAGGAATCCGAGCTCCGTGATTTAAGGCTGTTTAATGTACTGGAAAATAAGGACAGGCAAGAGAAGGGGAGGATCTGCTCGCCCCAGGAGGGGCTGGAAGCCGTGCGGGGGGACAGGGACAGAGCCAGGAGGCCGAGGTGCCACCTTTACGCCCTCCTCCCTTCTGACACTCAATGATCTCAACCTCTCGGAGGTGCAATTTGCTCCTGTGCCGAAAGAAAAAGCGCGTTTCAAGCTCTCCAAACAAGCTGCGGCGCCGGCTCAGTCAGCTCCGGCACTTTCGCTAAATATTGCCCAACGTAATTACAGAGTGTTTCGGGCATCGCCCCCGGCGAGGGCTGTCGCCCCGAAAAACGTCAGCTCTCCAGCTGCTGCCGCGGCTCCGAATTCGAGGGCCAGCCCGGGGCTTTCTGGGGACCCATGGAGGTGCCCTGGGAGCTCACCTGCACCGTGGGAGAGGCCGAACAGCCCCATGGCGTTATCCTGCTTTATCGCAGGAGGACTTTGCCTTAATCCCGCACTTCCCGAAGGTGACAGGGGTAACAAAGGTCACTGGGTTATTCCCCTCTGCCCCTCTCCGCGCCCACGGCACCCTGCAAGTGCTCCTCCAGCTCTTAGACCCTGCATATACCCTATATATATTTATACCCTATCTATACCCAATATATATACCCAATATATATATTATACCCTGCATATGCCCAATACATATGTATTATACCCGCTATATACCCTATATACGTATATTATGCCCTATATATACCCTGCATATACCCAATATATATACTATACTCTGCATATACCCAATACATGTATATTATGCCCTGCATATACCCAATATATATATTATGCCCTGCATATACCCAATACATGTATATTACGCCCTGCATATACCCAATATATATATATTATGCCCTGCACATACCCAATACGTGTATATTACACCCTATATATACCCTGCATATACCCTATATATATTATACCCTGCATATACCCAATATATATATATTATGCCCTGCATATACCCTGCATATACCAAATATATGTATTATGCCCTCCGTATACCAAATATATGTATATTATGCCCTGCATATACCCAATACATATATATTACGCCCTATATATACCCTGCATATACCCAATATATATACTATACTCTGCATATACCCAATATATGTATATTATGCCCTGCATATACCCAATACATATATATTACGCCCTATATATACCCTGCATATACCCAATATATATATTATACCCTGCATGTACCCAATATATATATTATGCCCTGCATATACCCAATATATGTATATTATACCCTATATATATAACCTATGTATGTATATTATACCCTATATATACCCTGCATATGTATATTATACCTATATATAACCTGCATATACCAAATATATGTATATTATACCCTATATATACACCCAATATACACATATTATGCCCTATATATACATTACACCCTGTACAAGAGAGCTCAGCTTCACCTCCTTTCTCCCATGAGGGCTCAAAGCCGGTATCGCCCCGCTCCTACGTGCGCAGGCAGCCCCCAGGTCTCAGCACCGAGATCCTGCCGTCCCCAGGGCCCCGCTGTGACCGCCCCATGGCCACGTGTCCCACCACGGCCGCAGCACCAGGCGTTGGCCCGGGCCGGCTTTCCCGGCGCTCCTCTGTGCCGCTGCTCGTGTGCCGGCAGAGCCGGACGGGAGAGCTGGCTGCAGCGAGCTCGGACAGTTCAGGCTTCGGAGGGATGCTGAGAGCGGAGCTCACCGCAGGCTTCTCTGTTGGGAACAGCCCCAAACCAGCTCACCCACCCTCAGACTGGGCTGGGGGTGCACAAGGGGGACGCGGCCTCGACCTCCAGCTCCGGCTGCATCCCTGCACCTTCTCCTGTCATGGACCCCATGGGACAGAAAGCACCGACCGGGGCTGCTCAGCACGGTCAGCAAGGCAGGCAGCACCTCCTGCTTCAGCAGGAAGCAGAGGAGGAACCTTCAGAGCTTATGGCTGGAAAAGCAGGAACCCGAACCAAATTTACGGCCAGGAACCTTTGCCAAGAGCAGGGGCCAAGCAGCGATCCACCGGTTCGTGCTCTGCACAGCGCCTTGTCCCTTCTCAACGTAAACAAGGGCCCTCAGATCTCCAGGGTGCTTCGCTTTTGAAGCTGGGGGATGAAACCCAGGCGTTTCAAATTCTCAAGAAGACTCCTACCAAATTCAGCCTGGGCACAACCGCGGAGGACACGGCAACGGCCGGGCGCGGGGCTGCGAGTTCCCGCCGTCGTGTCAGCAAAGCTGGGGTTACGCAGCATGGTCAACACGCGTTGTGGTCATAAAACCACTTCCAATATAAAAATTGAAACGCTGGGATATTAAAAAGTCCACGTTAAAGACTGATGTACACACGCATCCCTTCACGCCAGCTCAGCCTACGCACGGCGGCTGCCGCTGGGAGGGCCGACCGTGGCGCAGACGCACGCGGGCATCAGCTACCCGCAGCCAAAGCTCCCGGCCCCGCAGCAAGCGGGTCGCCCGCGGTCCCGGCGCTGGCTGTGCCGAGCATCGCTGGCAGCCATCGCCGCACCCGCGCTGGCAAAGAGCCGGGTGGGAGGCGGGCGTCCCCGCTCCCGGGGGGAGCGATCCCGGGAGCCGGCAGCACGGACCCCGCGGCAGCCCACCGGCACCGACCCCCGCACCCTCGCCTCCTCTTCCCCCAGCTCTGCTCCTGGCTGCTCATCAGACTCAGAAACCGGAGTCCAGCTGAAGGCTGCACACAGAGAAAAAGCCTAAAATCGCCTTTTTTCTTTTTAAATCTTCCCCACTCTAAACAAACGCTGCTGTACGTTCTGCAGTTCCCACCCGCAGCGCCGGCTGGCTTTGGGAACTCCACCCTCGGACGGGACCTCCGATGTCTAAGGGGATGGGATGCAGGCAGGGGCAACGCTAGGAGCTGGGAACGGATCTCGGTGATCCCAGCGGAAGGAGCTGGGATCCACCCAGGAGAGACCACTCACCAGCAACATCGACAGAAGCCGCGGAAACGGTCAAGAGCGGCCGGGAACAACAGCAAAGCCCACGCCAGCCCTCAGCGACCAACCCCACCAGCAGTGTGGGACCAGGAGCTGGATTCCGTAGGATCACAGCATGGTTTGGGCTGGAAGGGACCTCCAGAGATCATCTAGTCCAACCCTCTTTCTGCCAAGCAGAAAACCAGCTTGATTTTGCTTAAAAAGCAGTCCGCGAGACTTGCTTCTTACACCACTGGTACCAGGTTTGCTTCCTGGCAATGACCAGACCCCGCTTCGCTTCCACACCGCTCTTCCTACTGCCCCAGACCATGCCCAGTCAGGCTGGAGGCAAAAATCTGGCATCAGCTCCTGCACTGCTCTGCAAGCACTCCAACCTACTTCAGGGGACATCGATCTCCAGGGGTGACTCCCGCACACGTGCAATGGCCGGGAGCCTGGAGAGCCTCCAGGGGCTCCTCCGAGGGGGGAGCTCCACCCTCGGAGGTGCTCCAAGCTTGGCACAAGGCCCCCGGTCACCTGCTCTACCTGTGAAGCCGGATGCCACCTCCAAGCCGGATGCCACCTCCAAGCCGCCCACGCTGGGGCAGAGGCTCCAGAAGCTCCTTCCAACCTAAATCCTCCCTCAAATTCTTCAGCCCAGCGTGCACGAGGACTCCCGTACCACCCAGCCTGCACCGCCTAACTACAGCAAGCCCAAGACGCTATAGGGGCTACATCAAAGAGGGGACAAGACCAGAGGAGATCCAGAGGCCTGGCCTCAGGACCCAAACACACTTCCCAGCCCGCTGCCCCCGATAAGCCTTCAAGAGTGAGCAGGGTCCGTGGATCAAAGAGCCGGTATGAAACCGCGGAGACTCTCTGCCAAAGACACCGCCGTGCCCGTCGCTGGGACAAGCACGGCGTAACCTGCACTCGTTTATAAATGAGATGACAGCATTTAGACTCACGGCTTTTAACTCAATACCCCGCCTCGGAAGGACGGGGCTGCAGCACGTGCGTGCGCTTGGACAGCCTTCAAGTCACCGTTTGATGAAGGGCACAACCCAAACCAACCTACTCTGCGCTTTCCGAGGCTGCATCGCTCGGTCAGCCACCCGTTTGCCTCCAAAGCAGCAGAAAGTCAACACTGCCTTGTGAAAACCCGGCTTCGACCCTACCTTCCGGCCTTCGCAGCACCCTACGGGCTGCACGTTTCGGATGCGTGGGATCGGTGCCACCAAAAACACACCCGACGCTGCCGCAAGCGCTGGGGCACGAGCTGCCTTCCTCACCCCTGCCTGCCCACCGCATCGCGTCCTGGTCTGCAGGCACAGAGCATCCCTGCCCTACACCCGGACACGCACGAAACTGGCTGAAAAATCCCCTGGGTGACACTCAGACTCAGTCACCAGAGGAGCACCTTCCTGGAGAAACACCGGGGAACGGGGAAAAATGTCGCTGGGTTTCAGAAATCCTCTCCCCAGCTGAGCCCTCACCCGCCGGACCCCGCGGCGGCCCTCTCCTCGCTGGAGGAGCCGCAGTGGTTCAGATCCAGGCAGGCCTCCGCGCGTGCTGCCCGCGGCCGGCTGCGTCTCCCAGTTCCGAGGTCGGGAGCGGCTGGTGGGAACGCCACCGGCCGTTCCCCGGTCCCCCTCCCCAGGCTGCGTGTCCGCGGCCTGGCCTCACGCACGCGGGCTCAAAGCCAAGCTCAGCCACGGCCCGTCCACCCCAGCGTGTCACACCGCCCACGCCCAAAGCGACAAGGGAACCAGTCAAGTTGCGGAGAACACCCTCCCTGCCTCCCCCCATCCTCCCCTGCTCCAGAATAAACCCTCCCGATCGGCAATCGGAGAGGGAAAAAACGAAGCACGGGGAGCTCGTTATCGGTGGGTTCCCAGGAGAAGGCACTCCTCGTATCCGCTTGCGATCCGGGACGCAAGCCCCCGGCGTTCCCTCTTGAATGGCGAAGCTCCGCTGGGCTCTTGCTCCAGGAATGGCCAACGTTTCCAACGGGCGAAGCGAGGCAGGAGGACCATCCGCAGCCACCCGGCCCCTCCAGCTGCACTCCATCCTCCGTGGGCCGCGTGCACCCACCTGCACCCCTGGCTCAGACCCGCGCAGGCGCTGTCCTGGCGAGGCGGCTCCTTACCTTGTGCACACTTTTGGGATTTTCCAGCCAAGCGTAATACATCTCCTCCACGTAGTTCGAACTAGTCCCACTCAAAAAAGGCTCGGCAGCCACCGGCGCGCTGTAGCACCTGAGGTGTTGAAACGTCCTGGGCGCCGCCGGCCTGTGTCGGGAAATTGTCTTTACAGTCTGCAAGGCCGTCAACGGCCTCAGCTTTGCCACGCAAGTCCTTAAGTGAAGCATCTTTGTCCCGTCGCCTCACGCCGGTTCCTGGTGGGAGAGAAGGGAAAAGCGGGTCAGGAATCACCGCAGGAGAGCGGTGAGCAGAGAGCCCCCCCCCGCCCCGCGCCGCCGCCCCCAGCCCAGCGCTTCAGATCCGCTCTTCGTTCGGATTAACGCGTCCCGCGGCCGGGAAACGCGGTTTTCACTCGAGACGCTCGGCACAGCTGGGTCTGCCTCCTCGATACCTCCCAGCACGGCACCGGCATCGCCACCGCCCCCGACACGACGGCAAAAAGCAGATTTACGCAGTGGCGTAGCCTCAGACCAGCCGCTGCGCGTCAAAGCCGCCTTTTTATATGGCACCTTGGTACAAAACAAGGGATATTCGATGGCAAAACGTGGCAAGGATTAAGGTCTCAGGTTCCCCCTGTGCCTCCCTCTAACTCCCAGCCATCAACATCCACTCCTTTTCCAATAACAAATCCATATTGGTTGATTTGATGTTTTAACTCTTCCTCTGAGAATCCTCTTTCCTTTTGTTTTAAATGGGAAAATCCTCTCTGTGGAACCCCGGGCTCCCCTTCGGCCCCTCAGCCTCCCGTCTGCAGGGACGTCGCAGCGCCCACTGCAAAGCACTGCGTGCCCAGGAGCACGCCGGACAACGCCGGTCACCAGCCGGATTTCGACGCCGAAGGTCACGCTGTGCGCTGCGCCGAGCTGGCCGAGCCGAGCGAGGACAACCCCTCGCACCGACCCAGCGCGGGAGCTTTGCCGTCGCTCCCTCTCCCATGTTGAAGGTCTCGGCTTGGATTTTCGCCGCGTCGCTTACCCCGCGACCGCTCTGGCTGAGGGTTTCTTCTCGCTGGTTTGTGTCACACGCACCAGGATAAAGCTGGGAAGAAATCCCCCACGGCAAAGACCCCTCGCGAAATGGAGGCACGAGGTGCAGAGGATGGGGGCTCCGGGACAGACCGCTCACCGCTTCTCCTTCCGAGCTCAGGCCCAGGCGGCCAACGCAGCTGCAAGACCCAGCGAGGGGCTCGCCCCTGCCCAGAGAACCCAGAGACGCAACCGGGAGCTGACGTGGGACCCCGCAAAGGTGCCCCAGCGACGCCCACCGGCGTGGGACCTCACAAAGGTGCCCCAGCGACGCCCACCAGCGTGGGACCTCACAAAGGCGCCCCAGCAACGCCCACCCTGCAGCTCCCAGTGGGACAGGGAGACCCGGGGTTCCCCATGCCCCCCATCGCACACGTCCGGGGGCTCACGGCGGGAGACGCGCCGGCACTGGGAGCTGCCCTTTCCACCCAGCTCCTCCCGCCAGAGCAGGGCGCGGGGCTGGAGGTGACCCAGCTGGCCGGTGTCCACATCCCCGACCAGTTTACCGAGCAGCAGCCCAATGTCAAAGCCGTTATCGCGCACTCACCAGATGAAAACAAAATTTCGCAGCAGACCGGAGGAAAAAATCACACCTTTGCGACCGGCGTTTCGTCAGCCGGGTTTCCAGCTTCGCCTCGCTGAATCAAATCCCGGCTACTTGGCACAGCAGCAGCCACCCTTCCCACCTCAAAACGCAAGATTTTGGCCCAAAGAACCTGAGGAAGACCCAGGCACGCTCTAATTCCACCCAAACGCTTCACAGTCTTCCCCGGAGGAAGGAGGGAAGCCCAACCGTCCTCTCCACCCCACTCGCTCCCGTCTGCCCGCAGTTAAACTGGGCAAGAAGCGGTGGGCAAGCGCAGGACAGCAAGCACGGCAGCACCAGGCACTCTCCCGGCTCACACTCCCCAGACCCACGCAGTAGAACACCCACGGGTATTCCGGAGCGCCGACGGAACCGGGACACGGACGGGGGTGGGGGGGGTGGGGGGGAAGAACCAAAGCGTCGGCGGCGTCTCCGGGTTCCGTGTCCGGTTTCGCTGCCGCCCAGCCGCGTCCCGCTGACCTCTCTGGAAAACAAGGCTGGGGGGGGGATTAACGGCAGGTTTTGACCCAAAATGAGCGGAACCGCGAGGTCTCGGAAGGTCTCTCCGGTGAGGGTCGGTGTCCCGGAGGCGTTGGAGCCCACGAGCTCGGAGCAGGGATGTTCCCGCAGGATGGCGGGGAGGAGGGAGGTGGGAGACCCAGCCCGGGACCACCGATCCGGGGATTGCGCGCGAAACCCCCAGCCTGGGGAGGGTTATGGGGAGGGGGCCTGGGGCTCACACCCCCGGTTCCACAGAGAGAGCGAATCACGGGAACGCTCACGGCGGCCTAAGGGGCCGGGCCGGCGGCAGCGCAGCGTGGAGCGGGTCAGGGGGCTGCACCCGACCCCCGGCAGCCGGGCTCCGCGCCCCCCCCCCCCCGAAGGGGGCTGCTTTGGGTTCAAGTCAGCAGAAATCGAGCGCTGGAGAAAGCGGCGGGGCGGGGGCCATCCCGGGGGCTCCAGCGCCGGGGTTCTCCGGGCCCGCGGCAGCCGGAGGCCCCGGGGCAGGCGCTAACCCTCACCGGAGGCTGCACCGCCGCCCCCCCCCCCGCCCCGGGAGACCCCGCCGGGGGGGAGCGCGGGATCCACCCGCCGGGCGGGGCCCAACGGGGCGCGGCGGGACGGGGGGACCGGGACGGAGGGGCCGGAACGGGGGGGCCGGGAGGCCCCACGTGGGTGCGGGCGGGCGCGGGAACGGGGCCGCGGGACCCCCCTCCCCGCCCCGCACAGGCCCGCCCCCGGTCCGCGCCCGCCAATCAGCGTCCGCCGCCGCCGCCCGGGCTTCGCGGCCCTTGCTGCCTATAGGAGCGCTGCGAAGCGCCGAGCCGCCTTTCCCATTGGTCGAGCCGGACTGCCATTCTAGCGACAGGCCCGCCCCGAGGCGCCCGGGCGGTGGCGCCAAGGACACAGGGGAGCGGCCACCGCCCCCCCCTGCCCAGCGCGCCCCCCGTCCCGCTCCGGCCCCGGCCCTCGCCCCGCTGCAGCCCGGCACTGCCCCGCCGCTCGGCCCGGCCCCGCCGCGGCACCCACCGGCACGTCCGTGTCCGTCCGCCCCGCTCCTGCCCCGGCTCTGACAGCGGCCCCCAATCGCCGGCTGCAGCCCCGCCCCGCGACGCCCCGCCCCGAGCGCGTGCGTCAGCGCGTCGCCACACCCCCCGCCCGCCTGCCGCCACGCCCCGCTCCGAGCCCGGCCCAAAGGGCCTGCGCCACCCCCTCCGCGCGTCGAACGGGGGGGAACTTCCAGGGGCGGGGCTAGACGTTGGGGCGGGGCTTGGGCGGCGGGGGCCGGGGTGGGGCGGTCGCCATGGTTACTCGGGGCGGTGCCCGCAGCCGGCCTCGGCGCCACGGCATGCGGACCCCGCCACAGCCTGGGGACCCCACCACGGCCTGGGGACCCCGCCACGGCATGGGGACCCCTCCGCAGCCTAGGGACCCCCACCATGGCCTCGGGATCCCCGCCATGTTCTAGGGACCCCCCCCCCCCATGGCCTGGGGACCCCGTCCACAGCCTGGGGACCCTGAGCAAGCCCTGGGGACCCCCACCATGGCCTGGGGATCCCATCATGGCCTGGGGACCCCGAGCAAGGCCAGGGGACCCCCACCATGGCCTGGGGACCCCACCATGGCCAGGGGATCCCACCACCACCTAGGGACCCCCTCCACAGCCTAGGGACCCCCACCATGGTCTGGGGATCCCCGCCACGGCCTCAGGACACCCCCATGTTCTGAGGACCCTCCACCATGGCCTGGGGACCCCCACAACGGCCTGGGGACCCTGCCACAGCCTGGGGACCCTACCATGGCCTGGAGACCCCGCCACAGCCTGGGGACCCCACCATGGCCTGGAGACCCCCTCTACGGCCTGGGAACCCCACCACAGCCTGGGGACCCCACCATGGCCTGGGGACCCCCTCCACGGCCTGGGGAACTCCCCCACGGCCTGGGGAACCCCCATGTTCTGGGGACCCCACCATGTTCTGGGGACCCCCCACCATGGTCTGGGGACCCCCTTCACAGCCTGGGGACCCTGAGCAAGCCCTGGGGACCCCACCATGGCATGGGGCTCCCATCACGGCCTGGGGACCCCGCCACAGCATGGTCTGGGGATGCCGAGCAAGGCCAGGGGACCCCCACCATGGCCGGGGGACCCCCTTCATGGCCTGGGGACCCCGAGCAAGGCCTAGGGACCCCCACCACGGCATGGGGGTCCCATCACAGCCTGGGGACCCCGAGAAAGGCCTGGGCACCCCAAGCAAGGCCAGGGGACCCCCACCATGGTCTGGGGACCCCACCATGGCCGGGGGATCCCACCACCACCTAGGGACCCCCTCCACGGCCTGGGGGTCCCCACGATTGCCTGGGGATCCCTGTCATGGGCTGGGGACCCCCCCATGTTCTGGGGACCGCCTCATGTTCGGGGGATCCCCCACCACTGCCTGGGGACCCCACCATGGCCTGGAGACCCCCTCCACAGCCTAGGGGTCCCCACCGTGGCTTGGGGATCCCCGCCACGTCCTGGGGACGCCCCCATCTTCTGGGGACTCCCTACCATGGCCTGGGGACCCCCACCACAGCCTGGGGACCTCAACATGGCCTGGAGACCCCACCATGGCTGCAGGATCTCACCACCACCTAGGGACCCCCTCCACAGCCTGCGGGTCCCTACCATGGTCTGGGGATCCCCACCATGTCATGGGACGCCCCCATGTTCTGGGGACCCCCCACCACAGCCTGGGGACCCCACCATGGCCTCGGGATCCCCGCCATGGCCTAGGGACCCCACCATCTTCTAGGGACCCCCCACCATGGCCTGGGGACCCCCTCCAAGGCCTGGGGACCCTGAGCAAGGCCTGGGGACCCCCACCACATCCTGTGGCCCCCCCCCCATGGCCTGGGGATCCCCGCCACGGCCTAGGGACCCCCCCATGCTCTGGGGACCCCCCATTTTCTGGGGACCCCTTACCACAGCCTATGCACCCCACCATGGCCTGGAGACCCCTTCCACAGCCTAGGGATCCCCGCCACGGCCTGGGGATACCCCATGTTCTGGGGACCCCACCACGTTCTGGGGACCCCCTTCACGGCCTGGGGACCCCGAGCAAGGCCTGGGGACCCTGAGCAAGCCCTGGGGACCCCCACCACGGATGGGGATCCCATCATGGCCTGGGGACCCCAAGCAAGGCCAGGGGACCCCCACCATGACCTGGGGACCCCACCATGGCCGGGGGATGCCACCACCACCTAGGGACCCCCTCCACGGCCTAGGGGTCCCCACCATGGCCTGGGGATCCCTGCCACGGCCTCAGGACACCCCCATGTTCTGAGGACCCTCCACCATGGCCTGGGGACCCCCACAACGGCCTGGGGACCCCCACCACGACACGTGGATCCCATCACGGCCTGGGGACCCCAGCAGGGCCTGGGCAACCCGAGCAAGGCCAGGGGACCCCCACCATGGCCTGGGGACCCCACCAGGGCAGGGGCATCCCACCACCACCTAGGGTCCCCCTCCACGTCCTGGGGGTCCCCACCATGGCCTGGGGATCCCCGCCACGGCCTAGGGATGCCCCCATGTTCTGGGGATGCCCCACCACAGCCTGGGAACCCAACCATGGCCTGGAGATCGGCCTGGGGACCCCACCATGTCCTGGGGACCCCCCACCATGACCTGGGGACTGCCACAACGGCCTGGGGTCCCCCCCATGTTCTGGGGACCGCCCCATGTTTGGGGATCCCGCCGCCACGGCCTGGGGACTCCACCATGGCCTGGGGACCCCGCCACAGCCTGGGGACCCCACCATGGCCTGGAGACCCCCTCCACGGCCTATGGGTCCCTACCATGGCCTGGAGACCCCCACCATGGCCTGGAGACTCCACCATGGCCGGAGGATCCCACCACCACCTAGGGACCCCCTCCACCGCCTGGGAGTCACTACCATGGTCTGGGGATCCCCACCACATCATGGGACCCCCCCATGTTCTGGGGACCCCCCACCACAGCCTGGGGACCCCACCATGGCCTGGGGACCCCACCACAGTCTGGGAACCCCACCATGGCCTGGAGACCCCCTCCACAGCCTGGGGATCCCCACCATGGCCTGGGGACCCCGCCACAGCCTGAGGACCCTGAGCAAGTCCTGGTCACCCCCACCACGGCATTGGGATCTCGTCACGGCCTAGGGACCCTGCCACAGCCTGGGGACTCCACCATGGCCTGGGGAACCCCCATGTTCTGGGGATCCCACCATGTTCTGGGGACCCCCCACCATGGTCTGGGGACCCCCTCCACAGCCTGGGGACCCTGAGCAAGACCTGGGGACCCCACCACGGCATGGGGGTCTCATCACGGCCTGGGGACCCCTCCACAGCCCAGAGGTCCTCACCGTGGCCTGGGGATCCCCGCCACGGCCTGGGGAACCCAGCATGTTCTGGGGACCCCCACCATGGTCTGGAACACCCACCATTTCCAGGGCATGCCACCACCACGTAGCGAACCCCTCCACAGCCTAGGGGTCCCCACCATGGCCTGGGGATCCCCGCCACGGCCTAGGGACGTCCCCATGTTCTGGGGACCCCCCACCACAGCCTGGGGACCCAACCATGGCCTGGAGATCCCACCATGGCCTGGGGACCCCACCGTGTGCTGTGGACTCCCACCATGGCCTGAGAACCCCCTCCATGTCCCAGGGGTCCCCACCATGGCCTGGGGTTCCCTGCCACGACCTGGGGACCCCAGTATGTTCTGGGGACCCCCCACCATGACCTGGGGACTGCCACAATGGCCTGGGGTCCCCCCCATGTTCTGGGGACCGCCCCATGTTTGGGGATCCCCCTACCATGGCCTGGGGACCCCACCATGGCCTGGAGAACCACTCCACGTCCTAGCGGTCCCCACCATGGCCTGGGGACCCCCTTCATGGCCTGGGGACCGCGAGCAAGGCCTGGGGACCCTGAGCAAGCCCTAGGGACCCCCACCACGTCATGGGGATCCCATCACAGCCTGGGGACCCCGAGAAAGGCCTGGGCACCCCAAGCAAGGCCAGGGGACCCCCACCATAACCTGGGGACCCCACCATGGCCGGGGGATGCCACCACCACCTAGGGACCCCCTCCACGGCCTAGGGGTCCCCACCATGGCCTGGGGATCCCTGCCACGGCCTCAGGACACCCCCATGTTCTGAGGACCCTCCACCATGGCCTGGGGACCCCCACAACGGCCTGGGGACCTCGAGCAAGGCCTGGGGACCCCCACCACGACACGTGGATCCCATCACGGCCTGGGGACCCCAGCAGGGCCTGGGCAACCCGAGCAAGGCCAGGGGACCCCCACCATGGCCTGGGGACCCCACCAGGGCAGGGGCATCCCACCACCACCTAGGGTCCCCCTCCACGTCCTGGGGGTCCCCACCATGGCCTGGGGATCCCCGCCACGGCCTAGGGATGCCCCCATGTTCTGGGGATGCCCCACCACAGCCTGGGAACCCAACCATGGCCTGGAGATCGGCCTGGGGACCCCACCATGTCCTGGGGACCCCCCACCATGACCTGGGGACTGCCACAACGGCCTGGGGTCCCCCCCATGTTCTGGGGACCGCCCCATGTTTGGGGATCCCGCCGCCACGGCCTGGGGACTCCACCATGGCCTGGGGACCCCACCACAGCCTGGGGACCCCACCATGGCCTGGAGACCCCCTCCACGGCCTATGGGTCCCTACCATGGCCTGGAGACCCCCACCATGGCCTGGAGACCCCACCATGGCCGGAGGAACCCACCACCACCTAGGGACCCCCTCCACGGCCTGGGGGTCCCTACCATGGTCTGGGTATCCCCACCACATCATGGGACCCCCCCATGTTCTGGGGACCCCCCACCACAGCCTGGGGACCCCACCATGGCCTGGGGACCCCACCACAGTCTGGGAACCCCACCATGGCCTGGAGACCCCCTCCACAGCCTGGGGATCCCCACCATGGCCTGGGGACCCCGCCACAGCCTGAGGACCCTGAGCAAGTCCTGGTCACCCCCACCACGGCATGGGGATCTCGTCACGGCCTGGGGACCCCGCCACAGCCTGGGGACTGCACCATGGCCTGGGGAACCCCCATGTTCTGGGGACCCCCCACCATGGTCTGGGGACCCCCTCCACAGCCTGGGGACCCTGAGCAAGCCCTGGGGACCCCACCACGGCATGGGGGTCTCATCACGGCCTGGGGACCCTGCCATGGCCCAGAGGTCCTCACCATATGGCCTGGGGATCCCCGCCACGGCCTGGGGACCCCAGCATGTTCTGGGGACCCCCACCATGGCCTGGGACACCCACCATTTCCAGGGCATCCCACCACCACGTAGCGAACCCCTCCACATCCTGGGGGACCCCACCATGACCTGGAGACCCCTCCACGGCCCAGAGGTCCTCACTATGGCCTGGGGAATCCCCGCCACGGCCTGGGGACCCCAGCATGTTCTGGGGACCCCCACCATGGTCTGGAACACCCACCATTTCCAGGGCATCCCACCACCACGTAGCGAACCCCTCCACAGCCTAGGGGTCCCCACCATGGCCTGGGTATCCCCGCCACGGTCTAGGGACGACCCCATGTTCTGGGGACCCCCCACCACAGCCTGGGGACCCAACCATGGCCTGGAGATCCCACCATGGCCTGGGGACCCCACCGTGTGCTGTGGACTCCCACCATGGCCTGGGGACCCCCTCCACGTCCCAGGGGTCCCCACCATGGCCTGGGGTTCCCTGCCACGACCTGGGGACCCCAGTATGTTCTGGGGACCCCCCACCATGACCTGGGGACTGCCACAATGGCCTGGGGTCCCCCCCATGTTCTGGGGACCGCCCCATGTTTGGGGATCCCCCTACCATGGCCTGGGGACCCCACCATGGCCTGGAGAACCACTCCACGTCCTAGCGGTCCCCACCATGGCCTGGGGACCCCCTTCATGGCCTGGGGACCCCGAGCAAGGCCTAGGGACCCCGCCACAGCCTGGGGACCCTGAGCAAGCCCTAGGGACCCCCACCATGGCATGGGGATCCCATCACAGCCTGTGGACCCCGAGAAAGGCCTGGGCACCCCAAGCAAGGCCAGGGGACCCCCACCATGGCCTGGGGACCCCACCATGGCCGGGGGATCCCACCACCACCTAGGGACCCCCTTCACGGCCTGGGGGTCCCCACCATTGCCTGGGGATCCCTGTCACGGGCTGGGGACCCCCCCATGTTCTGGGGACCGCCTCATGTTCTGGGGACACCCACCACGGCCTGGGGACCCCACCATGGCCTGGAGACCCCCTCCACAGCCTAGGGGTCCCCACCGTGGCTTGGGGATCCCCGCCACGGCCTGGGGACCCCCCCATGTTCTGGGGACCCCCTACCATGGCCTGGGGACCCCCACCATGGCCTGGAGACCCCACCATGGCCGGAGGATCCCACCACCACCTAGGGACCCCCTCCACAGCCTGGGGGTCCCTACCATGATCTGGGGATCCCCACCATGTCATGGGACCCCCCCATGTTCTGGGGACCCCCCACCACAGCCTGGGGACCCCACCATGGCCTGGGGACCCCACCACAGCCTGGGGACCCCGCCATGGCCTAGGGACCCCACCATGTTCTAGGGACCCCCCACCATGGCCTGGGGACCCCCTCCACAGCCTGGGGACCCTGAGCAAGCCCTGGGGACCCCCACCACGGCATGGGGATCCCATCACGGCCTGTGGACCCCACCATGGCCCGGGGATGCCAAGCAAGGCCAGGGGACCCCCACCATGGCCTGGGGACCCCACCATGGCCGGGGGATCCCACCACCTCCTAGGGACCCCCTCCACAGCCTGGGGGTCCCCACCATGGCCTGGGAATCCCCGCCACAGCCTAGGGGTGTCTACCATGGCCGGGGGATCCCACCACGGCCTGGGGACCCTGAGCAAGGCCTGGGGACCCCCACCACATCCTGTGGCCCCCCCCCCATGGCCTGGGGATCCCCGCCACGGCCTAAGGACCCCTCCATGCTCTGGGGACCCCCCATTTTCTGGGGACCCCTTACCACAGCCTATGCACCCCACCATGGCCTGGAGACCCCTTCCACGGCCTAGGCATCCCCGCCACAGCCTGGGGATTCCCCATGTTCTAGGGACCCCACCATGTTCTGGGGACCTCCTTCATGGCCTGGGGACCCCCTGCACAGCCTGGGGTCCCTAAACAAGCCCTGGAGACCCCCACCATGGCATGGGGATCCCATCATGGCCTGGGGACCCCGAGCAAGGCCTGGGGACCCCCACCATGGCCTGGGGACCCCACCATGGCCGGGGGATCACACCACCACCTAGGGACCCCCTCCACGGGCCTAGGGACCCCCACCATGGTCTGGGGATCCCTGCCATGGCCTAGGGACCCCCCCATGATCTGGGGACCCCCCTAGTATCTGGGGACCCACCACCACGGCCTGGGGCCCCCAGCATGTTCTGGGGACCCCCACCATGGCCTGGGACACCCACCATTTCCAGGGCATCCCACCACCACGTAGCGAACCCCTCCACGTCCTGGGGGTCCCTACCATGGCCTGGGGATCCCCGTCACAGCCTAGGGATGCCCCCATGTTCTGGGGACCCCCCACCATGACCTGGGGACTGCCACAATGGCCTGGGGTCCCCCCCATGTTCTGGGGACCGCCCCATGTTCGGGGATCCCCCCACCACGGCCTGGGGACCCTGAGCAAGGCCTGGGGACCCCGCCACAGCCTGGGGTCCCCACCATGGCCTGGGGACCCCCACCACGGCCTGGGGACCCCAAGCAAGGCCTGGGGACCCCGCCACAGCCTGGGGACGCCGAGCAAGCCCTGGGGACCCCCACCATGGCATGGGGATCCCATCACGGCCTGGGGACCCTGAGCAAGGCCTGGGGATCCCCGCCACGGCCTAAGGACCCGCCCCATGCTCTGGGGACCCCCCATTTTCTGGGGACCCCTTACCACAGCCTATGCACCCCACCATGGCCTGGAGACCCCTTCCACAGCCTAAGGATCCCCGCCACAGCCTGGGGATACCCCATGTTCTGGGGACCCCCCCATGTTCTAGGGACCCCCTTCACGGCCTGGGGACCCCCTGCACAGCCTGGGGTCCCTGAGCAAGCCCTGGGGACCCCCACCACGGCATGGGGATCCCATCATGGCCTGGGGACCCCGAGCAAGGCCTGGGGACCCCCACCATGGCCTGGGGACCCCACCATGGCCGGGGGATCACACCACCACCTAGGGACCCCCTCCACGGCCTGGAGACCTCCCCCATGGCCTGGGGATCCCTGCCACGGCCTAGGGACCCCCTCATGATCTGGGGACCCCCCTATTATCTGGGGACCCACCACCACGGCCTGGGGACCCCACCACAGACTGGGGACCCCACCATGACCTGGAGACCCCTCCACGGCCCAGAGGTCCTCACCATGGCCTGGGGATCCCCGCCATGGCCTGGGGACCCCAGCATGTTCTGGGGACCCTCACCATGGCCTGGGACACCCACCATTTCCAGGGCATCCCACCACCACGTAGCGAACCCCTCCACGTCCTGGGGGTCCCCACCATGGCCTGGGGACCCCCTCCACAGCCTGGGGACCCTGAGCAAGCCTTGGGGACTCCCACCACGGCATGGGGATCCCACCATGGCCTGGGGTCCCCACCACGGCCTGGGGACACCCCCATGTTCTGGGGACTCCCTACCATGGCCTGGGGACCCCCACCATGGCCTGGAGACCCCACCATGGCCAGAGGATCCCACCACCACCTAGGGACCCCCTCCATGACCTGGGGGTCCCTACCATGGTCTGGGGATCCCCACCATGTCATGGGACCCCCCCATGTTCTGGGGACCCCCCACCACAGCCTGGGGACCCCACCATGGCCTGGGGACCCCACCACAGCCTGGGAACCCCACCATGGCCTGGAGACCCCCTCCACGGCCTGGGGATCCCCACCATGGCCTGGGGACCCCTCCACAGCCTGGGGACCCTGAGCAAGCCCTTGGGCCCCCACCACAGCATGGGGATCTCGTCACGGCCTGGGGACCCCATCATGGCCTGGGGACCCTGAGCAAGGCCTGGAGACCTCATTATGGCCTGAGGACCCCCACCACAGCCTGAGAACCCTGAGCATGGCCTGGGGACCCCTTCACAACCTGGGGACCCAACCGCTGCCTGGCCACCCCCACTATGGCCTTGGGACCCCAACCATGGGTCTGGGGTACACCACTGTTACCTGGGGAATCCCATCATGGCCTGGGGAACCTGCCATGATGTGGGGAACGCCACCGTGGCCTGGGGACCCCCAGTGCGACCTGGAGACCCCGTCATGGCCTGGGGACCCTGAGCATGGGTCTGGGGACCCTGCTGTGGCCTCAGGAACCCCACCACAACTTGGGGACCCTGCTGCAGCCCAGGGACCCCACCACGGTCTGGGGACCCCATCACAGCCTGGGGACCCTCACCATGGCTTGGACACCCTGCCACAACCGGGGGACCTCCCCCACAGTCTGGACTCCCCCACCACGGTGTGGAGGACCCTTTGGCATGGGGGACCCCACAGCCTGGGGGACCTCAGGCCCTGGGGGTCCCCCCTGTGTGGGGCCCGGCAGCGGGGGCCGGGGCGGCAGGCAGGGCTGGGCAGGCAGGAGGTGCCCGGGAGTCTCAGGGTGCCGGGTGAGTCACGGCTGCAGCTGCCTCGAGCCGAGGAGCCGGCACTTTCGGGAAGTGAAACGGGAGCCCGGAAAACACCCCGACAGCCCGCGGCCACGCAAGCCCGGCCACGCACTTTCCTGGCCAGGCCAACGTGGCGCAACCGCCAGCACCCCGGATGGCCGCGGGCCGGCTGCCGGCTGCGGGGTGCGGACACCCAGCGTCCCCAGAGGCTGTGTCTCCAAAGGCCACGTCCCCGGAGCTGTGCCGGGGGGCACAAGGGACTGAGGGGACACCGGGGTCCTGCACCCTCTGATCTGGTGGCGGTGGGGACAGGAGGGGACCCTGCCAGCCGCGGTGCCACGGGCCCGGGCAGCGCAGGAGGAAGCTGTGAGGAAATGGCGGAGCGGCAGTGCTTGCGCCACTTGCCCCTTCCGGGGAAGCTGCGGTCCCTGGCCCTGACGAGGGTGGGTGTCATCACGGCTCCGGTGGGATGGGGCCAGGGCAGTTTCTGCTGGGTCAGCCCGGCCAGCGAGGGCTGGTGCACGGCACCAACCCCGCACAGGATCACACAAAGTCACGGAATGGTTTGGGTTGGAAAGGACGTTATCGTCCACCTCTTTCCGACCCCCCTGCCGTGGGCAGGGACCCTTCCACCAGCCCAGGGTGCTCCAAGCCCCGTCCAACCTGGCCTTGAGCCCTGCCAGGGAGGGGGCAGCCACAGCTGCTCTGGCCAGCCTGGGCCAGGGCCTCACCACCCTCAGGGTGCAGAATTTCTTCCTTCTATCTAAGTTAAATCTCCCCACTTTCAGTTTAAAGCCGTCGCCCCTCGTCCTGTCACTCCCCTCCCTGATAAAGTGTCCCTCCCCAGCTCTCTCACAACCCCTCCAGGCCCTGGCAGCTGCTCTCAGGTCTCCCCGCAGCCTTCTCCTCCCCAGGCTGAGCAGCCCCAGCTCTCCCAGCCTCTCCTCCCAGCAGAGGGGTTCCAGCCCTCGGGTCATGGCTGGGGCCTCCTCTGGCCCCGCTCCCACAGCTCCAGCTCTGTCCTGTGCTGAGGGCTCCAGAGCTGGACGCAGGGCTCCCGGGGGGTCTCAGCAGAGCGGGGCAGAGGGGCAGAACCCCCCCCTCGCCCTGTGCCCTCGCTGCTGGGGATGCAGCCCAGGGGACGGGTGGCCTTTGGGGCTGTGAGGACTCAATGTCTGATCACAACCAGCTCTTCATCCCCCCGCACCCCAAGCCCCTCTCCTGAGGGCTGCTCTCAGTCCCTTCATCGCCAGCCGGTATGGGTGTGGGGGGTTGCCCTGACCAAGGTGCAGGACCCTGCCCTTGGCCTCGTGGAACCTCCTGAGGTTCACACGTGCCCAGCTCTCCAGCCTGTCCGGGTCCCTCTGGATGGTGTCCCTTTCCTCACGAGTGTCAGCCACTCTGTGTGCCACCACCGATGCTTGGTGACGTCAGGAAACTTGCTGAGGGTGCAGTCGATCCTGCTGTCCCTGTCCCTGGCAAAGATGTTCAATCACACTGGTCCCAGTAGGGACCCCTGAGGGACACCACTTGTCACTGGTCTCCACTTGGACATCGAGCTGTTGACCGCAAGTCTTTGAGTGCGGCCGTCCAGCCAATTCCCCATCCCCAGAGTGGTCCAGCCATCAAACCCATGTCTCCATTTCAGAGACAAGGCCATCGTGCGGGGCAGTGTCAAATGCTTTGCCCAAGTCCAGGCAGATGACAGCAGCTGCTCTTCCCTTGTCCACCAGCGCAGTAACCCCATTTCAGAAGGCCACCGAGTCTACCAGGCACAGTTTGCCCTTCGTGAAGCCACGCTGGCTGTCACCAACCACCTCTCTGTTTTCCACGTGCCTCAGCGTAGTTTCCAGGAGGATCTGCTCCAGGATCTTGCCAGGCACACATTGAGCCCAGAGCATTGCTCCTGGTCTTTCCCACGCACGGCCCTTCGCTCAGCCCTACGGTGCTGCTCAGGGGCAGGCAGCCCCCAGGCCTTCCCAGTCTCAAGAGAGGAACTGAGCAAAACCAGGCGTTGCGAAAGTGGAAATCCCGCTCTGACGGAGCTTCCTTCCAGTGCCTCTTCAAAACCCGCTGCCCCGACGCCGCCGGGTTCAGAGCACCCGAGCCACGCTGCAGGAGGGACAGGCAGGAGCAGGCAGCCCAGCGCCGCGGCTCTCGACAAGTACCGACAGGTCTCTGCCCAGGTTTTCGCAGCCGGCTGTGGAGATGGCGTTCGTCCCCGATTTGGACACCCTGGAAAGCAGCAGGTAAGCGTGGCCGTGCCAGAGGGGACACTAGGGACGCAATGTGACCCTGGTGCCATGGTGGCCCCGGCTTCACTGCCTCTCCTTTCCTTCCAGCCTGAACGATGAGACGTTTTATGGCCCCGACTGGCCCTGCCCGCAGAAGGTAATGCAGGGGCGGTGGAAAAGGCCCTGGGATCCCTGTGATGAGGAAGCCGAGCTCTCACCCCACGTCCCCTTCATTCCCCAGAAACCCCACCTGGACCTGGAGCTGACATCGCCCGGGGTGGGCATCCAGGTGACGCTGACCAAGGGACACCCTGCCAGGACCTTTCGCCAGGCCGCCGTCCTCGTGGTGGCTGTGACCAAGTTCCAGAAGCGGCCGGTGCATGAAGACTTTGCCGACAGTGACCTTGGGTGCTTCCTGGATGAGATTTTCGGTATGGGGGGCTGGTTTCGGGGCTATCAACCCAGCCGGGGGATGCTCTTGGGGGATGCTCTTGGACCCGGGAGCATCAGCAGCCCCCTGACCTTCTCCCTCTCCACAGAGCCCATCTCCTTCCAGCGGGTCGAGGAGAGCTACGCCGCGGCACCTGTCTACCGCTACACCCGCTCCCAGTCCTTCGACATCCTCGACATCGACCAGAAGTGCTTCGTGCTGGAGTCGCCCACCCAGCTGGTAGCCCTGCACCTACAGGGACCCTCCGCCGGGCGGAAAGGTGAGGGGACCCGGTCCTGACCCTGTGTCCCTGTCCCCAACACTGGGACCTCCCAGGAGCCACCCCATGGCCCCGGGACCACCCGTTAACCCGTCCCTCCTCTCTGCAGTGAAGCTCAACATCGCTCTGTACCGTCCCCGGCCGTCGCAGGGTGGCCCAGGGACCATGCGGCTGCCGGTGGCATTGGGCATCAAGGGCTACCAGCTCTACATGTCATGCGTGATGAGCGGCGCCGAGCCCGTGCTGCAGCTGGAGGTGAGCGGGGAGGTCCCACCAGCACCAACGCCCCGTGGGTTGATCTTCGACTTGATGATCTCAGAGGTCTTTTCCAACCTATGATTCTATGATCCTACCCTGAACCCCATTTCGCTCTCCTGCTTTTAGGAAGCCGACGTCAGGAGGGACATCGAGAGCATGGAGCTGACCCGCTTCATCTTCTACCGCCTGGACAGCCCGGCCGAGGGCACAACCCGCTTTGAGTCGGCTGCCTTCCCCGGCTGGTTCATCTGCACGTCCCTGCAGCCCCGCCAGCCCGTTGGCATCACCAACCGGCCCGACCAGGTCAACATTGCCACCTACGAGCTGAGTGGGCGCTGAGGAGCCCCCATGCCCAACCAAACCCAACCGGCAGTCACCGGTTCGCAGGCCGTATGTACCGAGTACAAACCCCCCCGAGCTGGGACCCCCGTCCTCCCCATCTATTTCAGGTGAAATAGCACCTCTGGGCCCCGTGGGCCCGAATCCTCCCCATTTGTACTTATTTATCGGGACTGACCAGTGCCTTTGTTCTTATTTATTGTGTCCATCCCTGGCTTTTAACTTATAGACGTGTTCTGTGTATACATACTTATAATTTATGTACATTCATTTGGAAATGTTGTGATTTTTACTGGGAATGGGGGGATTTGTTGCAGCTGGAGGTGGAAATAAAAAGTTTCCCAGGATGGTGTCGCTCAGCTCATTGCTCTCACAGCCGTTAAATGACGCCGGGAGAGGGGGGTGGTAATGGATGGGAAATTCCTGCTGTTTCGGCTGCTTTTGGGGACTCTCCAGGCCGGGGCGGAAAGCCTGGGGGGTGGGGGGTGACCCCACATCTCAGGGACCTCCCTGGCTTCCCCATGCAGGACCCTCCGCCACCCCCTCCCCATGCCCACCCCGCAGCCGGAGGGGTGGCTGGGGTGGGCGTCCCACAGGTGGGGGCCACCCACAGCCGCCCCGGCAGCCCCTCAGCCACTGCCCCCCCACCCCAGCTCACCGCTGAGGCGCGGCGGGGCGTGGCGCGGCCGTAGCGTGGCGTGACATTGCGTGGCGTGGCGTGACGTGGTCCAGCACGGTGTGGTCTGTCATGATGTGGCGTCGTGGTTTGACCCGGCAGCCAGGACCACGCAGCCGCCCGCTCACTTGCTCCCCCCACAGCAGGATGGGAGGAGAGTGGAGGAAATGTAAAACCCGCAGGTTGGGATAAAGACAGCTGAAGAAGACAATAAAGGAAATAATAATAATAGTAATAGCAATAGCAATAATAATAGTAATAATAGGCTCTGATGGGTTTTTGCGCCAGTGGCTTCTCTACGTGAGCATTGTGCTGCTGCTTTTGATGCCGTGAAAAGCCTCTTTATCTCTGTTGCTTGGCACATCTGCCCTCCCAAGGCCGAGCTGTAGAACTATTGAGGAGCCTCTCGATCTGAGAGCTTTCCTGTCTTCTCAAAACAGCAAGTCCAGTTTGTCTAAGTAGTGTTGTTGAGGAGCCTCTTTATCTTCAAGCTTTCCTGTCTTCTCAAAACAGCAAGGATCTAGATTAGTTTAATTACAATCACTCTGGTAAGTGGAAATTTTACATTTACAGGTATCAGATCCCTCCTTTTCTTTTGACGAATTGTAGCTAGAAAGCTATGGAATCCTCACTATTGTATTTTGTAGGTATTATTTTCAAATTCCTTTAGTCTTTCACACCAAGGCTCCGGGAAAAGTATTTTCCAGTTTCTATTTGGTGCCTAATCTTGTTCCTTTTCCAGTCACTGTGTGTCTCAGCTGAGCCCTGACAACCCCAAAGGAAACATTTGAGAGACATGCAAACAAGTATTCCTAAAACCACCAGTGTGATCATTCCCATGAATAATTGTTTCAACCATTCTAAATTGGGGAGCCAAGAGGTTAATTTATCCCATAAATCTCAAAATCCCAAGGAAGTATCATCCAAAGATACTTCATGGTGTAACCAAGGTGATGGAATCAGTTGACCATAAACATGAACAATGCTGCTATGTCCCTTGTACAGCCCTGCCTACCTGGACATTAGGGCTGGGAACAGAGGGTTTAGTCCCTAGGTAACCATTAATGTTAAACAATAACGGTGGAGGGGGATTTTTAATAGAAATAGCGTTACCTGATAGTTGCAGGTGCATTTGTGGTACCTATCCATTGTGTAAATTAACTGAAGCAGAGAGTCATACATCTCCCCCCAAAGAAGCTAGTTTTAATTAAAACCAGGAGTCGCCTAGAACCGGTCAAGACAACCTGGCCGCAGGGACAAGAGCCAGAAGAGGACTGAGCTTGCACGGAAACAGGGGTCAACCAGCGGACACTGTGATGAAGAGGATGAGCCTTCATCTTGTGACCCCCGACGACCACCACTAGGAGGCACTGTGCAAGTACGGGTGGGAGGAGTGTATGGAAATGGACTAATTTTACTATGAAAGGAAGAGCTTATGTAATCAGATGAATATGTATAATTTGATCTATATAAACTGCACGGAAGGGGTATGGGGTGTGCACGTTGGGTGGAATTAACCCCATGCATCCAGCGCTGCACTTTTAACACTACATTGGTGTTACGAGGTTTTATTCCCGGATTTTCGGTGACAGTTTCTGGCACCCCAGATGGGACCCTGCTTGTGAATACCGACGGATCCGCAGGATCACGGGACCTCCAGCTGGCATCGAGGGATTCTCGAGGAGAACCTCTGATCCCCGGACTGAAGGATTCCAAGTAAGTCCCCTGGAATTTAATTAAGGCATTCTTTTAATAAGTAACATGGGTTAAAGCCTGCTCGTAAGTCACGGTGAAAGCCACGCAGGGTTGGGCTAAAAGAGGTGCCTCTGTTAGAAAGTCTCTGCTCGGTGAAAGCCGGTGGAGCAGGGCCCAAGGTGGGGAGTCTTCAACTGGGGGGTTGAAGTCTCCAAGATTCCGGCAGGGAGCTGGGATCCCAGAGGGAACTCCCACAAGAGTTGGGGTCCCTCTGACCAGTGCCTGTGATATAGTGCACAATCACAGCCACTGGTCGTTCAGGAGATGTGCACATTTCCGAATAAAAAGCCCATCCCACGGGGTACACCTTTGGGATGTATTTTGAAACACTGGAAGGATCTGGGGGGTGGTCCTTTGACTCGGAAGCAGTTGATTGAGTATTGTAATCATTGGTGGCCAATGTATACTCTGGATGGTGGAGAAAGATGGCCGGAGAATGGGACACTGTGTTATAACACTATCTTACAATTAATGTTGTTTTGTAAAAGGGAAGGTAAATGGGAAGAGATGACATGTGTAGATTTGTTTTTCTCGTTGAGAAATCATCCAGAATGGCAAAGGCAGTGTGGGATACATCCACACAGTTCTATGGTGATGGCTTTAAAGAAGGGAAAATGTGAAAAGGGCTCGAAGAAATGTTGTGCTGCTTGTAGTGTTGGCAAGGAATGTTTGAAATATGAGTCTGAGGAGGATGATGTTGAATTGATGGTTGCACCTCGTCAGAGATGAGGAGGTGATCAGGAGGATCGAGAGTTTGAGACTGATAGTCCTTCTGCTTCTCCTATGGAGGCGGGGGGCAGGAGGATCCAGCCCGGTTTCAGGAAGGACACGGGGAAGGATGGGGGGAGTGGCTGAACCGGCTCCTCTCCAAGCTCCTCTCCGAGAAGCGGTAGGGAATAATGGTCCAGTAATTTCCAGTGAAATTTCCGTTTTCAATAACTGATTTAAGGTCATGGAAAGAAGTTGCGGGCACATATCGAGAGGACCTTGAAAGCGTAGCGAAGGTTATTGAAACAATAATTTTGTTTATTGAGGAGAACCTCTGATCCTCGGACCAAAGGATTCCAAGTGCAGCCCTGGAGGCCGCAATCAAGTGGGAAAATTGAAAGAATGAACCAAACATTAAAAAGACAAATAAGTAAGATTTGTCAAGAAATATCTTTAAAATGGCCACAAGCTTTACCATTAGCACTCCTGAGAATCAGAATTCAACCAAGATCTAAAGATGGTGTAAGTCCATACGAAATCTTGTATGGCAGACCTGATCAGACTCCTTTAATCCCAGGGGATATGAAGATAGCAGGGGAAACAGATTTAAAAATGTATTTGATTTCTTTAGGAAAAACCCTCGAAGCACTCCGAAAATACGTTGTGCTGACCAGATCGCTTGCTTTGGATACGCCTGTGCATCAATATCCACCAGGTGATTTTGTGTGCATAAGGACTTGGAACTCTGAACCACTGCAGGAGAAGTGGAAGGGACCTTGCCAGGTGCTGTTAACAACTTACACTGCGATCAAAGTAGAAAGGGTGGAACTGTGGATACGCTACACTCGAGTGAAGAAGGCCCCTTCATGGAGAGTCATCAATAGAGATCCAGAAACTGCAAAACTGGCTTTGAAATATGGCTGAAAAGGGTGATTATCACTGTAAAATACGGGGGAAATGGATCTTGATTTGGAAATTGATGATGATGGGAACATTGTCTAAAGTATTAGAAGTGAAAGCAGGGTGTGCTAATCTGCTTCCAATAGAAGCAGAACAATTGATACACCTCCCAAGGAGAACTCCGAAGGAAAATTTGATGGTCGGATTAATAAAAGAATTCGCTAATTTACAGAACATAACCCAAATAACTGCATGTCTTCCGATCCCAAGAGTGGTAGGGGAACCAGTTCCATGGGGAATTTTAACAACAAATCTGTGTAGTGAAAAATCCAACAATGACGGTACTTATTGTGAGCAAGTTCCTGTTGTTGAGTGGCAGGAACGAATAGATTATGTTAAAAAGCAATGGAAAACCCCTGGAAATAGAGCAGATTGTGAAAAGTTACTAAATTATGTTTTCGCCAAAATAGGTAGGTTTCATAATGTGGGTTGGTGCACTTATGATGAACCAGTTAAGAAAAACGTTAGTTGAACGATCATGGAATGGGAATGCAGAAAGTCCAACCAAACTAAACAGGAAATAACTTCGTGGGATTCAGTATGGTCCATGGCCATCTCATCTCAATTTCAGTACATGGCCAATGCCCCCTGGTGTTTTACTTGGGATGGGATGATTTTTGCAGCTTTCCCATCGGTCAATGACAAAGGAAGCACTTCCCAAGAAAAGGAATTATCGTACCCTGGTGGAATTGTACAAAGATATATAATTGTAGTACAGTTAGTGAAGCAGTCCAAAGCGTTCCACCTCTGGCAGCTGCATTGAAATATGGATGCTGGTGTAGAGGACTTAAAAATGATTTACAATTTACTGATACGTATAAGCCCAAAAGAGGAACAATATTCAGTTGTAGAAAATCTACAATTCCAAGTCCGGGACATTTAGTTTGGGCAATGAGTGACGGAACCTGGTCCACTCATCTACCGGTGGATGGGAAGGTAAAACAAATTACTTTGGGAATGCCGATATTATGTCCAATTTGGAAAAAGACTCCCTCTAAAGGAAACTCTGAGAATCTGAAATTATTATGAGTAAAGAGATCAGAAGTTGATGAAGATGAAAATCGGAATGAACCATCAACAGGAGTAAGAATTGGATGATATTTGAAATCCTTATTGACTCCCTTATCAATCTATAGGAATAGGGCCTGGGTATATAAACTAACTGATCAGGTAGAAAAATTAGCAAACGTGACAAGGAAAGGATTCAAACAGTTCAACCTGCAGTTACAAGCAACTTCAAGAATGACCTTGCAAAACAGAATGGCCTTAGACATGCTCCTGTTAAAGGAACATGGGGTATGCGGATACCTAAAGGACAGGGTAGACCACTGCTGTATGCATATCCCCAGCGCTACTCAGGATGTTGAACACGACTTAAATTTATTAGAACAGATAGAAAAAGAAACTCAGGAGATCCAACAAGACATGCAAGAAAATTGCCTTCACAAAATTTTTAATGGATTAGAGTGGAATCTGAGTCCCTGGGTAAAATCCTTAATTAGCACCGGGCTACATTTGTTAATCGTATTTTTGGTGATATTACTCATTTACTATTGTTTAAAAAGGGAACTCACCAATAAAACAGCCTTCAATCGGATGATCATTCAGGCCGCAGCTAAGAGACAAACTCAGTGATTCAGTTGCAATGCTCCCATCATCATATAATAAATAATGGATAATTATATTATTGAAGAATTTGATCATTATTAGCAATAGATATTGAATCAATGTGTAATTAATGTAATTTGATTTTAAATGGAAGTATTGAAAGTAATGATTATTTCAAAACTTCCAAAGGGGGGAAATGTAACCAAGGTGATGGAATCGGTTGACCATAAACATGAGCAGTGCTGCTGAGTCCCTGGTACAGCCCGACCCACCTGGGCACTGGGGCTGGGAACGGAGGGTCCAGTCTCTGGGTAAGCATCAACGCCGACCATAGTGGGCAGTTGTGTTTCTGGCGAGAGAAATGCTGGCGTGTGGTTCTGTGAAACGGCCTGCAGAGACTGAGCAGGACTGCCAAGCCTGCGAGCAGAGCAGGCAAAAGGCGATTGCGGCAGGGGGAGATGGGGACCACCGACTCACTGCCCCCTACTCAAGTGACACCACCTACTCAGAAAGGAACAAGGGAAGGGGGTGACTGAGTCTGCGCAACCATTTACGTAAGAAGCGAGAAAAGTTTATACCAGTTGCCAAAGAGAACAATATTGAATATGCATGAATAAAATAAATATGTATATTTTTGGTCTATATAAACTGCACGGAAAAGGTATGAGGTATGCACGTTGGGTGGAATTATCCCCTGTGCATCCGGCGCTGCAATGAAGCATGTCTGCCTGTTCACACCACAGTGCTGTGACGAGGTTTTATTCCCGGATTTTCGGTGACAGTGGGAGGTGGAGGAATTGGTTTTCCATGGCTTCCATAGACACATCCCCGAACCAGTACGACCAACAACAACATGCGGATTCTGATCAAGTCACAATCTGTGTCCGTTTTCCTTCCTCCGGGAGAGTCTATCCAGGTCGGCTGCTCCTTCCTGGAAAATAAGAACAGAAACAAACTCGCTTCTCGGGTCAGAAGGGAGGAATGATAACTCACCTGCCAGGCCTCCCACAAACCCTCTCCTTCTCTCAGGTGCAGGGGGTTGTTTTCCAGGGGGTGTCTGCCCAAACGGACACGACACTGTTCACAAGAGGACAGACGCTTTTTGCATTCCTCCCTGGTACCCGGCCACCCTCGAGCTTGCGCCTCACAAAATAAATCATCCCATTTCCATACGGAGGCCCTTTGGGCCACCCCGTCAGGGGGTGGGGTTCCCGTTAAAACTGCTTTGGTCACTTTAAATGGACCCCAAAGGGTTATGGGCTGCTGTCGGACAGTTCGTTCAGCCTCACTACCAATAGGCCCTTTTCCCAAGCTGGGTACCTTTTTCCAGCATCTTTGAAACTACATGAAGAGAACCCGGTGGGCCGCGTGGGCCCCTCTGGCCCCTTTTGCCACAAATGAATCGAGAGCCTGGTTCGGGCAAACCCGCACTCGATTTGGACGGGGTCCGTCGGATGGATGGGTCCCGGGGCTTGGCAGGCATTGGCCTCAAACACCAACAGTCGTAACGCCTCATCGTGGACCTGGGTCCTCTCCCACGGGGCCTTTTTCCGCAGTAAATCTTACAAAGGTCTAGCAATAACCGAAAAATCAGGGATACGTTTTCTCCAGAACACGAGTAGTCCTAGTGCATGTTGTAGATCTTTCTTTGATTCTGGCATTTTAATTAGGTCAAGGGAGGACAGAGTATTGGGGGGGGATAGAAGTCCTTCCCCCCCTCCACCAGATTCCCAAAAATTTCACTTCGCTAGCAGGGGCTTGTATCTTTTCGCGCAAAATTGTCAGTCCTGTGCTTTCTAACTGGGTAACAATGTCCTGCTGCAACCCCCCAGCTTCCTCTGTCGGACTCCCTCCCACGAGCACATCGTCTGGACACTGATAAATCTTCACCCCCGCTTGGGCAGGGATTGCTTCTAATTCCTGCGCCAGGGCATGGTGAGCTGACGCGAGAGAGTGCTGACAACCCTGGGGAAGCCGCCTGGAAGCGCACTGCTGTCCGTCCCGGGGGGACGCAGAACGGCTCTGATCTTCGGGCTGAAGGGGACCCACAAAGAACACGTCCTTAACAGCAACAGCTGCCAGAATGGGGTGCGCGTGCTCCGGAGCGGTGCTGATGAGCTCGGCAATGCTGGGCACAGCAGCCGCACCTCCGCGCTGGGGGTTTGAGCCAATTGCTTAATTTGGGGGGCACCGAAGGACCACGAACTTCCCTGGGTATCACGCCACTGTTTACTCTTTACAACATCCATGCCTAAAAGGTTCAACTGGAAAGGTCCCACAGCCACCATGGTGTCCACGGGGTCTTCCTCCCCGAGAGCCATAATGTCACCAGAGTTGTGGGCACTGTCTGGGTTTTCCCCAAGGCATTTGAAACTATCAGGCTGTTGGACGGGACTGGAATTCCACACCGTTCCGCCTCGACCCAGCTTAGCGCAGTAATTTGTGCTCCGGTGTCAACCAAAAAGGTTACTGGTCTCCTCCTTGGCCCTACCGCCACCGTAATCAATAAATCCCCTTCGTTATTACAGGTGAGCTGTCTTACAAACATCCACCCTCCGCCTCCCCCCTCGCCCTGGAGGAGCAGAGGATTTAGTTTCCCACCATAGAATCATAGAATCATAGAAAGTTTTGGGTTGGAAGGGACCCCCAGAGGTCATCCAGTCCAACCTCCCCGCAGCGAGCAGGGACACCACTAACGAGATCAGGGTGCTCAGAGCCCTGTCCAACCTGGTCTGGAATGTTTCCAGGGATGGGGCCTCCACTACCTCTCTGGGCAACCTGTTCCAGTGTTTCACCACCCTCATTGTAAAGAATTTCTTCCTTATATCCAGCCTAAACCTACCCTGTTTTAGTTTAAAACCATTACCCCTCGTCCTGTCACTGCTGTCTCTGCTAAACAGATTGTCCCCATCTTTCCTATCGGCTCCCTTTAAGTACTGAAAGGCTGCAATCAGGTCTCCCCGCAGCCTTCTCTTCTCCAGGCTGAACAAGCCCAACTCTCTCAGCCTGTCCTCACAGGAGAGGTGCTCCTATCTTCTTCCCTATTTTGACCCCCCCAGCTCCACCAAGGGTGGGGCACCAGGACTTGGCCTCAAAGCGATTTCTCGCCCTGCCCATCTCTGCACAAGCTGTTCCAGCTTCTTGGTCGGGAGTCCATCCATGAGGTCCCGGGGAATGCCCTTCTGCAGCCCCAGCTGCCAGAGTCCCTGCCGACTCAGGGGCTTTTCTTTCCCGGCCAGATCCGGGCTTTTCCCCAAGGAAACAGCCGTTTGCTCCCTCGCTCTGCGGCTCTCGGCTCTGGTTCCAGCCCTCGGATGTGGCCGCTGACAGGTCCGTGTCTCCTCCCGCAGTTCATCAGCTCTGGGGCTGTCTCCCCCCATGTCCACACTTTCCTCCCTGGCCACCGATGGTTGGGGGTCACCCCCCCTCCCCGGGCAGCCACGGTTCTCTCCTCGCTGGGGGTGTTTTGGATCCTCCCCTGCAGCTGGATCCCTGCGGGTTTCAGGGATGCGGGAAGCCCCCGCATCGGGGCAGTCGTTCTCTCGGGCTCTGCCGGCAGCAGCATTGGGGAGCTCAGATCAGGCTCGGGCTCCCGGCCATACAGCATCCGCAGGCAAGCCACTCTCTGCTCGCTTCCCAGAACTGAGCTGCCGTGCCCGTCAGGGCCGGGGGACCCCCCCTCTCCAGCGGGTCGGACCCCCCCTGCCCAGTGCATGGCCCTGAGCCAGCGACCGCAGGGCTCGGCGATCGCCGGGGGTGAAGAACCCGCCTGGGCCCCAGGACCCTCCCGCTGCCCTTTGCGACAACAAGATCCCGTCGCCCCCGACAGGGACACCCTCCAGACATACTCGGTCTCCGATTCTCTCGCGCTTCTCGCAGAATCTTCTCGCAGCTTTGCCAATTCGGTTGCCGCAAAAGGGATTTCTTTAGTAATAACCTGGGGACGATGATCACCCGTCGTCTTCACACACGAATTCCGTTTGAACCAAGGGGTACGTGTGGGGGGGGCTGCCTGCGGTCTCTTTTGCTCCCTTCAAGTCCCCCTGGGGATAGATTGATCGCATCCCTTTCTCTGCCCGCGCTACTTCTGTTTCTGCCAAGGAGTCTGCGTCCCTCCGGAGCCGATTCCTTAACTCCTCCTTCAATATTACGTTTTGGCACCTCTCCTCTTCCAGCAGCCGTTTACTTTCCCACAGCGTTTCTACCGCCGCTTGCAGAGAATCTCCCACTGCCTCAGCCTGACCAGACCTCCGGTTCCTTTCCTCCACCGCAGCAGCCAAACTCGCTCCCAACACCGCACAGACGATCGCTTTTCCCTTCCCGCTCTGTTATAAATGATAATACGTCATTTGCATTATCTTTATTAATATTTAAGGCAATAAAAAGCAAGCAAACAGCGCTGGGTGCGCGGGGAGTCGCTGCTCCACCAACACGCACACCTTCTGATGGCATCGGCGGGCTTTAGAGCCTCTCCAAGCTGTTCGTTTCCGCGAAGTCTCGTCCTTCTTTCGATTCTCTGTGCTTACGTGGCATCATTTATTGCCGCATGCGTCATATGATGTTGGTGGTCTTTATAGTTCCTCTGGTGGTCTTCGGGATGAAGAGTCTCTTCTTCCTCGGTGTCCTCTAAATGTCCTTTTTTGGTGCACTGCTGCAGCCTCCCCGCCGCTGCCCGCTCGTCTTGCACAAGCGATATATTTAGCGCAGTCCCACACCGCACTGCACTTCTCTATCAGCCCAGTCTCACAGCCATATCCTGGCTGTCGTTCCACGCCTGATGTGGTTTTGTTATCTCACATGATGCTGTTTCCACAGCTGCACAATCTGTGCACTCAACACGAATCGTCTTCCAGTCTATTACAATCCCCCATCTTTTTTCTGCATCCCATTGATTCGCGTCCTTGCTTCAAATCGAGCTAAAGCTCGTTGAATCGGAGTGGGCTCCTTTTCTTCATTTTAATTATCATCAAGGAATGGGTTTCTCCCTTTTGAACCATTTTTGGATCCATTGGTATTGCAAAAATTTCCATCCCTTGAACAATGGATTGAATTAACCGAATAAAGCGTGGAATCATACAGGGTAAAAACAAAAGTTCTATAAAAGAGCATAATCATATGAATCCCAACTTTTTCCACGAAATCCCGTTAAACAAATTATCCCACCAGTTATCAGATAAAATAGAGTTCCATTTCTGTACTGGCACATGAGCAATTCTTTTTATTTCATCAGCAATTTTTGTAATAGCTTCTCTGTTATCATCTATTTCTAGACAACACTCTGAGGTATTAAACTTTTCACCAAGTTCCCTCGCCTTCCGTAGAGCTGGTGGTATATACCAATTTACATGGGACGTGGCCCACGTCTTTAGTGAAATTATTTCCTTCCCTGGCTATACAAATTTGACCAGTTACTTCATGGCTTCAGATCCTTCCCTCAGGTCTCTTCTCTCTGAGAGAAGTGTGAGTTTGATTCCACAATAGGATTTGTTCTGGGGTTAGTCCCTCTCCCCTCCAGGGCCGTTGTTCAGTCATTTGTGAGCCTCCGCAAATCCAACAACCAGTTACGTTTCATTCTTGTGCTCTCTTTTGCATTAAATCTATGAACAGGTTTTTACCTGGGCTGGGTAGATCCCACTCGCTGAGCCCTTGTTTTAGTTTATCATATATGTTCGCGGGTGGCCTGCCCGGTTGTTTAAAGTGCTGTATTTGTTTGGTTCCATTTCTAACTAATTCCTCTTTAGTTTGATCTTGCACTCCCCCTCCATCAGTGTATCCCCACATACCTGTTTTGGGAAGAGTCCGCACCGCTGTTCTTCCATATCGGGTCAGTCAACAGCACTTAGAGCAGGCGTCTTGGGTTGATTCCCCCAAATTCGAGAACAAAAGCAGTATCCCTAGAATCCATTTTACCCCTCTGCCTCCCTCGCCTACCGGGTTGCTTCCGGCAGCGGGTTTTCTGTTTTTCTTCTCGACAGCAAGGGTAACGGCCTGGGATTTCCCATCTGCTTTGTTTCCCTTCATGTTCCTTTTTGACAGCTTCCCAGCTCTTAGCTTTGACTGCTTCCCAGCTACGGCAAGAACACCAGGGCACCTGGCTGCTTTTACAACTCTCCCTTTTCCCAGTCACAGCTTTGCTTTGCAATTCACCTCCAGTACCGTGTATGAACAATTTTCCACCACTGTGGCCCGTTTGATCCAGTGATTCTTTGCTATTAATTTTTTTTTAGTGTTTGCTCAGTAATTATATGCTCAAGATGTTCACACTCCAGGCATAAGCCTTTAGGGGCGTATTTCCCAGGGAAGTGGTGGTAACACCACTCTTTATGGTAATTGCATTGAGCCCATACTGTTGGGTTACAGTCACAATGACTTTTATCACAAACTAGTGGAGACATCTGTCCTTTTGGAAGATTATCCGTAAATCCTCCCTTCGTGAATCGGCCCCTTTATTCGCGATGCGCGAGTGCAACCTTTTTCTGCGTTTCGGACAGCAGTTTCTGTAGTCAATAAAACAAGAGAAGGTCCTTCCCATCGAGGAGACAAACTTTCTTCTTTCCATGTTTTGATCAACACTTTGTCTCCGGGCTTAATTTTGTGTATGGTAAAATCCAAAGGGGCTGTTTAAGCCAAAATTGCTTTTTTCCTAAGTTCCTTAATATTCTCAGCAATAGTTTTAATGTATTGCTGCATCGAATAATCTCCAATCAGGGTCTCGTTAAGGGGCATCCCCTGAGAATATGGCATTCCATATAACATTTCATGAGGGGAAATCCCCGTATACGTATTCGGCATAGTTCTTCTATTTAGTAAAGCTAAAGGTAGACATTTAACCCATGATAGTTTGGTTTCTATTACTAATTTAGACAATTGTGGTTTCAAGGTTTGATTCATTCATTCTACCCTTGCTGAACTTTGCGGGTGTCACGGTGTATGATATTCCCAGGTGATCCCCAAAGCTTAAAGCGCTTTCACAACCTCTGAGGTAAAGTGCAAACCTGGGTCAGAATCAATCGCCCGCACTATGCCATATCTGGGGATAATAGGCTCTAATACAATTTTAGCTACTGAAGAGGCGGTAGCCCTTGCTGTGGGAAATGCTTCGACCCAGTGGATAAGTTGATCTGGGATAACAAGTAGATACCTCCACCTCCCGGCTTGGGGCAACTTGGTAACATCTACTTGGATCTTTTCCAATGGTCTGTAGGCAGTTTGTCTCCCTCCAGCTGGGGCTCGACGTAAGGCTCGCTTATTCACTTTCTGGCAAGTGAGGCATCCATAGGTAGCTTGTTTCGCGACATCGTATATTCCAATACAAGCAAAATGTTTTAAAAAATGGTCACTTAAAGCTTTGGTTCCCCAACGCGTTCTCTCATGGAGCTGATCAATGATTCTTCTTGCATACGATTTTGGTAGAATTTCTCTACCGTCTGGCAAAACCCACTTACTATTTTTAAATTCTGCCCCTAGTTTCTTAATATTTTCTAATTCTTGTGCGGTGAACCTTTTTTCTTTTAATGTCTCCTATTCTTGTAACTGTAATGTCAGAACGGGAGAGGGTTGCGTCCTCATGGCCGCTTCCTCAGCCTCCTTATCTGCTAGGTTGTTTCCACGAACCCAATAACTGGTGCCCTGTTGATGACCCCTGCTATGGGTTACAGCTATTTCTTTTGGGCCCTTCAAGGAGTCTAAAATTCGCACAGTTAAGCCTTGATGGGTTAGCTCTTTGCCTTGTGTATTCATTAATCCTCTTTCTTTCCAGTTTTTTCCAAAGGTATGCACTATGCTATAAGCGTACTTTGAATCTGTAAATATAGTCCCGACCTTATCCTTTAATAGCTCTAACGCCCTCCACAAAGCATAGAGTTCACAAGCTTGTGCTGACCAGGAGGTACTTACGGAACCTGATTCTGCTACCTCCATTTTTCTTCCGTCCACTATTGCATACCCTGATTTTCGCTTGCCTTCAACTACTCTCGAAGACCCGTCTATAAATAATCTTTCTCCTGTTTCTAACTCTACCTCCTCTAAATCTGGTCTTACTTTGGTTTGTAGTTCTATGACCTCTATGCAATTACGCTCAAGTTGGTTTTGGGGTTCTCCGTATAAAAACTGGGATGGATTCTGCGCTTCAGTTACTTTTAACTCTAACTCCGGGGAGTCTATGAGAATGGCTTCATATTTTAACATCCGGCTGTCAGTTAGCGATTTCTCAGCCCTTTGCTGTAACACCCCTCCAACATTACAAGGAGCCAATACTACTAACTTTCCACTAAAAGTTATCTTTTTTGTTTCCCCTATCAGGAGTGCAGTAGCCACAAGGGCTTGTAGACAGGTGGGCCATCCTCTACTGACCAGGTCTAATCATTTGGAAAAATACCCTCTTGGTTTCTTACTACCAGCCCAATCCTGTGCTAGTACTCCATAGGCTGGCTGGTTGGATACATTTACAAAGAGGTGGAAGGGTTTGTTTAGATCAGGGAGGCTCAACACTGGGGCTTCAACCAGGGAGCGCTTAATCTTATTGAACAGCTGATCATCTTCCAGAGTCCATTTTAAAGAATTAGTAGTTAATTTTTCATACAAAAACTTCACCTTTTCACTGGATCCCTCAATCCATCGATGGCAGTATCCTAATAATCCTAGAACCTGTCTAATTTCTCTTTTGGATCGAGGGGGGTGCATGGACAGAATCCCTGAGATTCTGTCTGGGTCCAATTTCTTTTTCCCTTGACTTTGCCAATGTCCTAGGTGTTTTACCTCTGACTCAGCAAATTGTAATTTTGCTTTTGATACTTTGAGTCCCTTAGTTCCTAAAAAGTTGAATAATTTAACAGTCCCATCCTTCACTTGGCCTTCAGTTTTTCCTGCGACTAATAGCTTGTCTACATATTGTAATAGTTTGGTCCCTTCAGGGGATTCAAAATCTAACAATTTTTCTAGGGCTTGCCCAAATAAGTTGGGGGACTCCGTAAATCCTTGGGGAAGGACGGTCCATCAGAGTTGTTGCTCCCTATTTGTTTCCGGATCCTCCCATTCAAAGGCAAAATAATCTCTACTTTCCTCATCTCTAGGGCAAGCCCAAAAGGCGTCCTTGAAGTCTATCACACTATACCAAACGTTCTCGGGGGACAAACGGCTGAACAAGGTATAGGGATTGGCCACCACTGGAGATCGAGTAATTGTCCTTTGAGTTACCGCACTCAGATCTTGAACTAGGCGGTAGGACCCATCCGACTTCTTCACCGGTGATATGGGGGTGTTGTGTGGGGACAGGCACAGTTCTAATGTGCCCTGTTTTAAAAGGCTGTCTATGACAGGTTTTAAGCCCTTTCTCCCTTCTAAGGTGTTCTGGTTTGGCTGCGGCCGGCAACAAAAGCGCCACGCGGCCGCCCCTCCCCCCACCGGGGTGCGGAGGAGAATGGAAAGAAACAGGCAGACACTGGTGGGTCGGGATAAGGGCAGTTTAACAGAACAGCAAACAGAGGGAACAGGAACAACAACGGTACAGAAAAGGGGAATACACAACACAAACCCGCAGAACAGAGCCCGCAGAACAGACCCGCTCTCCTGGACTGCTGCCGCACGGTCCCGAGCTGCGAGTGAGTTCCTGCCGCTCCGCTCCCCGCCACGGGAACCCAGCGTGATGGCACAGGGTATGGAATACCCGGCTCTGTTTGGCCAGGTTGGGTCAGCCCACCCGGCTGTGCCCCTTCCTGGAGTCCTGTGAAAATTAACCCTGTCCTTGCCGAACCCAGGACATAAGGATACAGGACATTGTCGTACCCTAATAGGAATATGCAAATCTTTCACTTCTATTTTCATGGGTTCAGTTTCCAATTTTCCGATATCCCCAGTATTGTGCCAAACTCTAGAATCTATTTTATTTTCATCTTCTATGGTTAAAGTGCACAACTTTATTTCAAGCTTCCCATTTTTCATTTCTATCTTTAATCCTAGTGCAATGATTAAATCCCTTCCCAGTAAGTTATTTTCTGCCTCAGGTACTACCAATAAATCGTTTAGGCATATACATTCATCTGATTTAATTTCAACATTACCTATGATAGAACTCGAAAGGGTTCTCCCTTGGCCCCAACGACCAAGGCAGTTTTGTTCCCCTTCTTGATTCCTTTTGGTGTACTCCTCATGGCTGATTTTTAGTGCCTGTATCGACTCAAAATATTACTTCCTCTTTCTGGGGACCTTTTAAAATTTTTATCAAAGGCTCTTCTGATGTTCTGGTCCCCGAAAAGTATAGTCCCTGACATCCCTACTCGTCTTCCTTGAACACTTTTTCATCTTGTTCTGTCTTTTTACAATTCCCCTTCAGGTGTCCCTTCTTCTTCCAACAGAAACAAGGAGGAATTGTAGGTGTATCATGATTAAATTTTCTAGTCTTAGGTATGTTCTTTGATCTTTTCTCGGGCTCTGTTCCCCTTTTCTGGGTTTCCCGAACAGTTGCCACAAATATTTTGGCTTTAGCTTTTCGTTTCTCCTCATCTCTCCTGACATAAACCTTTTGAGCCTCCTGTAAAAGTTCCTGTAATCCTCGACCTTGCCAATCTTCTATTTTCTCTAATTTCTTTCTAATGTCTCCCCAAGATCTGGCTACAAATTGCGTCTTAAGTAGAGCTTCACCAGCTGGTGAATTTGGATCCACCCCTGAATACATCTGGAGATTTTTCCTCAATCTTTCTAGCCAGTCAGTGGGAGACTCATCTTTCCCTTGGTGTTCACCAAAAGCTCTGTTGATGTTCTGGCCTCGGGGCATTGATTCTCTAATTCCCTGTATAATCATAGTCCTTAAATCCTTCATACTCGGTCCACCTTGTGCAGCCTGGTGATCCCAATTTGGATTTAGGTTTGGCCATTTTGGATCCCCAGGAGGGCCACCCTGATTTTGTTGTTCCCAAATCCGCATTCCTGCCTGGCGGATCATTTGTCTCTCTTCTGTTGTAAAGAGGATGCCTACAATTGATGAGTCTCTTCCCACGTCTAAGTATTTGGCCCTAAAAATTGATCCAGTCTTTCCGCTGCTCCCAAGGGATCATCCAGTAGTTTTCCCATTTCCTTTTTAAAGGTTCTCACATCCCCTGTGCTGAGGGGAACGGCCACAAACCCAATTCCCCTGTTATTCCCTCCTAAAGGTACTTCTCTTAATGGATATAACCTACCTCTGATCCCTTCTTCGCTATCACTGTCAGGGGTTTTTTGTTTGGTTTTACTTCGGGTTCGCTGAGACGGGGGTGATGAGGGTGAGGGTGAGGCAGGGACTGAAGGGTTCTGTGGGGGAGGTAGGTGAGCAGGACTCTGGTCCTGTCCATGGGGCGGTGGCAAATCATAGAATCACAGAAAGTTTTGGGTTGGAAGGGACCCCTAGAGGTCATCCAGTCCAACCCCCCCGCAGCGAGCAGGGACACCGCTAACGAGATCAGGTTGCTCAGAGCCCTGTCCAACCTGGTCTGGAATGTTTCCAGGGATGGGGCCTCCACTACCTCTCTGGGCAACCCGTTCCAGTGTTTCACCACCCTCATTGTAAAGAATTTCTTCCTTATATCCAGCCTAAACCTACCCTGTTTTAGTTTAAAACCATTACCCCTCGTCCTGTCACTGCTGTCTCTGCTAAACAGATTGTCCCCATCTTTCCTATCGGCTCCCTTTAAGTACTGAGAGGCTGCAATCAGGTCTCCCCGCAGCCTTCTCTTCTCCAGGCTGAACAAGCCCAACTCTCTCAGCCTGTCCTCATAGGAGAGGTGCTCCAGCCCTCGGATCATTTTTGTAGCCCTCATTTGGACCCGCTCCAACAGTTTCATGTCCTTCTTGTGCTGAGGGCTCCAGAGCTGGACGCAGGACTCCAGGTGAGGTCTCACCAGAGCAGAGTAGAGGGGCACAATCACCTCTCTCGACCTGCTGGCCACGCTTCTCCTGATGCAGCCCAGGACACGGCTGACCCTCTGGGCTGCCAGCGCACATTGCCGGCTCATGTCCAGCCTTTCGTCTATCAGTACCCCCAAGTCCCTCTCAGCAGAGCTGCTCTCGATCCTTTCATCCCCCAGCCTGTATTGGTACCAGGGATTACCCCGAACCAGGTGTAGGACCTTGCACTTGGCCTTGTTGAACCTCATGAGGTTCACACAGACCCACCTCTCCAGCTTGTCCAGGTCCCTCTGGATGGCATCCCATCCTTCTGGTGTCTCGACCGTACCACTCAGCTTGGTATCATCTGCAAACTTGCTGAGGGTACACTCGATGTCACTGTCCATGTCATTGATGAATATATTGAACAGCACCGGTCCCAGTACGGACCCCTGAGGGACTCCACTCATCACTGGTCTCCATCTGGACATTGAGCTGTTGACCACTACCCTTTGGCTGCGACCATCCAACCAATTCCTTGTCCACCGAGCGGTCCACCCATCAAATCCATGGCTCTCCCATTTAGAGAGAAGGATGTTGTGGGGGACTGTGTCAAAGGCTTTAGAAAAATCCAGATAGATGATCTAAATGATCTAAAGGTTCCCAGTTTTGCCCCTTTTCTTTGATTAGCCATAATAGCGCAGGCTTAGAGGAACCTGTCCATAAAGCAGCATAATCACTTTCTTCCTGACTGAATGGTTCTTTGGCATTTACATAAATATTCAAAGCCGGACAGATCCAATCATCAAAAGACCCGAATATTGGCCAATATAAATGATCAGGTCTTATGGGTTCTTTGGTCCATTCTTCCATGCAGTACTGAATAATTTTTTCCTTACTTTTGTCTTTTCTAGATTCCCCTGTATCCCAATGCTTAATCATTAACCCCAGGGGACTGTCCTGGGGTATTTCAAGTAAGTCGCTCCCCTTCCTTGTATTTCTAGGACCTCTCTGTGGGTCCTTTGGGCCGGGATTTTTACTTTTCCCTTGACCCATCCTGACTGGTGCTCCTGAGAGCGGGGTCCCAAAAATCCCCCCCTTCGCAGCCGCTTCGTCCCTTCGCTGGCCAAGTCCCTCGTGGGAGACTGGCACCGCAGCTGGGAGGACTCCGCACTGGCTCCGCGGATGAGCTGCGTCTCACTTGCACACAGTCTTTCTCCCACTCAACCGAACGATGCTCACAGTCCGATGTTCTCGGCCGGGTCTTCGTGCACCAGAATTACAGGTGAATTTTTCTGCAGATTCCGGGGAGCTCAATTCTTTGCTCACTTCTTATTTTTCGTCATCTCGCTGGTCTCTGGAGCCACCCCAACCAGAGCCACGAGATCGTGGGGCGCCCCCTGATCCAGGCAGCACCCGGATGATCCAAGGAGATCACGTCGGGGTCACCAGATTGTTATAAATGACAACACGCCACTTGCAATGTCACAGAATCACAGAATCACAGAATGGTACGGGTTGGAAGGGACCTCTGTGGGTCATCTAGTCCAACCCTCCTGCCAAAGCAGGGTTACCTACAGTAGGCTGTAGAGGACCTTGTCCAGGCGGGTCTTGAATATCTCCAGAGAACGAGACTCCACAGCCTCCCTGGGCAGCCTGGGCCAGATCTCCGTCACCCTCAGAGGGAAGAAGTTCTTCCTCAGGTTCAGCTGGAACTTCCTCTGCTTCAGTTTGTGCCCATTGCCCCTTGTCCTGTCACTGGGCACTACTGAAAAGAGCTTGGCCCAATCCTCCTGACACCCACCCTGAAGATATTTGTAAGTATATATTAGGTCCCCTCGCAGCCTTCTCTTCTCCAGGCTGAACAAGCCCAGCTCCCTCAGCCTCTCCTCGTAGCAGAGATGCTCCAGTCCCCTCCTCATCCTTGTAGCCCTCCGCTGGACTCTCTCCAGTAGCTCCTCATCTTTCTTGAACTGGGGAGCCCAGCACTGGACACAGCACTGCAGATGGGGCCTCCCCAGGGCAGAGCAGAGGGGGAGGAGAACCTCCCTCGCCCTGCTGCCCACACTCCTCTTGATGCACCCCAGGATCCCATCAGCCTTCTTGGCACCCAGGGCACACTGCTGGCTCATGGTCACCCTGTCGTCCACCAGGACACCCAGATCCCTCTCCGCAGAGCTGCTCTCCAGCAGGTCCACCCCAAGCCTGTACTGGTGCATGGGGTTATTCCTCCCCAGGTGCAAGACCCTGCATTTGCCTTTGTTGAACCCCATCAGGTTCCTCTCTGCCCAACTCCCCAGCCTGTCCAGGTCTCGCTGGATGGCAGCACAGCGTTACTGGTGTATCCACCACTCCTCCCAGTTTGGTGTCATCAGCAAACTGGCTGAGGGTACACTCTAACTCTTCATCCAGGTCGTTGATTAAGAAGTTAAACAAGACTGGGCCCAGTACTGACCCTGGGGGACACCACTGGTTACCAGCCTCCAACCAGACTCAGCGCCGCTGATGACAACCCTCTGAGTTCTGCCATTCAGCCAGTTCTCAATCCACTTCACCGACCACTCATCCAGCCCACACTTCCTGAGCTTCCCTAGGAGGATGTTATGGGAGACTGTGTCGAAAGCCTTGCTGAAGTCGAGGTAGACAACATCCACGGCTCTCCCTTCGTCTACCCAGCCAGTCATGTCATCGTAGAAAGCCATTAGGTTGGTCAGGCATGATTTCCCCTTGGTGGATCCATGCTGACTACTCCTGATGACCTTCTCTTCCTCCACTTGCTTGATGATGGCCTCCAGGATAAGCTGCTCCATCACCTTTCCCGGGATGGAGGTGAGGCTGACCGGCCTGTAGTTCCCTGACGCACCGCACCTCGGCAGTGAGCCGGGGTGGGGGGCAGTGGCTGGGGCGGAGGTGGGGGGCTGCCAGGGGGGCTGTGGGTGGCCCCCACCCGTGGGACGCCCACCCCAGCCACCCCTCCGGCTGCGGGGTGGGCATGGGGAGGGGGTGGCGGAGGGTCCTGCATGGGGAAGCCAGGGAGGTCCCTGAGATGTGGGGTCACCCCCCACCCCCCGGGCTTTCCGCCCCGGCCTGGAGAGTCCCCAAAAGCAGCCGAAACAGCAGGAATTTCCCATCCATTACCACCCCCCCCTCCCGGCGTCATTGAATGGCTGTGAGAGCAACGAGCTGAGCGACACCATCCTGGGAAACTTTTTATTTCCACCTCCAGCCGCAACAAATCCCCCCATTCCCAGTAAAAACCACAACGTTTCCAAATGAATGTACATAAATTATAAGTATGTATACATATGTATGTTAAAAACAACAAATGCCCCGCCCCGCCATGCCTTGCCCCGCCCCTCCATGCCGAGCCCCGCCCATCGATGCCGAGCCCCGCCCCTCCGTGCCGAGCCCCGCCCCGACGCCCCACCCCACGCCCGCTAACGCCAAGCGCCTCCAATTGACGGCGCCGCCGCTGGTGCTGGCTTACCCCGCCCCGCCCCGATCCAGCCCCGCCCCCAGCCCCGCCCCCAGGGAGTGGTGCTGCCGGAGAGGCCGCGTTCTCCCCCCCACCCGCCCGCCTCTAGCCAATCGCGGCTCTCCTCGCCCGCCGGCCGCGCTCCCCATTGGCCGGTTTGAAGAAGGCGGTGACCAATGAGCCCGGCCTGACAGTTGGCGTCGGCGGGCGGGTGGTTTGACGGCGCTGAGGCGAGCGGGCGGCATGGAGCGGGCCGGGCCGGGCGCTGCGGGTGAGGGGCTGGGGGCCGCGGGCGGGAGCCCCGGGGCGCGGTGTCCAGGCGGGACGGGGAGGCTGAGGCGGTCTCAGAGCCCCGGGCCTGCGGGCCCTGGGGGGGGCAGCTCTGAGGCGAGGCCCTGGGGCCGGGACGGGGCCGGGCTCCGGGCTGAGCCCGCCGGGAGACCCCCCCGGTAGCGCTGTCAGCCCCGGGGGGTCGGGACAAGGCGGGGTGGGAGGTGTCCCCCGCCGAGCCCCCCCTCGTCTTCCCCGTCCCCGGGGCTGGCAGCGGGTGAGGCCCCGCCGGGCGCGGGGTGCGGGGCCGTGGCCACCGTCCCCCCTTGTCCTTCCCCAGCGCCGCGGAGGTTCTGGGCCTCGGGTGCCCGGGAGCCCCCGGGCGCTGGGAAGGCGCCGGGGTTGGTGGGAGCAGCGCTGGCAGGCTCGGGCGGGGGGCGCGGGGCACCCGCTGCATTTTCCTCCCGTCTCTTGGCAGCGGAGCGGAGAGGGCGGCTCCAGGAGAACCTCGCAGCCCAGGGGTGGCCGCAAGGCCCCAGCGCCAGGTGAGTCGGGAGGGCGCTGGGCTGGGGCTGGACGAGCTCCCGACCCGGGTCGCTCGCTGGTTCTCTCGGCTGGAGCTGACTGCCCGGCTTGCCGGCAGCCGCCTGCTCCCCGCAGCGATACCCGGCGTGCGGGGAATCGCCTCCTGCCAGCGCGGGGCTGTCAGGGCAGCACCCCGCAGCGTTACCGGCCGCAGGAGCCCAGGGATGGCTGGAGCGCTGGCGTTTCCCGCTGGCTGATGTTGTCTTTTCTGGGGGTTTTCGGAGTCTCCCCAGCTCCTCCAGACCTGTTCCCTGCCAGCCCCCCCCGCCTGCACGAAACATTTTGGTTCCTTTTCTTGTCAGCAGAAGCCGTGAGCTCTGTGACAGCCTTGGGTGTCAATGTTTTGTGTTGCTTTGCTGCTGCCACACAAAGGAGAAAGAATTAATACTGCATGGTACTTCCTTGGCAGCTTCTGGATTTCCAGAAGCTCCTCGTAAGCTCCCGTGGCAGAGACACCCAGCAGAGTTTTAGATATTTCAGCTTCTCTGCAGCAGCTCTGAAATAACCGGACACCTCGTTTGACTTCCTACAGAGCCTTTCTGAAGGACCAGACGAATCTCCTGAACCCTCTCTCAGAACCAGTTTCCAGACGGGCACAGGTAAGGAGAAATCTTTGGCGTCTGGTTTTGTGTTCCGTGCCTGGAGCGAGTCTGGTCAGAGCGGGGCACCCGAACCCTGTAAGCAGGGAGTTCCTGACCCCGGGGGTGCAGCCGACGGGTCGCTAAATCCCTGGCAAGAAGTCAGCTCGTTATTTTCCACAGGAACTCGGCGCGGGGAGGACTGGTCCCCTGCCCGTGTGCTGGCGGGTGCTGTGTCCCGGTTCTCTTGCCAACGGCTCTGGCACCGCGGGCCTTGGCGTGGCCATCCCCTGTGCTGGCAGGGCTGGGGCGGGAGCGAGCGGTCGGGGTTTGCCCGAGCCGAGCTCTCCTCGGGGCTGAGGTTCGCTTTGTCCCGCCAGGTCGAGAAGAACCAGAAGGACGTTCTGGGAGAGGCGGCGAAGGGCGCTCCGAGGGATGGCAAGCTTGGTGCCAAATCCCCGCGGCACGCTGACTGCCCTGCTCGGCCGATGGCTTCCAAGGCGTCGCAGAGAGCAGTGGCAGCACATCCAGAGCCGCCGAGGAAGAGCACAAAGCCTCCTGCGGGGCTCGGGCCGAGCAAGAGCCGCCCTGCGCAGCCCGGAGGGAGGCTGCCAGCTCCAAGCTCCGGTCGCCTGAATCCCGCAGGGCAGCGGAAGCCCGCGGAGGCGACTGTCGCCGCTGCAGCCCCTCCGACTGGGAGCCGCCGCCCCGCTCCTGGGGCACGTGGCTCCCGAAACGAAGGGCTGCAGGAGAGGCTGCTCAGCAACAAAGAGAACGTCTGCGCACCAGCCTCTGCGCGCCCTGCGCTGAGCAGAGTTCCTCGGTCTGCCGGGAGCAATCTCGGGAACAAGAGCGTCTTGGCTCCCAGGCAGAGCTCGGCCGCGGCGCCAAGAACCGCCACGGGCCCCAAGGACGGAGTCCACAGCCGCCGGGCTGAGGAAGAGCCGGGTCGGGAGAAAGTCAGCAAAGCCCTGCCGGGCTCCAAGGGCGCGTCCCAGAAGCCGAGTGTCAGACCTCAGCCAGTGCAGCCCCCTCGGGTACCGACTGCTGCTGCTGATTTGCTGCCTAAAAACCCAGGGGCGAACCAGGGAAAAACCAAGACGGCGAGGGAACGCGTAGGGAAGCCACTGGGCGCACCTGCAGCGGGAAGCCTTCAGCCCCAGGGAAGACCTCCCCAGATCAGAAGGTCTCCTGCCAAGCCTCTGGGCTGCAGCAACCCCCAGGGCCCCCCAAACCCCAAACCCATCTGGAGACCGTCTGGCCCCGGGCTGTGGCAAAAGCCCGCGGCGAAGGGCGAGGCGGGGAGGAAGGCCGCAAAGGTGGAGCCTCCTGCGGGCGCAGTCCCCCAGACGCAGCCTCGCGGCGCGCCCGGCGCCAGACCTCGAGCGATGGAGAGCGGCTTGAAGAGCGGGACGGATGGGGTTAACCCGGGGCGGCCGAAGGCGAGCGGAGTGCAGGCCAGGCGCGTTCCCAAGCCCCCGACGGCTGCGGACCGTAAGTGAGTAGCAGCTTCGGCCCACGCTGTCCTCGGCCCAGGAGACGGCAGAGCTGGAGACGTTGAGCGGGGCGAGGCGGCAGCGACCTGCTGAGAAGGGTCCCAAGTCCCCTGGCCAGCGAGCGCCTGTTTGACGCCCCGGGAAAGAGGAGGGTGGGGACGAGATGTGGGGGTACCCTGGGGTTCCTCTCCCACCGATCCTGTTTGATCCTCAGAGCACGCTGAAACCTGAGAGGGTTTTCCTCTGCCGGCCCGGAGCTCGGCTGCGTATTTCGGGTGGGTGCAGCAGCTCCTGCTGAGCAGCCGAAGCGGGCTGGAGGGAAGTGCCCAGGGAAAGCAGGAGCCTGGCGAGCGCTGGCGGTCTGCTGGGGGGTCACAGCGCTCCCTTGGTCCTTTCACAGGAGGCAGCTGGAGGAGTGGTTGGCATCCAAAGGCAAGACCTACAAGCGGCCGCCTATGACGCTGCTTCAGAAAACCCCAGCGAAGCTGTCCTCTGGAAACATCAAGGAGGAAGAGGAGCAGGAGGACCTGGAGCAGTTATTGGCGGAGAAGATCAACGCCATATTAACCGAGTGTCTGGAGCTGATTGAGGAGGTGGGAACGGGAAAGGGGCTGCTTGACCGGGCTCCGCTTCTCCTGGAGCATCCCAGGGGAGGAGGGCGACGTCCCCCCAGCAGCAGAGCAGGGCTTGGAGCGAGCAGGGGAGGTTCAGGTTGGATATGGGAGGTTCAGACTGGATATTGGGAAAAATGTCTTTACTGGAAGAGCGGTCAGGCATTGGCCCAGGCTGCCCAGGGCAGTGGGGGAGTCCCCATCCCTGGAGGGGTTCAGAACCCGTGTGGATGTGGCACTTGGGGACCCGGTTTAGCAGCCACAGTGGGGTTGGGGTGACGGTTGGACTTGGTCTTAGAGGTCTTCTCCAACCTGACCGATTCTGTGATTGTAAAAGCATCCTCGCTGGCTTGGCTGCGGTTCCGGAGGGAGAACATCAGCGTAGGAACAGTAAAAGTCCTTGAGGAGTTACGGGTGGGCCGAAGGCCGTGGCGAGGTGTGCTGGTGGGGAAGACGGGGCGGTTGCGGGCTCGCCCCCGTTGCCAGCTCTCTCCTTGCCCTTCTTCTGGCAGGGTGTGCGGGCAGAGGAGCTCTCGGCCGTGCTGTCCCGCCTGCCCCAGGCGGAGAAATTCGCCAAGTTCTGGATCTGCAAAGCGAAGCTGCTGGCGCGGAGCGGCCCCTTTGACGTGACAGAGCTGTACAAAGCAGCGGTCTGCGCGGGCGCTGCGGTGAGCGCGGCGCGCTGCTCGGCGGCAGCTCCCCGCGTCCCCTGCCGCGTGCCCGCCAGGTCCCGGGGGCTGCGTTTTTGGGATGAGTGGTGGTGGGGAAAGCAGCGCTTCGGAGCTGCCCCGTGGCGAGCCCTTGGGCTGCGCTCGGCCGGGCAGGCAGCGCCGTGCGGGCATGGCCAGGGCCCGGGGCGGGACGGGCACCCCGCACCGCGTCGGCGCTGTGCTGGGAGCGACGGGAGGGCAGCTCTGCGCCGGGCTGGGCGGCGGAACGGCGGCATCGGGTGGGATTTCCCGGCGCGGGGCGGGCGCCTGCCCAGCCGTGCCCGCGTGCTGGCCGCTCTCCCTCGCAGAAGGGAAATCCCGCCGCCTTTGGCCGCCTTTTGGCTGCGGCGCGGGGTGTCGCGACGCGGCAAAACCCTTTCCTCCCGCTGCGCTGTGCCTCCGGGCTCTGTTCCCGAGTCGGGCCTGCCTTGACCCGCCGTCTGCTTTTCCCGCAGCCGCTCGAGGAGCTCCGCAGAGTCGTCCTGGACATGCTGAAGGCTGCGAACCCGGCAGCAGGAGGTACCGTCCACGCGGGGGGCAGCCGGCTGGGGTTCCTGGCTGCTGCGGGCAGGTTTGCGGTGCGTCCCACCGCCCTGCGTCCCTGTGGGCTTTGCTGGAGACCGAGGGGTGTGAAAGCCCTCCCAGACGGGGCGAGATTGCTCTGCTGGGGCCGGGCTCGATCCCAGCCCATCAGGCGAGGTGCCCCAGCCTGTGCCCGCAGCGCCGCGGTGTTGTGATCCCTCCCCAGCTGCCGCTCTCTGCAACCACGCTGCCCTTTCCCTCTGCGAGCAGGGAGAAATGCTGGGGGGCCCGGCGCTGGGGAGCCCAGGACGCCTGGCCTGAGCGAGTGGCAGCACGCGGCCGCGACTCCCTGCCCGACAGCGAGCTCCTTCCTGCCCGTCTCCATCAAGCTCCAAGTGACCTCTGCGAGCAGGTGAGGCCGAGCTGCCCCGCTGCTGGCAGCAAGCACCCTCCGGGCAGGCTCTGCCTGAAGGCTCTCGTCCTCTCTGCAGAGGGAGGGAGCTGCTGGAAGCGCCGGAGCTGAAATTCCTGACGCCGGTGCGGCGCTCGCTGCGGATCGAGCGGGCTGGGAAGCTCTACCCGCAGATGCTGAAGGACCACGACCCTGTGGTGTCATCCCTCCGAGAAGTCCTGGTGGCTGAGGAGGAAACTCGGTTCTTGTTCCGGAAAAACAAGGCTTTGCCCGAGGTGGCGGAGCTGGAGGGTCTGAGTTTGTACCCCCCAGGGTGCTGCTGAGGGGTTCCCGGCGGCGGGCGGGCTGCTTGCTCCCCCGTGCCGCCTTGCACCCCCTCCCCTGAGTGCTCTTGTTGTTGCCTTTCAGATGTAAATACGTTAGCGGTAGCGCTTCGTAACCCTGTTTCTGTTCTATAATTGTTTGTATTGTTTTAATTACAGAAATCCTTGTGTCAGAGATGCCGTGTGCCCTCGTGAGTGGTGTGCGTGGTGCGGGCTGGGAGCGATGGGCTGCATCCCCTGGGGCTGCGCCGCGTGCCCCGAGTTTCCTGCTGTAGGATGGTGCCAGACGCCGCACCGCTCGCGGCACCTTCCGAGGGTCTGGCAGCCTCCCCTCCCTCGAGGGGCCAACCCCCAGCAGCCTTGTGCCCCCATCGTCACCATCCTGTCCCCAGCCAGCAGCGGTCCAGTCCTCATCCCCCCCTTTGGCCTCCTCCCGACACAGCTGGCGCCGGCGCAGTGTCTTTGTGGAGAAACCTCGGTGCTGGACGCAGTCGTGGAGCCGGCGCTGGGAGCCCCAGCACGGGTCTGGCAAGTGGGGGGCACGGGGCAGCCCACGGGGGGGACGGGCCAGGGCCACCAGCCATCGTGGGGTCACTGCTCGCTGACCATGGGGGGCTTTGGTCTGGCAACACACGAGGTCCGGGACCGCCGACCACCCTCCTGGGGCCAGCTCCTGCTGTCGGCGCTGGGCTGGGCTCAGGCCTCTCCATCCTCCTCCTCTTCCTCCTCCCCACTGGAGCTCTGGGGGTCCCCAGCAGCCTGAGACGGAGGTGGAGGGGCTCAGCGGGCGCAGGACCCCACTGCTGGTGACCCCCATGCCCTCCTGCCACCCACCTTCGGGCCGGGGGGGGCCGTGCCGGGCCATCCATGGTGCCAGGGCCGTACCAACCCCCCCGCGTCCAGCCGGCCGTGCTCCACCAGCGACTCGAGTGCCATCTGCGCCGGGAGAAGGCTGGCAGCGAGGGGCTGGGAGCCCCCCAACCGCCTCCGCCAGCCCTGAACCCCACGCCGCGGGCAGAGAGGGAAACTGAGGCACGGCTGGGGGCTGCGTACCAGGATAGGGGGTGCCCGGAAGAGGAAGCTGAAGGGGCAGCAGAGGAAGCTGACGAAGGAGGCGGCGTAGAGGTCGGCGTAGCGCATCAGCTGCCTGGCGAATTGGGTCCGGCGCGAGCCGCAGCGGAAGAGGCTGCCCATCTTCCCGGGGCTCGTGCCCATCCCGTGCGTGACTTTCTGCGGGGGTGGCGGGACGGTCAGGGCACCCGACGCCCCCGCTCCCACCCCGCGGCTGGGATGGGGGTCCCCGGGCGTCACCTGCATCCGACGCTCGATGGAGCTGACGTCCGGGTGCTCGCTGCTGCCGCTGTCCCAGTGCCTGGCGAGGGAGAGCCCCGCCTGGGGGGTCCCCATGGGTGCCCCCCGCCCGCCCCGTGCCCACTCACTGGTACAGCTCCACAAGGAAGAGCTCCGGGCTCCGCAGCTCTGCAAGGGCGACGGGGCCGGCTCAGCGCCACCAACGTCCCCCCGTGACCGGCACAGGGCATCAGGGCATGTCCCACCGGGTCTGGTTTTGCCATTGGGGGGGGTAGGAGGCTCCAGGCCGTGTCCCCGAGCTGGGCTGAGCCATGTCCCCAAGCTGGGAGTAGCTGTGTCCCAAAGCTGGGCATGGCCATGTCCTCATACTGGGCTTGGTCATGTCCCCAAGGTGGGCTCGGCCATATCCCAAGCTGGGCTTGGCTGTGTCCCCAAGCTGGGCCCAGTTGTGTCCCCAATCCGGGCGTGGCCATGTCCCCAGGGTGGACTCGGCTGTGTCCCCGCACTGGGCATGGCCATGTCCCCAGGGTGGACTCGGCTGTGTCCCTGCACTGGGTATGGCCATGTCCCCAAGCTGGGCACAGCCGCATCCCCAAGGTGGGCCCAGCCGTGTCCCCCAGGTGGGCTCAACTGTGTCCCCAAGCTGGGCATGGCCATGTCCCCAGGGTGGGCTCAGCCACATCCCCACACTGGGCATCGCCGTGTCCCCAAGGTGGGCTCAGCTGTGTCCCCAAGGTGGGCTCGGCCATGTCCCCAAGGTGAGCTCAGCCATGTCCCCAAGCTGGGCTTGGCCGTGACCCCAAGCTGGGCTCAGCCATGTCCCCAAGGTGGGCTTGGCCGTGTCCCCAAGGTGGGCTTGGCCGTGTCCCCAAGGTGGCTCGGCCATGTCCCCAAGGTGGGCTCAGCCATGTCCCCAAGGTGGGCTTGGCCGTGTCCCCAAGGTGGCTCGGCCATGTCCCCGGCCGGGCGCTGCTCACCGCTCTTCCCCATCCAGACGCGCAGCTCGCGGGGCAGCTCGGGCACCACCAGGAAGGTTCGCCAGCCCTGCCGCTTCTTGGACTCGAGGATGTCCCCGAAGATGTGGTCCCCCACGCAGGGAATGTCCTCGCCCTTCACGCCCAGCAGGTCACAGACCACGTCCGAGGGGCCTGCGGCAGCCGGACGTCAGGGCCAGGGCGCGGGCGCGTCGTGGTCCCTGCCCCCGTCCCTGCCACCCACGGACGCTGGCCGGGCGCTCACGGCCGGAGCAGACGGCGCAGTGCTGGAGGGGGCCAGTGTGCGCCCCGACGCGCAGCGTCCCCGTGTCCTGCGGGACCAGAGACCCCTGGGACGGGGTGGGTACCGTCACCCGCGCCCGCTCGGTGCCCACCCGACAGTGAATCCCCCCCACGGTGCACACGGGACCCCCGCTACGGTGCCCACCACCCCGACTGGTGCCCACGCCCGCTTGGTGCCCACCCAATGGTGAATCCCCCCCACGGCGCCCACAGGACGCCCCCCACGGTGCCCACCACCCCAACTGTTACCCGCGTCCGCTCAGTGCCCACCCGATGGCGAATCCCCCCTGCAATGTCCATGGGACCCCCACTATGGTGCCCACCACCCCAACCGGTGCCCGCATCCGCTCGGTGCCCACCCAACAGCAAATCCCCCCCACGGCGCCCATGGGACCCCCGCTACAGTGCCCACAACCCCAACCATTACCCACGCCCGCTCGGTGCCCACCTGATGGCAAATCCCACCCCACGGTGCCCAGGGACCCCCACTATGGTGCCCACCACCCCGACCGTTACCTGCACCCACTTGGTGCCCACTTGACGGCAAATCCCCCCCCACAGTGCCCATGGGACCCCCCACTACGGTGCCCACCACCCCAACCGGTGCCCATATCCGCTCGGTTCCCACCCAATGGCGAATCCCCCCTGCGATGTCCATGGGACCCCCACTATGGTGCCCACCACCCCAACCGGTGCCCGCGGCAGCGGGGGGGTCCCCACCGTGTTGACGGCGCAGGACGGTGCCCTTGGCGAAGAGGAGCGGCTTGGGGGGGTCCACCACGACGAGGTCGAAATGGGCTCGCCAGGGCCGCTGCCGGGGGTCGGCGTGGGGTGGGGGGGGCAGCGAGGGGCACCCATGGCACCCGAGGGTGGGGAAGGTGGGGTCGTACCGGTGGGCGAGGATCTCCTGGGGGTACCCGATGGAGACCAGTTCCTCGTAGTGGGGGGACTGGTACACTGGGGGGGGAGGGGTTTGGGGGGGTCCCACCGCCCCCCACCCACCCAGAGAAACGCCCTGGCCAGGGTGCAGTCCAAGCCGAAGCACTTGACCTTCTCCAGCGCCAGGCTCCGGCTGAGGAAGATTCTGGGGGGTACCCCGGGGGGGGGGGAAACTATGGGGGGGGGGGGGGGGGGGGTGTCTAGGGTGGGGGATGGGATGGGGACCAGTTCCCACGTCCCAGTCCCTGGCAGGGGAAGGAGGGGGGGCTGCCCAGGGCCCCACAGTGAGTTATTGGAGCAGAAAAATGGGGGGGTTGGGGGATGGTGAGCCCCCCCCCCCCCCCCCCCCCCGGCGGGTCTAAATGGGGGTGGGGGGTGGGGGTGCCCCCGCAGGGCCTCTGCCCCCTCCCGCAGCCCTCCCCCTTAGCTGCACCCCTGGGGTCCTGCCCCCCCCCCCCCGGTGCCGCCGGTGCCGGCAGCCCCCCCGCAGCGCCCGGGGGTCCCCCGGGCCCCCCCCCGGGTCCCGCCGCCGCTGGAACGGGGCCCCGCAGGACCTCCCCCCCCCCCCGGCCCCAACCGGCGGGGCCCGGGGTTGGGATCCCCCCAAAATGGGGCGGCGATCCCCCTCGCGACCCCCCCCCAAAATGAGGCAATGCGTCCCAAATGGGGCAGACCCCCTCCCCAAAAGGGGCTTCCCCCCCGCCCCTCCCCCCGGGACACACCCCCCCCCCCCCCCCCCCCAGAGCCCCCGGTGTTTGCCCGGCGCGGCCGCTGGCACCGGGCACCGGGGAATCATTAACCGGGGGTCAAGGACCGGCCCCGGCCCCCCCCGGGCAGGGGAGAGCTGGGGGGGGGGGGGGGCCAACCCGGGCCCACCCCCCCCTCCCCCCGGGAGAGACAGGAGGGGGCACCCACAGTCCCAGCGGGGATGTCCTTGTGTCCCCCCCCATCCCAACCCCCCCCCAGGGCACATCCCCAAGCCCGTGTCCCCCCTCCCAGGCAGGGCTCAGCCCCCCCGGGTGCCCCCCCCACCTTTAACCCCAGGCCCCCCAGCACGGGAGGGATCAGGCCCCCCCCCCCCCCCCCCCCATAGGGACCCCAGCAGCAGCTCCTGCCCCGGGGGGGGGGGGGGGGGGGGGGGGCCCATAAGGATCCCCCCCCCAGGTGCAGGGCCCCGATAACCCCCCCCGGGCTGTGACAGCCGGTCCCGTGATGGGGGGGCCACACACGAGGCCGTTATCAGCCCCCCCCAGCCCTGGGCGTGGGGCCCAGGGCCCCCCCGCGCCCCCCCCCCGGCAGCGCTGGCGTACGAAGGGAATCTTTATTGAGTCCGAGGTAGCAGCCATGGGGGGGGGGGGGGAACCAGGACCCCCCCCCCCAGTGGGACAGCGGGGTCCGCACCGCTACAGCGATGGAGGCGAAGCCGAACGCAGCGCAGCCCGCGATGGAGGGGGGGGGTCCCCACGGCTCCCCAGCCCCCCCAGGAGGGGCAAGGACCAGCCCCCAGCCTTACCCAAGGAGGAATCCGTGCCAGGGGAGCTTAATTAAAGTCATTAAATGAAGAGAAGTGGCCTCGCAGAGCTGCTAATCTAAAGCTACAGCGCAGCTGGGGGGGGGGGGGGGGGGGACGCACCCCCCCCAAAACTGAGCGCCAAGACATTTATATTAAAAAAAAAATAACAATAAACAAACTCTGATACTTCAGTGACGACGCTACGGCGAGCGGAGGAAGCCCCCGGGGTGACAGCAGCCCCCTGCCCAGCCCCCCCCCCCCCCGGCTCCGGGAGGGGTGGGGGGGCCGCAGGGAAGGGGGAGCAGCAGGAGCCCCCCCCCCCGTGTCCTCAGCCCCTGAGGAGGGCGAATTTGAAGAGGGCCATGATGGCGGCGCTGATGAGCCCCGAGATGGGGACGGTGACGAACCAGGCCAGGAAGATGTTGCGGAAGAGGCGCCAGTCCACGGCCTTGCGGGAGCGCAGCCAGCCCACCGAGACCACGGAGCCCACCTGGGGGGGCCGCAGGGCTCAGCGGGGGGGGGACACCCCCCTCTGCCACCCCCCCTGTGCCACCCAGGGACCCTCCTGTGCCAGCCCACCGAGACCACGGAGCCCACCTGGGGGGCCACGGGGCTTAGGGGGGTGGGGACCCCCCTGGGGGGACCCCCCTGTGCCACCCAGGGACCCCCATATGCCACCATCCCCCCCTGTGCCAGCCCACCGAGACCACGGAGCCCACCTGGGGGGGGCCACGGGGCTTAGTGGGGTGGTAACCCCCCTGGGGGGACCCCCCTGTACCACCCCCCCTGTGCCACCCCCTGTGCCAGCCCACCGAGACCACGGAGCCCACCTGGGGGGCCACAGGGCTTAGTGGGGTGGGGACCCCCCTGTGCCAGCCCACCGAGACCACGGAGCCCACCTGGGTGGGCCGCAGGGCTCAGCGGGGTGGGGACCCCCCTGTGCCACCACCCCCCCTCTGCCAGCCGGGGACCCCCCTGTGCCACTCCAGGACCCCCCCCTGTGCTGACCCCCATGTGCTGCCACCCCCCCCTCTGCCACCCCAGGACCCCCCTGTGCCACCCACCCTGTGCCACCTGGGGACCCAGCTGTGTGGCTGAGGGTCTCCAGCCCTTGGGGACAGAGCAGGGTGCTGGGGACAGGGCATGGCCCCCCCAGTGTTCCCACAGCCACTGGGGTGGCCCCCCCATGGGGTTTTGGTCTCCTGTCACCTCCTCGAGTGCCCCCCCCAGCCCAGGGACCCCCCCCCCCCCCGCCCTGTGTGGCCACTGCCCCCCCCTCCATGGCGACGCCGGCAGCAGAGCTGGGACACGATGGCGGGCCACCAGCCTGGCACCATCGGCACCCGAGCCAGGCCCACCCCCCCGGGCCCCCCCCCACCTTGCAGTGGGTCGTGCTGATGGGGAGGCCGACGTTGGAGGCGATGACCACGGTCAGGGCGGACGCCAGCTCGATGCTGAAGCCGCTGCGGGGACGGAGGGACACGTGAGAAGGGGGGGGCTGGACCCCCTGCCCCAGCCCCACCCAGGGCTGCTCTCCCCAGGGTCCTCACTCGGCTCGCCAGCCCCCCCGCCAGCCCCAGACCGACCCCCCCTGAGGGATGCAAGGAGGTGTTATGGGGCCACCCACACCCCAGCAACGAAACCCCCCCAAGGGAGCACGTGGAGGGGCTCCAGGGCTGCCCCACAGCAGACCCCCCCTCGACAGCAGCGCCAGACGGACCCCCCCCCCCCCCAAGGGACACAGGGAGGTGTTACGGGGCCACCCAGACCCCATCTCCATCACCCAAGCAACGAAACCCCTCCAAGGGAGCACAGGAAGGGGGGGCTCTAGGGCTGCCCAAAGCCTCCCCCTGCCCCACAGCAGAGCCCACCTCGACAGCAGCCCCAGACTGACCCCCCCACACCCCCCCCGAGGGACGCAGGGAGGTGTTATGGGGCCACCCACACCCCAGCAACAAAACCCCCCCAAGGGAGCACGTGGAGGGGCTCCAGGGCTGCCCCACAGCAGACCCCACCTCGACAGCAGCGCCAGATGGACACCCCCCCCCCCCCCCCCCCCAAGGGACACAGGGAGGTGTTACGGGGCCACCCAGACCCCATCTCCACCACCCAAGCAACGAAACCCCCCCAAGGGCGCACAGGGAGGGGGGGCTCTAGGGCTGCCCGAAGCCTCCCCCTGCCCCACAGCAGACCCCACCTCGACGGCAGCCCCAGACCAACCCCCCCACACCCCCCCCCGAGGGACGCAGGGAGGTGTTATGGGGCCACCCACACCCCAGCAACAAAACCCCCCCAAGGGAGCACGTGGAGGGGGGGCTCCAGGGCTGCCCCACAGCAGACCCCACCTCGACAGCAGTGCCAGATGGACCCCCCCCCCCCCCCGAGGGACGCAGGGAGGTGTTACGGGGTCACCCACACCTCAGCAACGAAACCCCCCCCCCCCCAAGGGAGAACATGGAGGGGGGGCTCCAGGGCTGCCCCAAGCCTCCCACTGCCCCACAGCAGACCCCACCTCGACGGCAGCCCCAGACTGACCCCCCCACACCCCCCCCGAGGGACACAGGGAGGTGTTATGGGGCCACCCAGACCCCAGCAACGAAACCCCCCCAAGGGAGCACGGGGAGGGGGGGCTCCAGGCTGCCCCAAGCCTCCCCTGGCCCCACAGCAGACCCCACCTCGACGGCAGCCCCAGACCAACCCCTCCGAGGGACACAGAGAGGTGTTACGGGGCCACCCACACCCCAACAACGAAACCCCCCCCCTCTGAAGGGAGAACATGGAGGGGGGGCTCCAGGGCTGCCCCCCCGGCAGCCCCTACCTCGAGGGCGTGATGGGAGTCAGGTCCTTGCCCATGGTCTGGATGACTCTCCTCCCCCAGACCCAGAGGCCGATGCAGATCCCCACGCCTCCGTAGAGCAGCAGCCAGATGGGGGTTGCCACCTTGGTGGCCACGTCGCCCGTCTGGTAGACCAGGTAGAGCGCGACCAGGGGCCCTATGGCGTTGCTGGAGGAGAAAGGGGAGCTGGTCCGGAGGCTGCGGGCGCGGCGGGCACCAGCCCCGCGCTCCCGCTGCCCCAACCCACCTGACGTCATTGCCACCGTGAGCGAAGGAGCCAAAGCAGGCGGTGAGGATCTGCAGGAACTGGAAGAGGAGGGACACCTCGGGCTTGTCCTGGTCCTGCCACTCTTCCAGGGAGCCGGTGCTGCCCTTCCGCTCGCCGGCTCCCATCTCCACCTGGGCCGCGCTCAGATCCACGTCGGCGGCCGGGTGGGCATCGGCCACCGCGTTGCAGTAGCTGGTGTAGCTGTCCATGCGCACCCTCTTCTTGGCGTCGGCCGCCGGCCAGGTCAGCTTCTCCACGTCCTCGGCGTCCCTGGCGCGGAGGGAGTCCAGGGGCATGCCGCAGATGGCCATGGTGTAGGACGTGTAGCTGTTGTTGCGCCGCAGGGGTCTGTCCGCGGCGTCGCCCATGCAGTCGCCCATCTTGGCCAGGTGCAGCTTGTGGAGCAGCTCCTTGTAGAGCCCGGAGTCCTTGTGCACGGTGTGGTACTGGTGCTGCCCGCCGGAGCCCAGCTGCTGGGTGAACTGGACCAGGTTGCCGTTGGGCAGCCGCACGGCTCCTGCCGAGAGAGACGGCGGGGGTTTAGCGGCCGGGGTTGGGGGGGACAGCCCGACACCCCCACCTCGCCCCCCAGCACCCACCGCTGTCGATGCTGGTTTCCTTCAGGTCAAGGCTGGGGAGCCTCTCCGGCTCCGGGGCGTCCTCGGGGTCCCCCAGGTTGAAGGCGACGGTCCTGTCCTCCCCCACCGCCCGCTGGGACGCCGCCGAGGCCACGTCGGCGACCGGGCTCTTGGCAGCACCCAGGGGCACCTTGGGCTCCTCGTGGTCCTCCCTGGGGCCGACGTTCTTCTCCATCAAGGGGCTTTCCGAGGGGCTGGATTTGATCTCTCCTGCCGAGGGAGGCAAGCTGCCGTCAGCCCCCTTCCCACCGCCGCGCCCGCCGCCCGCCCACGCCGCTCGCCGCTCCGATTCATGGCGGCTAAATAAAATTTACAGCTTCCCCGCTCCCGTTCCTGAACTTTGGAAACGGCCAGGATAAGGTGTGATTGCCTGGGCACCGCAGCCGCACCAGCGCAGGCCAGCTCATCGCCTATTTTTAGCCCCCCCCCACCCACACGGGGTGCGGCCAGCACCATTACGGGCCCCATCCTGCCTACAGCAGAGGTTCCTCTCCCAGCCGTGTTTGTCCCGGCCCCAGCGCCCGTGGGATGCTCCGGACCCGCATCCGGGGCGGCTGCGACCCCCGGGAAGGTGCCCGGAAGATCCCAGCCCACCGGCTCAGGATGGCTCAGCCACCCGGGCTCCCCTCCAGCTCCCACCCGTGGGTGGCAAAGCCAAACAGGAGCCCGTCTCCTCCTCCCGAGGACCTCCCGGTCCCCTGCCCCGCCAGCAGCGCCGAGCCCCGGGAGCCCAGCCCGTCCCTCCGCCTCTGCCGGGAAAAGCGTGTTTTCTCCGGGTGAAAACATGAGCTCAGCGCCCTCGGACAGCGACAAAAACACCAGCTCCTCGCCGCAGACGGGACCGGTTCCCAGCACCCAGCCCCACAGCACCCACCCCCAGCGGGGCAGCTCGCCGCGCAGGCGGGAGCTCAGCTGCGGCGCCGACAGCCAGAGGAACGCCAAGGGCGGCCATCGAGCTGCCAGCCACAGGCCCAGTCACCCCAGCCTGGCAAGGACGCTGGTGTCCCCCCCCTTGTCCCCAGTTCCTCCAGCGCCGCGGGGTTTCTGCGCCAGGGCCACCCGCGAGCCGCCCGTCCTTATTCAGGAGGCAGAACCCGGGACCGCTCTTCTGGCTGCCTTTCAAGAGAGGTTTTTTTCTCTCCCTTTTGCCGCAGGGAACGGATTTCAGTGGCTTACGCAGCTTTAACTTGTGATCGGCACCTGCCGGGCCGAAGGCCGACCCGCGGGTACGCCGAGGTCACGGTCACCCCGCCGAGCGGGCCGGCTCCTGCCTCCTCTTCCTCCCCACTAAAGAGAGAATCCGGGCTCCCGAACGTCGCCCGCTGCCCCGCGCGGCTCGAGGAGCGACGGCCCCGCTCCCAAACCGGCCGCCAGACCCCGCGCTGCGGCCGAGGGGTCCCGGGAGCCGCTTCACCCCCGCGACTCGGGGTCTGCCCGGCAGCCTCGGCGCTAACGGCAGCCTCGGCTCCCGGCTAACGAGGGCCCTGCGGCTAACGGGATCTCCCGCTGGGAAGAGAAGGCGGTTAGCGCGAGCGCGCCCTTCCCCAAGGAGCGCAGAGCGCGGCGTTACTCACGTTCAATTTTCTTCTTCATTCTCGGACACACACAGAACCAGACGACGAGAGCACAGACAACAGCACTCCCCGCCGAAATTAGGAGGATACCCCACAGAGGAAGTTTGTCAAAGCCCAGCACTAGGAAATAAAACAACGGATCTTTGAAAACCTCCGGGCAAAAAGCCTCCTCGACGCACGACTCCGCTCCGTCCCCGCGCGGGGACTCCACCGCCTGCGACGTCCCTCTGCTGATTCGCCTGCTCGGGAGAAACGCTGTCGGAAAGCCGGCGCCGGCCGCGCCGAAACCGAGAGCTCAGCCCACGGAGAAGCCCCCCCTGGGTTACCACTGCCCCCCACCAAAAGCTGATCTCGCACCCGCGCCTTCCCCTCCGGCCGGGGACGGGTGCTGTGCCCCGAGCGGGGACAGGAGCCTCCCCGCAGCCCTGGGCTCCTCACTTGCTGCAATGTCAAAGGAAAGAAAAAAAAACCCAAATAAAAAAAAAAATACTGCCCGGCATGGCTGCTGCAGCGCCAGCACCGCGGCCCCGGCTCGCCGAGGGGACACGCAGGGCTGTCCCCACCGCAGAGCCCCCCGCACCGCCCCGCGCCCGGGCAGGATGCTGCTCCCGCTCCGTCCCCGGGGACGCAGAGCTCGCCTTGCGGCGTCGCGTGAGCCGGTGCCGAGCGCTCTCGCCCGCAGCGTGACTTTCGGCGGGGGCCGAGAACTCGCCGCTCCCAGCGCGGCACCGGCACCGCACCCCCGCGCTGCGCTGTCGGCTGGTGCCAAGCCCGGCTCGCCCAAGGCCACCGGCCCCGCGGAGCTCGCCCAGCCCGACACGAATCCGCCTCGGGGGTGCCAGGCGGCCCCCCCGTGCCCCCAGCCCTGCCTCCTCCCCCGGGCTGGGAAGCCAAGGGAGCCACAAATTTTTCCAGGCGCTGTTTACGGAGCGAAGGCTGCCCTCACCCCCCCTGCAGCGAGTCCTGCACAACAGGAAACCCACGCCGGGACCGAAAACGGCTCGCGCCGAGTCACCCCGGCCGAGGGCGGTTACGGAGCCGCCGGCTCCGCGGGCAGAGCCGCCCTTCCCCTGCCGAGCCCCCTCCTCGTCCTGCGTCCCCCCACACACACACGACAGCCAAACAGGCATTTCAGTTTGGCTTTTCCAACCAAAATACCCGCTCCGCTCCTCGGCACGGGCGCCAGCTCTGCTTCCCGGGGGTAACGAGCTCATCCCGAGGGGGCTCGGGAGGCACAGCCCCCGTCCCTGCTCCCAGCCTCGCCGCCGGCAGCCCCAGGAGCCTCCCCGGCGGCGGCCGCGTCCCTGAGCTTTGGCACAGGGAAGGGGGAAGTCACGTTCTCTGCCAAGTCCTGGGAAGTCTAAGGAGAAAGGTCTGGAGGGGTTTAGTTTGAGCAGGTCTCTCTGGCTGGGCAACTAGCTAGCCCAGAACTCGGCGCACGCTAGCCTGCAGCCTTCCGTGACCGGCACAGGCCAGCCGCCTTCTAGGAGATTTCAGCCCTGTAAAGCAAAAAAGGGGTAAATCGTGCATTTAATGGAGGTTTTGGAAAGAAGTCACAAATTCAGGTTGCAGCGTTGTGGCGTGTACTTACGGGGTGCGCCGGTGTACATGATGGAGAAGAGGTTGATCCCCACGGTGCAGGCGTAGAAGACGGGCAGCGCTCGCAGGCCGTTGGGCACCGGATCCGCCTGCGAAAGCGGGAGCAGCGCTGGGAACGCCGGAGCTCGAGGGCTGCGCGGCAGCCGAGGAGCAGCCAGCAACAGCCCCTTCCCCAGAGCGGGTCCGGGCAGAGCACCCGGAGCACAACCCACGGGGCTGCCGCCGTCGGACCCCCTGACAGCCCACCACGGGGTCCCAGGAGGGTCCCCAGGGACGGCCCAGCCGCGGGTCCCCCCGCTCCGAGGCCGCAGCGTCTCATCCGCGCCCACAGCCAGGGGCTGCCTGGCTCCGGGACCCCTCCGAGGTGTCCCAGGGGGGTCCCCAGGGACGGCCCAGCCGCAGGTCCCCCCGCTCCGAGGCCGCAGCGTCTCATCCGCGCCCACAGCCAGGGGCTGCCGGGCTCCGGGACCCCTCCGAGGCTCCCCACCCTGCAGACCTCCACCTGCACCCGTGTTTTCTCTCAACTCCCCGGGGTCCTTTCAGACAAATCCATTTGTCGGACAAAGCTTTTACCTCTTTCCAGCTGACTCGGGCCGGTTTATTCCGTCCTTTACTCAAAGCAGCTCATCCGACCGCAAACCTGCGCGGAGCGGCCCTCGCCCCAGCAGCAGCAGCCCTGAATCTCCGCCGCTGCCCAGCGATCGGGGGTCGAGCGCCGGTGCAAACACACCGAGCGCTACGGAACGCCAAGCGGGACGCAGCACCCGGGCCACTCGGCACCGGGGCCAGCCCGGCTCCGAAAGGCCGGTTACGCGAGGTTACCGCGACGCTGGGTTGTTTTAAAGGGCTGCCAGGCAGAAACCAGGAGCGATAAGATCTTAACATCTCCTGAACCAGAAACAGTCAGAGCTGAAAGACCTAAAATAATTTAAGTTAATCTCAAATACGCAGAAGAAAGTGCCGGAGTTCCTCTGCACTGGGCTGGCTACCCCCGCTCCGGGCTGGCAGCGTCCTGCGCGCCATCGGCCTCTCCGAAAGACAAGGTCTGAAGCTGCCACCTCCATTTCCAGCACCTTTGGGTGCCCAAGCCCTCTCCCCAGGCTCTCCCCGGCTCCCAACAGCGGGAGGGTGGCCCCGAAGCCAGCCCGAGCACCCCTCGGGCTCACAGCTGGGAGGAACGCGCAGTTTCCACAGCGCCAGGGATGATTCTGGCCCTCCTGGCTTTAAAAAAAAAAAAGCCACCGCTGTCGGTCATTGCCCTCCTCTGCAGCATGGCCCACGAGGAGGCCCAGCCTTGCACCAGGGAAAAGCCCACCACGAAGCTCTGATCTTCTCAATTCTGGGCTACTTCGCTACGTGGAAACCAAAGCTGCTTCTGCTGAGGCCAGGTGGGACACTCCCGGCCCAGACCTTCTGGAGGAGCTTGCGCGAAGCCCCCTCGCAGAATCACAGAACGGTGGGGGCTGGAAGGGACCTCTGTGGGTCATCTCTGCTTTCGGGAGCAGCTATGGGTCTCATTTTCCCGGCCCTCCAGCTCCTCCTGGACAAAGGCTCAGCCAAGCGTCATGGATGCGCCTGGAGAAGCTCCCGGGAGCACGGAGGCCAAGCACCAAGTCCAACGGGCAGCGGAGGGAGCTCCTGGTAGCCCCAAGGACCAAGCTGCCCAGGGCAGCGGGGGAGTCCCCATCCCCAAAGGGATAACGGGTAGAGGTGGCACTTGGGGACATGGCTCAGCAGACATGGTGGGGTTGGGTCAACGGTTGGACCCGATGGTCTTAGAGGTCTTTGCCAACCTTAATGGTTCTACAAAGTCAAAAACCAGGGTGGACAGCCCTTACCTTACGGAGGATGAACCTGCGGACCAGGAAGAACAGGACAGCAGACATGATGCCCGAAAGGAGGGGCGAGATGAACCAGGACAGCACTGGGAGAGGGAGAAGAGGCAGGATCAGCGCCGCCCCGCTGCGGGGGGAAGCCCGCGGGGAGCTGGACCTACCGATCTTCAGCAGCTCGGACCACTTGACGCCTTCCTGCCCTTTGGCCACCAGCGAAAAGCCGATGGTCGCCCCAACGATGCAGTGGGTCCCAGAAATGGGGAGCTTCAAGAACGAAGCCACCAGCTGCCACACAGCGGATCCTGGAGGAGGAGGAGGAGCCCGGTAAGGAAGCCATCGTCGGGACACCCCAAGGCACCCCCCCCCGGTGTTGGGGACCCCCTCACCGAACATGGCGCTGATGGAGCCCGCCATCAGCAGCTGCTGCGTGCCGTTGTACATCTCCACGTCGATGAGCCCCTTGCGGATGGTCTCGCTGACCTTGGCTCCCAGCAGGACGGAGCCCACCGTCTCGAAGACGCTGGCCAGGACGCAGGCCTGCCGCAGGGTCACCACCCCCGAGCCCACCGCCGTCCCGAACGAGTTGGCGACGTCGTTGGCGCCAACAGAGAAGGCCAGGACGAAGGCGATGACGAAGCCCAGGACCAGCATCCAGAGGAAGGCCGCCATGGGGGCGGGGGGCACGGCAGGGGTCGGGTCCATGGTTTGGGGCCGGGGGGGGAGGGGGGCGTTAATAAATTAGGTATAAAATTAAATATTGGGGGGGTGGGGAGGTCGCTATAGGGCACGGGGGGGCTGCGCCGTCCTACGGCCCCGCCGGGCGCGGGGGGTGTGGGCCGGGGGCCGCGCCATGGCCTGCTCCGCTCTTCATCCTGCGCGGGAGAGACGGGGCTCAGCGGGGGGGGGGGGCGGGGGGCACCGCACCGGGTAACGGCCCTTCCCGCGCGCCGGTAACGGCCGCTCCCGCGCGTGCGCCCCGCCACCATGCGCGCGCGCCCCCGCCGAGCCCCGCGCCCCGCCGCGGACTCACCGGCAGCGCCGGGCCGCGCTCCCCGGGCAAGGCCGAGCCGCTCCGCGCCGGGCCCGCTCCGCTCCCGCCACCTCCGCCCGCCGCGCTATAACCGCCGCCCGCCGCCCCACGTGACCGCCGCCCCCCCGCCCCGCCCCGACCTGACGCGCGGCACCGCCCGCCGCCTCCCATTGGCCCGCTGGCCGGAGGGGTGGGGCGAGGCCGAGCCGCCATTGGGCAAAGCCGGGAACGAGAGCGCGGGGCCCGCCCCGCCGCGCCCCCGCGCCATTGGGCAGCGCGCCCCGGCAGCACGTGCGCGGCCGGCGGCGCCCCGGGCGGAGCGGAGCGGCTGCGGCCCGGCCCGGCCTGGCTCGGTGTGGCTCGGCCCGGCGCGGCCCGGCCCGGTGCGGCTCAGCTCGGCCCGGTGCGGCTCGGCCCGGCGCGGCCCAGCTCGGCTGGGCCCGGTTCTGCTCGGCTCGGCTCTGTCCAGTTCGGCCCGGTTTGGCTGGGCTGGGCTCTACTCCGTTCGGCCCAGTTCGGTTCGGCTGGGCCCGGCTCGGCCCGGTTCGGCTCAGTTTGGCTGGGCTGGGCCTGGTTTGGCTCAGCTTGGCCCAGCTCGGCTCAGCCCAGTTCGGCTGGGCCTGGCCTGGCTCAGCCGGGCTCAGCTCGCTGGGCCCCAGCACAGCCTGGCACTGGTGTGGCACATCCCGGTGCGGGCGTGGGCTCGGCTCCAGCAGAGCCTGGTGCAGCCCGGCGTGGGTGTGGGCTGGCTCAGCTCCGGCACGGCTGCGGGCTCGGCTCTGGCACGGGGCTGGGATCGGCTCGGCTCCGGCGCACTCTGCCTTGGGTCCGTGTGGGTCTGGCCCACGTCCGGCATGGCCCCGGCACCGGCTCCGGCCCAGCCCGCACCGGTACCGCACCAGGGGCCTCTGCGCCGCAGACCACCGGGCTCTGAACCAGCGACGCACACGGGCCTCGTGCGGGCACCGGCGGGGCCCAGCAGCACCCGGCAGCAGCCCTGGCGCGGGGGCACCCACCTCGCCCCGGCGCTACGACCAAAACCGGTTCCCACCGCGGCACCGGCACCCACGGCCTGGGGGATCCCAGGGGGTCCCAGGCGGCTCGGGGGTCCCCCCAGCCCAGCGCACCACGCCTCACCCACACGCACATGCATGTGCCCCGGGGTCGCGGTGCCGGTTCCTGCCCCAGCGTGACCGTTGCCCGGCCGGAACCGCGGCTCAGCGGGCAGAGCCGGCGCGGGGTAGCGGGGTCAGCGTGGTGGGAAGCCGGGGTGTCTGGCCGGGGGTGGCCCGTCACGGGCCATCGCGCCACGGGGCCGCCGGTGACGCGAGCCGGCGGATGGCACCCGACCGGGAGGAAGCGCCCGGGGTGCCCTGGCCCCGCTGCCCGTGCGTCACCGGGCCAGAGTCCGTCCCATGTCCCCGCGGGCCCTGCGTCCCTGGCCACATGCGGTGCTGGGTGGCAGAGCCATGGCGTGGCCGGGGGTTGAGGGGGGCCACGTGCCTGGAGGCTGGGGTCCCCTGGCCCCTCTGAGCCCCCCAAGGCTGTAGCAAGGGGTGACCCTGCGCCCCGTCCTTGTCCCACATCGCTGTCACCCCACGGGGCCCCGTCTGCCCCAGACCAGTGAGTCTGCGGGGGAAACTGAGGCAGGAGCCCCGCGATGAAGGTGGGAGCAGGCCCCCGGGTCCCGTCACCCTGCACCCCCAAAGCTGGGAAGGGACCCAGGCTTCTGGGTGCTCCCGCGGCGGGGCTGACCCCCGGGAGCAAGAGCCTGCGCCCGGCTGGGGTGAGGGCGGCCGGGAGTGCAGCACGGGGTGCAGCTCTGAGCTCACGGGGTGCCGCAGCGAGGACACGGGGTGCAGCTCCGAGCACGTGGGGTGCAGCTCCGAGCATGTGGGGTGCAGCTGAGAACCATGGGGTGCAGCTCCGAGCACATGGGGTGCAGCACTGGGCACGTGGGGTGCAGCACCAAGGACCTGGGGTGCAGCTCCAAGCATGTGGGGTGCAGCTCTGAGCACATGGGGTGCAGCTGAGAACCATGGGGTGCAGCTCCGAGGACATGGGGTGCAGCACCAAGGACGTGGGGTGCAGCTCTGAGCGTGTGGGGTGCAGCACTGGGTGCACAGTGTGCAGCACTGAGAACCATGGGGTGCAGCACTGAGTGCACAGGGTGCAGCACTGAGAACCATGGGGTGCAGCTTCGAGGACATGGGGTGCAGCACTGAGTGCACAGGGTGCAGCTCAGAGCTCACGGGGTGCAGGGCCGAGGTCACGGGGTGCAGCTCCGAGCACATGGGGTGCAGCTCCGAGGACACGGGGTGAAGCTCTGGGAACCGTGGGGTGCAGCTCTGGGAACCGTGGGGTGCAGCTCCGAGGATGTGGGGCGCAGCTCCGAGGACATGGGGTGCGGGGCCGTGGATGTGGGGTGCGGGGCCGCGGATGTGCTGGGCAACACGCGGGCGCGGGTGCCTCTCGGAGATGCCTCCAGGCGAACGCGCGAGGCGCGGGGGCCCAACCGGAGGAGCCGGCAGCGGCGAGGGAGCTGGACCTCGACCCGCTCGGGCCCACCCCGGCGATCGGGAACGCTCCCCGGGGACGGGGGGAGAGCAAACCTCCCTCCGGCCTCCGAGCCGGACGGGAATGCCGACCTGGACACCATTTCCACGCGCGGGATGGAGAAGCAGCGGGTGGGGAGCGGTCAGCAGCGCCTGCCAACGGGGAAATCGCGCTCCACCGGCCCGACGGCCTCCTAGGGCGAGATGCTCGGCTCGGTGGGAGCGCAGCGGGTGCTGCTCACCCCCGCCTCGGGAAGGGTTTTGACCCCGTGAGCCGTCGCGTCCTCGCAGATAGACCAGGGAAGCATGGTTAGATGGCCGGCCAGGAGGACCGCAAGCCGGCTGGAGCGTGGCGAGCAGCGGCACAACGTCCCACCGAGGCCGGGCGCTGGTGGTCTGCCCCAGGGGGGGGTGCTGGGGCCAGGCCGGTTTGATGGCCGGGACGCTGATGCACCCTCAGCAGCTTCGCGGATGATCCGGAGCGAGGAGGAGCGGCCGCCACGCCGGAGGGTCCTGGTGCCACCCAGACGGACCTGCCAGGCTGGACAGCCGGGCTGAGGGGAGCCCCGGGACGCTCGGCCAGGCGACACGCGGAGCCCTGCGAAGATCTGAGGGGGGGAATGAAGAAGAGCGAGCCAGACCCTTCTCCCTTGTTCCCACAGACAGGACAAAAGGCAATGGGCACGAATTAAAACCCCAGGAAATCCCACCCAACGAGAAGAAAACTCTCTATTAGGGGGTCAAACACCGGGACCGGTTGCCTGGAGATGTTCTGGAGTCTCCATCCGTGGTGAGATCCGAAAGCTTCTTCCTGCTGCTCCGTTGCTCCGGCGAGGGTTCTTCAGCGGGTTTCATTCTCTCGGCAGCGTCCCTGCTCCAGCACGGGTGCTCCGTGGGCTGCAGCCCCCCAGAGCTGTGCCACCTCCAGCATGGAACACCGTCTTCCAGCTGTGCCCCCTCCTACGGGTCTCCTCTGCTTCCTCCCCCCTCCTCTCCTCACACACCTCCTCGGTCCCCCCTGCCCTAAGGGCTCTCTCGGTCTCCATCTCAGGTCTCTTGCTCAGCACCTTCTGCCCCAAACGGCTGCTGCTCTTCCTCCCGTGCTTTCAAGCAGAGGTGCCGTGTGCTCTGGTGGACCGAAACCGTGGGGCAACTCATCACGGAGTTGTGGCTCCCAGCTTGGTTCATGGTTGTCCTCCAACGAGAAGCCCGTTCTGGGCAGTACCGGCCATCCCCAGCTCCACGGAGGGAGGACACAAGCGTCCCTTGTCTCCAGCCTTCTGCCAGACCGGGCTGTTGGCTTTCACAGACGAGAGGAGGGTGGCTTGGTGGAGGACCCTCCTGGACACCACGAGGTGCAGGGTCCAGAAGCAGGAAAGGGATCTCCCCAGCTCCCAGGGCAGCCGTGGAGGTGCGCGGGCGCTGGGGAGCCGCAGCAACCAGAAGCACGTGTGGGATCTGCGGTGGGATCGCCCACGGTCTGGGGAGCAAGGCTTTGGGAACAGCAGCAGGAGATCAGCGCGGGGCATCGCTTCCAGGACGGCATCTCCAAACCCCAGTGACCCCAAGGCTTTCCATGGGGTCACCTGCAGAAATGCTGCTGTTGCTGGGGAACGAGAAGGCTCGTTTCACAGAATCACAGAATAGCAGGGGTTGGAAGGGACCACTGTGGGTCATCTAGTCCAACCCCCTGCCCAAGCAGGGTCACCTACAGCAGGCTGCACAGCACCGCGGCCAGGCGGGGCTGGAATATCTCCAGAGAAGGAGACTCCACAGCCTCCCTGGGCAGCCTGGGCCAGGGCTCCGTCACCCTCAGAGGGAAGAAGTTCTTCCTCGGGTTCAGCTGGAGCTTCCTCTGCTCCAGTTTGTGCCCGTTGCCCCTTGTCCTGGCGCTGGGCACCACTGGAAAGAGTCTGGCCCCGTCCTCCTGACCCCCACCCTGCAGATATTTAGAGGCATTTCTAAGGCCCCCTCTCAGCCTTCTCTTCTCCAGGCTGAACAAGCCCAGCTCCCTCAGCCTCTCCTCGTAGCAGAGATGCTCCAGTCCCCTCCTCATCCTCGCAGCCCTGCACTGGACTCTCTCCAGTAGCTCCTCATCTTTCTGGAACTGGGGAGCCCAGCACTGGACCCAGCACTGCAGATGGGGCCTCCCCAGGGCAGAGCAGAGGGGGAGGAGAACCTCCCTCGCCCTGCTGCCCACACTCCTCTTGATGCACCCCAGGATCCCATTGGCCTTCTTGGCACCCAGGGCACGCTGCTGGCTCATGGTCAACCTAATGGATGAACACCCCCATCTGCAGACGGCTACGGGCCAGGGGCTGGGGGACTGTCGTGTCCTGGGGCTGGGCGGTGCAACGGGAGATCTGCGATTCCCACCCGAAGGGCAGGAGCTCTGTGTCAAGATGGACAACAGCCCAGCGGCCACCACCGCTTCGCGACGCCGGCGGAGCGGCTTGCCACGGGGACGGGAATGACGTGGGACGAGGGGCTACCACGGAGCCAAGGCACAGCTCAGCAGCAGCAGCACCGAAGCGTGGCAGGGCAGGACAATCCCCGCAGGTCCAGCCACCGCTGGGTGAGGGAACCTTGGACCTGGAGCAGCTCTTGCAGGTCCCCTCCGTGAGGAGCGTGGGCCATGGGGCCCGGAGCAGCGGTGCCCACGGCGCCCGGAGGGTGACACGGCAGCAGGGGAACGGGGCTCTCGGCGCTGCTGGGCTGAGCTGCTTCGCCTCGGTGCTCCCAGCTTCGATCTGGAGGTCCCTCAAGGTGCCCCAATGCTCAACCGTTGCCCAAGCCCACCCCAGAGTGTCGGCAGCACCCCCAGCACCCCTGCCTGCCCACCCTGGTCCACTCCTGACCGATCCTCCCAGCCCCCCCTCCTCACCCAGCATCCTCCTGACCCACGTAACCCCCTGGCAGACCCCACCACCGCTCGGACCCACCCAAGGGGACGCTGCCCCGGCGCTCCCGGACCCCTCCGCTCCTCCCCTGCCCCCCAGACCACCTCGCATCCCTCCAACCCTGGGCACTTCGGACCCCCCGTGCCCACCCGTACCGGGTTTACGCAGCAAGGTTTCCGTAGCAGGGGGGAGAAGGTGTTGGAGAAGACGCCAGGAGCATCCGCCATGTCCAACAGAGCTCCAAGATGGACCCACCACGGGCCAAAGCTGAGAGCCCACCAGCGACGGGGGCTGTGACAGGGTACTTAGGAGGGGATAAAATCCGCTGCACAACAGCAGCTGGGGGAGAGGAGTGAGAAAACGTGAGAGGAACGGCTCCACGGACACCAAGGTGGGTGCGGGGGGGCAGGAGGTGCTCCAGGCGCCGGAGCTGCGACTCCCTGCAGCCCGTGAGGAAGAGCACGGTGAGGAAGGCTGTCCCGCTGCAGCCCGCCGAGGTCCACGGTGGAGCAGGAATCGTGAGTGAAGTTGAGCCCGGGAAGAAGAGACGGCTCGGGGGATGGTGGTTTTAGATTTGTTTTTATTTTTCATTACCCTGCTCTGCTTAATTGGCAATAAATTAAATTAATTGCCCTATGCTGAGCCCGTTTTGCCCACGATGGTGACTGGTAAGGGGTCTCCCTCTCCTCACCTTGTCCCACGAGCTTTTCCTCCTATCTTCTCACCCTGCCTTGCTGAGGGGGGGGTGATCAAGCGGCTGGGTGGGCACCCCGCGTCCACACCCCGCTCTTCACTCACGCCCCTTCCCCTCCCTGAGCCCCCCCATCCCCGCCCTGCCCCTCTGCGGGCTCCTGGCCCCCGTAAGCCCTCGTGCCCCTAACCTTCCCCTCCCCGCGCGCCCGCAGCACCTCGCCTCCCTTCCCGGGCTCCTCCAGCCTCCCACGCCTGCTGCCATCTCCTCCACCCAGCCCTGCCTGAACCGGGACGCTCCCTGCTTGCCCCCGCGTCGGACCCCTTCCCCTCCCAGGTCTCCTCCCTTCCCCTCCCTGCGCCGGCTGAAGTCCCCCCTGGGGCGGCTGAGCGGGGCTGCTGTGTCCCTGTGCTGCCGTCCACCGACCCCCAGGCCCGCGGCGGCCTCCGGCCCGAACCCCGGCAGATGGACGGCCCACGGGCCGGTGACACCAGCCGGGAGCGGGAACTGGGGGGCTTTATCCGGGATTTCAAAGAATCCCAGAATCCCAGCATGGCGGGGGCTGGCAGGGCCCTCTGGGGGTCCCCCAGCCCAACCCCCTGCCCAAGCAGGGTCACCCAGAGCAGGGGGCACAGCACCGCGTCCAGGCGGGGCTGGAATATCTCCAGAGAAGAAGACTCCACAGCCTCCCTGGGCAGCCTGGGCCAGGGCTCCGTCACCCTCAGAGGGAAGAAGTTCTTCCTCGGGTTCAGCTGGAGCTTCCTCTGCTCCAGTTTGTGCCCATTGCCCCTTGTCCTGTCGCTGGGCACCACTGGAAAGAGTCTGGCCCCGTCCTCCTGACCCCCACCCTGCAGATATTTAGAGGCATTTCTAAGGTCCCCTCTCAGCCTTCTCCAGGCTGAACAAGCCCAGCTCCCTCAGCCTCTCCTCGTAGCAGAGATGCTCCAGTCCCCTCCTCATCCTCGTAGCCCTGCGCTGGACTCTCTCCAGTAGCTCCTCATCTTTCTGGAACTGGGGAGCCCAGCACTGGACCCAGCACTGCAGATGGGGCCTCCCCAGGGCAGAGCAGAGGGGGAGGAGAACCTCCCTCGCCCTGCTGCCCACACTCCTCTGGATGCACCCCAGGATCCCATCGGCCTTCTGGGCACCCAGGGCACGCTGCTGGCTCATGGTCACCCTGTCGTCCCCCAGCACTCCCAGTCCCTCTCCGCAGAGCTGCTTTCCGAGGGGGCTGAGGGCAGCACGAGCAGGAGCTCCCACACCAGCACATCTCTGCTTGGCCCCAGCGCTGCTGACCTTGGGATTTCCGCACCGTGGGGTTTCCCTACTGTGGGGTTTCCCTACTGTGGGGTTTCCCTAGGTGCCCCCAAACGTCACTTGCTGCAGGTCCGCGCCATTCAACCGCTGCTCACGCCTCTGCCACGCTGCCAGCAAAGCCTCGCGTGCTTCCCAGTGCTCTTGGAGCTCAGTCTTCCCTGCAAGCCTAAGCAGCAACCCTAAAGACGCCCGTGTGTCCGTAGAGAGGAGGGCGAGACGTCCTGCCACCTCCCGCCGGGTCCGGTTCCTGGAGGAAGAACCCAGGCCCCAAGCGGAAGGCGTCTGCGTGCGGCTGCCAGACTCCACGGCCCTCCCCCACCTTTCCTGGCGGGCTTGGGGTGTCTCCAGCCTTGCTGGAACTTCTCTTGGTGACGGCGACAGGACGCTACAACAGCAGGGAGAGCTTCCCTGCCCAGGAAGCAGGAGAGTCACCCCAACAGCCCCGCACGGCATCGCTTGGGGCTCCCTCGCGGCACGGCTGAAGGGGCCAAGCAGGGCAGAGCAGAGGTGTCACCGCGGGCAGTGCCACCGCAGAGCCCTCTCGTCATGGCACAGCCAGCTTCACAGCCTCCAGCCCCGCGGCCTCTTCCCAACCAAGCCAACGTCCGACGCTCCATCCCTCGCCTCCCGAAGCCAGTGGACATTTTCGTTTCCTCTTCTCACGCTTTTCACGCCGGTGCACTTGCGAGACGATCCTAAAGCTTCAGATTTAGAAGAAAACAAACCCACAGCCCCCCTCAGGCTTCCAAACCCGCGGTCTGTTCACAAACAAAAGTCACCGGTCGTGCTAACAGAAGGACGGGAACTCAGAAGCCCAACGGGAGCTCCCTGCTACCGTGCGGCTGCGCCTGGCTCCGGACGTGGGGAGCCCGAGTCCAACTCCCAGGCCAGCACTGGAGGCCACGGCTGGGCTGCACGGGGTGATCGGCCCCCGCCGTCCCCACCGGCCAGCACCCTCCTGCCCTGTGGCTCTTCTCGCCAGCTCCTCCCTCGCGGTTACACGGGCAGGCGAGGAGGAAAGACAAGCACCGGGTGAAAACGGACAGAGTCATTCGCAGGGCCGAAAGGGAGAACCCACGGAAGCCACTGAACGAGCAGGTCTGGGGGGCTCTTCCGAGAGAGCTGCTTTTCCACGCTTGACACGACGTCAGCCTGCGCCACGGCCCGCTTCTGCTCTCACCTGATGCTCTCTTCTCATCCAGCGAACGGGAAACCAAGCAAAAACGCCCACGATCGAGGGTTAGGATTTTCCTACCGGATCTTCGAGTCACCCCGGAGCTGGTTGAGAGGAAAGCCATGGGTGTCCACCCCAGGCGTTTCCAGTGCTCTCGCTGGACGAGGTTACGCGGAGAGCTTGTGGAGTCTCCATCCCTGGCGGGACCCGAAAGCCCTGGGCAGGCGGCTCCAGGCCGCCCTGCTTGAGCCGGGGGGTTGGACCCCCCCTCTGCCGTGCGTTTGATCACGGCTGCGTCCCTCGGCTCCCGGGCTGGGTGGTGCCGGCTCGGAGCCCGACCCGGCTCGCCCTCGCTTGTCCGAAGTCCGGAGAACTCGTGGCGGGGTGTGTGAGCACGCACGGCGTGGTTGGGGTTTTCCCGGTCCTCCCGGTACCGGGCAGGCGCAGCACCCCCCCGGAGCGGGGGCTCCTGGCCAGGCGTCGAGGTGCTCCCAGGGGACTCGGGAGCCGGCTTCGTGCTGCCGGACACCATGGGCACAGCACTGGGGCTTCCACGCCGCCATCTTGGCTGCGGAGGAGGCCCCCGGAGAGGAGCCACCCCGGCCCCCACCGAGCACCCCTCTGGCCTGGGACCCCGCGCCCAGCGGCCTGGGGAAGGGTGGGCACCGTTTGTGCCCCTTCCTGGGCCTCCCTCTCCCCTCTCGGCGGCCACTCGCTTCCCCCGGCCGCGGCAGCCCCCCGGCCCTGCCTCCAGCTCGGCCGCAGAGGGTCGAGGCGGGGGTGCGGGGTCCCGGCGTCTCCCCTCGCCCCGCGGGACCCCGGGCCGGGGGTCGGGGGCGATGGCGGCGGGGGTCCGGCAGGGGGCGCTGCCGGGCAGCAGGAGCCGCCGCTCCGCCCGGGGTAACTGCAGCCGAGCGCGCATGCGTGGAGCCCTGCGGCACGCCGGGAGCTGTAGTCCCCCGCTGGGGAGACTGCAGCGCGGCCTGTGCCGAGAGACTACATCTCCCAGCATGCCGCGGGGCGCGGCCGCGGCCTAGCCCGTCTCCATGGAAACGCGGCCCGGCGGAGGCAGGCCCGGCCTGTCGCGGTCCCTTCGAGGACCACAAGCAGCTCCCTGGGCGCCGGCTGCCGGGGCAGACACCCGGGAAGGGCGGCCCCGGCGCGGGGTGAGCGCCGGGCCGCGCCCGCTGCAGGAGAAGGGCCCGCTGGCCCCGCCGCGCCCCTCGGCAGTGGGTCAGGGGCTGGCGGCGCGGAGGAGAAGTGGGCCGTGCCGCGGGGGAGGCCCGGGGGAGGCCCTGGGGGAGGCCCGGGGGGAGGCTGGAGACCCCGCTGTGCTCCAGGGAAGCGGGCAGGGCAGGAGGGGACGCGCGGGGCCGTTGCTCGGGGGAGGGGGGAGGCCTTGGCTGGCTGCCAGCGCCCACCCAGCCGCTCTCTCAGTCCCCTCCGCAGCTGGGCAGGGGCGAGACGAGGCGAGGACAGGCTCGTGGGGCGAGGAAACGCGAGGACAGGCTCGCGGGGGCAGGGAGATCGCCCCGCGATGACTGTCACGGGCAAACCGGCCGCCACGTGGGGAAATCACTTTAATTTATCGCCAATTACAGCAGAGTAGGGCAAGGAGAAGCGAGAGCAAATCTTCAAAAAGCCTTCCCCGGCACGAAGGAGAGGGAGGCCCCACAGACACGGATGTTTGCGCTGTAGCTGCTGAGGACAAGAGACAGGAGCCACGGTTTCTTCTGGGTGCCGCCAGCTGAAAAGTGAACTGCAGGACGTCCGTATCCGAGCTGGACACGAGGACTCCTTGTCCCGTCGGTGACGCGGAGAGGAGGGGGGGATGTCTCTGGCAAGGACTCTGGAAAGCAGCGGATTTCAGCCCCCGCAGGCTGTGTCACCTCCGGCTCCTGCTGCCCGCAGCAGCCTGGGCCTGCGCTTGTCTCCCGCTGCCCGTGGTGAGGACTCAACGCTGCGCCCGTGTCGCCTCTCCCCGCCCGCGCTGAGGCCTCACCTCCCCGAAGGCCTCGGAGATGACGTCAGGACCTCCTGCCCCACCGCTGCGTCTGGGCTCTGGCCCTGCCTCCCCTGCCCTTGGGTCCCGGTGTCGGGGAAGCTCTCAGTGGGCTGCACCTTGGGATTCCCTTCGGCCACCCCCTTGCACCCCGTGGCTGGGATACGTGGGGACGGAGAGCCGCTTCCCTTCTGCTGCGGCCTCCTGCCTGCTCGTCTGGTGTGGCGGAAAGCTTATCCAGGGACCCGAGAAACAACTTTATTTCTGCAGCAACCTCCAAAGAAAGGTGCAAAGAGTTCACGCAGAGCCTGGGTTGAGTTTGTTGTAAGCTGGGAAGGAAGCGGTGGGGAGACCGTGGGGTTGCTGTGGGCTGAAGTTCTCTGGAGAAGGGACCTGCGCTGTTCAGCAGCCCTGCGCCTCGAGTCCTCTCTCCCCGTCACTGGCAGCGTAAGGGACTCATCTCTGTGGATGTGCCCAGGGACGCGTGTGGGGCCTCGGGAGGCTGAAGCCTCCCCCAGTGAGTCCCCGTGGAGATGCCTGGGGCAGGAGGGGTCCATCTCACGCCGCCTGCAGCTCTTGAGGTGGCTCACCCTGTCCGTTGGGGCCCAGAGGGCACCCACGGGCCTCCCCACACCCACCCTGTGGGCTTGGGAGCCTTCAGCAGCGGCCGGGCGGGGGCCCTCGGTCCTGGCGTTACCAACGCTGCTGTGGTGCCTGGCTCCGGCACAGCCGTGGGCCGCTCCAAATTGTCCCCAGGCGCTTCTCTGCCCCATCGCCATCCCAGAATCCCAGCATGGTCGGGGTTGGCAGGGCCCTCTGGGGGTCACCCAGCTCAACCCCCTGCCCAAGCAGGGTCACCCAGAGCAGGCTGCACAGCACCGCGGCCAGGTGGGTCTTGAATATCTCCAGAGAAGGAGAGTCCACAGCCTCCCTGGGCAGCCTGGGCCAGGGCTCCGTCACCCTCAGAGGGAAGAAGTTCTTCCTCGGGTTCAGCTGGAGCTTCCTCTGCTTCAGTTTGTGCCCGTTGCCCCTTGTCCTGTCGCTGGGCACCACTGGAAAGAGTCTGGCCCCGTCCTCCTGACCCCCACCCTGCAGATATTTAGAGGCATTTCGAAGGTCCCCTCGCAGCCTTCTCTTCTCCAGGCTGAACAAGCCCAGCTCCTTCAGCCTCTCCTCGTAGCAGAGATGCTCCAGTCCCCTCCTCATCCTCGCAGCCCTGCGCTGGACTCTCTCCAGTAGCTCCTCATCTTTCTTGACCTGGGGAGCCCAGCACTGGACCCAGCACTGCAGATGGGGCCTCCCCAGGGCAGAGCAGAGGGGGAGGAGAACCTCCCTCGCCCTGCTGGGGGTCCCCAGGGGACTGCAGCCCAGCGGGGGGGTGTCACTGGGGCCACTGGGGCGGGGGGTCTCCTGGGTAAAGTGAAGTGAGGGGGGGGCGCCAGGCTCTGGAGGTCCCACTGCCTCTCTTGGAGGCGCTGGGGGGGGTCCCCTGGGTACCACAGCGGGGAGAGGAGGGGTCCGGGTAGCAACACTGGGGGACAGGGGGTGCCACCGCCACTTCTGGGGGCCGGGAGGGGTCTCCCGGGTACCATAGCGGGGCGCAGGGGCCCGTCGGGGGGGCCGGAACGTCGATGCGCGGCGCAGGTTCCGGGCGGAACGGGCGGCGGGAGCGCAGGGTGGGGGGGGGGACACGGCGCGGGACGGACCGGAAGCGCGGCCGGGCGCTGTTGCCGTGACAGCGGGCCCGGAGCCGCCATGGAGGCCGCGGCCGCGCTGACCGATATGTACGACCAGGCGCTGCTGGGCATCCTGCAGCACGTCGGCAACGTGGAGGAGTTCCTGCGCGTCCTCTTCGGCTTCCTCTACCGCAAAACCGATTTCTACCGCCTGCTCCTGCGGCCCGGGGATCGCCTCGGCTTCCCGCCCGGCGCGGCGCAGGCCATGGCCCTCCAGGTACCGGCGGGGCGGCCGGGCCTGCGGCTCTCCCCCCCCCCCGCCCCGGCGGGCCTCGGCGGGGCCCGGTGCTGGCTGTGGGCCGGGAGGTTCCGGAGACCGGTGTTGGCCCAGTGGTTGGGCCTCGCCAGCCGCGTTTGCCCGCTCCGAGCCGGGCGGGCCGTGTCCCCCGGGGCTGGGCGGGTGTCCGCCGGCGGGGCGGCCGCGTCTGCTCCGGGAGGTGCGGGCTGGGCGGGGGAGAGCGGGAACGGCCCGGCAGCCCCCCGGGGAACGGCCCTGGCCCGGAGGAGGATGCAGGAGAGGTGACCCTGCGGGTGGGAAGCGTCACCCTTGGGAGAGGATGGGGAGCCCCGGGGGTGGGCGAGGGCTGCGAGACCCCTCTCGGAGCCCAGCCCCGGCTGGAGGAGGCTGTCGGCAGAGCGGGGCCAGGCCGGGCTCAGCGGGGGCTGCCACCGGGAGAGCAGCCAGCACCGGGCTCGTCTCGGCGCTGGGCGAGGGGCGGCGAAAGCCCTGACCATGCTGGTTTCACCACCCGGGCAGGCTGGGCTCGGTGCTGGGCCAGCACTGGAGGCCTCTGACTCAGGGCTGTTCTGGGCCATCATTAGTCTTTATTAGCAGGGAGGTAACGAGCTTGGAAAACGAAGGGTGAGGCTGGATGTGGCGTGTTCATCTTCTCGGAGCGAGCGAGTTCCCCTTCGCAGGCCGGGGTGATGCGGGGAGGCTGGCGGGAGCTCCCTGCCCCTCTTCCTGCAGTGGTCGGCGGCACGCGGGGGTCCTCGTCACCCCCCGTGTCCCCGCATTAGGCCCCGTGGTGGGAGCTCGGTGGGTGAGCAGTGAGCCCGGGGAGGCCTCGGGCTGCAGAACAGAGAGCGCGGAGCCCGGACCGCTCGGCACCGGGGCAGCAACGGCCGGAGAGCTGTCTCGTGTCCCCCTCCAGGCCCATTTCGGGCTGGGCACAAGGAGCGAGGGGCAGCGCTGCGACCGCAGCGTTCCTTCCCCAGAGAGGGGCTGGCCAGGGTGGCCTCTTGGCTGCAGCCGCAGGGACCTGGAGCGAAGGGAGGGTGCAGGTCCGAAGGGTCTCACCCCTGGTCCCGGCTCGGCGCAGCCCGGGGAAGGACACGGCTTTGAGGCGTCGCTCTGCACGATCCGCGCGGGGCTGGCTTGAGCTCGGGCTTTGGCTGGGGAAAAAGAGCCGGGGTTGGGCACCGCGCCTTCGCACAGAGGAAAGCGATTGCAGAGCAAGAGGCAGCTGGAGCGGGGACGATGCCCAGCGCTCGCCTCTCCCGAATCCTCGTCCTCACGTGGGGAGGAAACCCGGGGCGAGGGGCGTGAGCGCGCAGCGTGGTGAAGCTGCTCCCAGCCGGCTGCGGCTGCGCGGGCGGGAGCCCTCCCAGCGCCGCGTCCCTTTGCCTTACGTGTCCTGACGCCTCGAGCGAGCGGCACCGCGGGCCGGTGTGCGGCCTAGGGCTGGTCTCCCGCTGGAAGCACGGCAGCGGGCTCTGGAATATTCCCGGGAAGCGAGGCAGGGCTGCGTTTGAGGCTCGCTCGCTTCCCGGGCCGTGTTTACAGTGACAAACGGCCTGGCACTTGGGTGGGAGAAGCTTCAGCTCCTTTGAGGAGCCGGGCGCAGGTCCCGTACGGCCGTGCCTCCCCCGGCTGCGTCCCGCCGTTGTGGGTTCAGCTTTTAACCTCTGGCCTGCGCTGAACGGGCACGGCTAGAAGCAAACCGCGGCGTGGGATCGCATCTTCTGCTGCCGCTGGCTTGGGCAGCGACCCGCTCGCCTGCCACGCCTCTGGGGATGGGGAGGGGTGGCTTTTCTGTGAGCACCTGCATTTTTTTGGCTTGAACCCATCAATTCTGGCTGAAAACCCTTCATGAGGTCACTCTGCTCCTTCTCCTGTGCCGGCTAAGAGAGCTCGGAGTCCGTTCGGGCTCAGTCGGCGCCGGGTGAGCCGTCCTCCAGCTTCTCCTGGGCTAGCCCATGCCGTCTGCGCCTCAGAGGTTTGGTCTGAGCTGCGGGCTTGCAAACGGCCCCGCGCTGAGCGCTGGAACGCAGGGCGAGGGAGGCTGGAGGGGCGATGGCTCCCTCCAAGCCCCTTCCCAGCCAGGAGCTGGAGCTCGTTGCCTTTCCCTGGAGTAACCAGCCCTTTTCCCAGCAGCAGAGGGTTTTCAGCAATTCCAAAGCGGCTCCCAGGACCTCGGGCTGTCTCTGAGGTGTGGCTGACGTGGCCGTGTGAGCGTTGAGGTAGTTGGTGGCTGGTTTTGTTGGCGGCTGAAGGAGCTCGGTGTCGGGAGTGGTGGGCCTGTGGTGTCCAGAGAGGGAGGGAGGGACAGTAAGAAGTGCCCCAAGCGTGCAATGCTTCTCCTCTCCGTCTCCCCCAGCTTCTCGGGCAGAGCTCTGTGGCTGGATGACCCGCTCGGTTTGCTTTTTGTCTTTCAGGCATTCAAAGTCTTCGAGCGGATGGCGCGGCAGGATGACGAGAAGAGGCGCCGAGAGCTGGAGGCGAAGCTAAGGAAGAAGGAGGAGGAGGAGGAGGCCGCTGCAGCCGCCGAGAGGGTGCAGATCTGCCCCGCAGCTCACGAGGTTGAGGTAGAGACAACAGTGGAGCACGGCCCAGCGCCGGATGCCGGGGGAGCCGTGGGGACGCAGGATTCGGCCGCAGCCCCCAGCCCTGCGTCTGCGGAGCCCCCGGGGGCTGCTGCCCCAGCAGAACTGCCCACGTAAGGCTCTCTTACTTTCTTTGTGCTCCTCGCGGGGGGGAGGCAAAAACGCCGCGGTGGGGTTTGCTGTCCCGGCGTACGGCCCTTTTCGGGGCTGTAATTCCCTGCGGGAGGGCAGGGGTTTGTCCTGCTGCGGGTGGGCTGGTGTCTCCCCTCGCCTCGGAAGGCGGCACGGCCCTGTACGCAGCCCCGCAGAGCCGGGCCGTGCGCGGCTGGGCTGAGGGTCCCCGCTGTCTGTCGCAGCTCTGGGGAACCCCAGCACCATCCTGCGACCCTTTTCTCGCAGTTTTCCGTCTCGGGCTCCCCGGTGTGCTGTGAGACGTCCTGGCAGCCAGGCGGGAGCTTGCACAGGCACTGCAGTACCTGCTGTCGGCACGGGCGGGCCTGGCTGCGTGGCAGGCAGCGAGGCCGGCCGCGGCGTGGCAGATGTGTGGCAAAAAATGGGAGCGGAGACCTCCCGAGGCCTCTGGCCTGACCCTTTGCTCCGAGCAGGGCCGGCTTTGAAGATCAATCAGGCACAGCCCAGAGTTTTCCCTTCAGCTCTGTTCTTTCACCAGACTCAAGCGGGGCTGAGCAGCCTTGGTTTTTACAAAATCTCCTCGTTTGAAGTGATTTCAGGGTGTCTGGGACGCTTCTGGCTCGGCTCTGCCCGCTGAGCAGCGGGAGGTGAGCTCCAGCGGACCAGCACGGCCTTTATGAACCGCTTACCCGGGCAGGGTTCGCTCGGCCTTCCCGGGGCGTCACCTTGACCCCGAGCCGAGGCAAAGCTGTCTCGCCCTCTCTCAGGGCCTCCCGCCCCGCGGAGTTTCAAGCTCCCGCCTCTCCTCGCTGCCCGAGTCTGCGCTTCGCCTCCCCTCGGGGAGCGACGGCTCGAGCGGGCCGTGGCGGCTCGGGGAAGGAGCGAGGAGATGGCGGTGTCCCTCGTGTCGGAGCCCCACGCGATGGCTGCGCCGCCGCTTTTCTGGTCGCGCGCGGGGCTTTGCTGTGGGCCGTCCCCGCCGTCCCACTGGTGCGTGGCGAGGAGAGCAGCTTGGGCCGGTGACCCCTGTCCACCGGGCCAGGTTTAGGCACGTCAGCGGGGAGAGCGAGCCGCCGGAGGGAAGCGGGCTTTACTGGGAGAGCCCGGAGTGCTGGGAGGACTGGGACGGGCGGTGCCCTGAGGGGCAGAGGGGATTCGGCGCCCAGGCTTTGGGAGCTGTCGGCCCTCGGCGTGTGGAAGCGATGGGCTGAGGAGCAAAACTTTGGGGGCTGTGGAACCCTGGATGGGAGGGGAAGGCTGCTGGCTGCGCCCCGGCGAAGTGTCTGCCAAGTAACCTGATCCAGGGAGGAGGAGGAGGAGGAGGAGGAGGAGGAGGAGGAGGACTCGTGCTTAACTCGACCGGTCTAACACACATCCCGCGGGATAAAAATAAGCCAGAAGCCAAAAATGAAATCACCTGAAAAGCCGCGTTCTGCTGCCGGTGCCGGAGCTGTCCCCGGGGCGGGAGTCTGACGCCTCTCCCAGCGCAAGATTAGCGAGCCGGAATGAGCCCCGTTGGAGCTGGCGGGTCTCTGCGGCCGGGCAGGTCTCTGTGTTTCCAGCCTGGCGTGGTCCGGAACGGAAGGGAGGAGCGAAGGGCCGCGAGCAGGAGGCAGCTGGGGCTGCTCGTGCCCCCTCGCAGTCCCCGTTGTTGGGTTCCGCCACACGAAATTTCACCTTGGGTCCTGTAGCAGCAGCCGTTGGCAGTGGTGTTGAGCTGCCTCAAAACAGATGTCCGGGCTGCGGGAAGGGAGCTGGAGGGATTAGGAAGGAAGCTGAGCGCCGGTGCTGGGGCAGGATGCGTCCGATGGGGACAGCTTCTGCTGCGGAGAGCCGGTCTCGCGTCGTCGGCTGGGTGCGAAGCCCAGCCCTTGCGTCCTCCACCCTCGGAGCGTCTGTCCTGGCACTGCCGGAGAGTGGCCCCGGACAGAGGACGTGGTGTTGGATGCAAAACCCCGCCTGGCAGCTCCCGCGCCACTCTAGCTGTGAAAGGAAGGCGCCGTCGGCTGAGCACGGGTTCCCCTGCGGATGGCCATGCACCAGTACAGGCTGGGGAGCCTGCTGGGGAGCAGCTCTGCGGAGAGGGACTGGGAGTGCTGGGGGACGACAGGGTGACCATGAGCCAGCAGCGTGCCCTGGGTGCCAAGAAGGCCAATGGGATCCTGGGGTGCATCAAGAGGAGTGTGGGCAGCAGGGCGAGGGAGGGTCTCCTCCCCCTCTGCTCTGCCCTGGGGAGGCCCCATCTGCAGTGCTGGGTCCAGTGCTGGGCTCCCCAGTTCCAGAAAGATGAGGAGCTACTGGAGAGAGTCCAGGGCAGGGCTGCGAGGATGAGGAGGGGACTGGAGCATCTCTGCTACGAGGAGAGGCTGAGGGAGCTGGGCTTGTTCAGCCTGGAGAAGAGAAGGCTGCGAGGGGACCTTAGAAATGCCTCTAAATATCTGCAGGGTGGGGGTCAGGAGGACGGGGCCAGACTCTTTCCAGTGGTGCCCAGCGACAGGACAAGGGGCAACGGGCACAAACTGAAGCCGAGGAAGCTCCAGCTGAACCCGAGGAAGAACTTCTTCCCTCTGAGGGTGACGGAGCCCTGGCCCAGGCTGCCCAGGGGGGCTGTGGAGTCTCCTTCTCTGGAGATATTCCAGCCCCGCCTGGCCGCGGTGCTGTGCAGCCTGCTCTGGGTGACCCTGCTTGGGCAGGGGGTTGGACTGGGGGACCTCCAGAGGGCCCTGCCAACCCCCACCACGCTGGGATTCTGTGATTCTGCCCTGCCCGACGGGCTTCGCTTCCCGCTCCCGCTGCCCCAGACGCGCTGGCGGGGTGAAACCCCCGCAGCCCCCTCGGCGCCCGCCCGCTCTGGGTGCGTGGTGGGTGGGAGCGGGCGCAGGAGGACCCGTGGCTTGGCGGGCCGGGAGAGCGGGGTGTCCGCGGGGCTCGGTGTGGGGCAGGGTGGGCTGTAGTTGGTTTCTGTGCCTCTGGGGGGCACTGGAGCCCCCCCCGAAAGGCAGCGGGGCCCGGCAGCGGGCGTTCCGGGCACCCCCCGCCAGACTATTAATAATTTAAGCGGCTGCTTAATTCTGCGCAGCCCCTTCTGAGCCAAACCCAGAGCCACCAGCCTGCTTACGAGGGGCGCATGAATAATGCGCGGCGCCGGCAGCAGGAATGCAGAAAAGAGCTTCAACGAAAATATTTTTCCATCTCCCATCCCTCCCCCCCCCCCCCGCCCTCCCCGCTGCCGCCGAAAGCTATATAAAAACTCGCTCATTCTGTCAACCTGCCCGCTCCGAAAATGTAGGGCAGGTACCATCCCAGATCTGCCAGCTCCCATCAGGGCCTCGCGCCCGGGTGCCGGGGCGCTGCTCGTGAGCACCTCGCGAGGCGGCAGCGGCGTTTTCGGGGTCGAGCAGGATGAGGTGGGTTTGGCGGGTGCGGATTGCCCGCCGGGCGAGGAGGGAAGCGGGGCTCGGTTCCTCGCTCTGCCGGGGGCTCGGTCGGCTCTCCCCGAGTCCCTCGCCTTCCCCGCCTGTGGAACGCCCTGCCTCTTCGTGGGGAAGGCTGCCCCGCCAGCGCCCCGAGCACGGGGGTGATTTTGGGGGGACCAGGAGCCCTCCCGAGGGGGCCCAGCGATCCCCTTCGTGCCGCTGAAGAAGCCGGCTCCTCAGCCCGGCTTGCGGCTGCACCGGGCGTCCCCGCCGTCCGTCCCCGGCCGTCGCAGCTCTCGTGCTCTCCCCGCATTGCCGGGAGGGCGAGGGGTGTGTCCCCCCCCACCTTGTGCCCCCCACCACGGGGCTGCTCATCCCCAGGGCCGGCGTCGCTGCTGCACGGCTCACGCAGGCCCTGGCTCCGGCTTCTTCCCCCATCTGCTCCCAGAAGCCATCGTCGCCTGAGCTCAGCTCCTAATTTTGAACACCGCCGCCGCCCAGCACCCTCCCCTTCCCCCAGCTTGGATCTCATCCTGCATATATTTGCCACACAGCATTTAAAATAGAGCCCGGCAGCCCACGTGTGGCACTGCGCAGCCCGGCCTGGGCGCCCGGCTGCTGCTTCCTGGCTCCCCTCTGCTCCGTTCTTTCTCCGAGTGTGAATGGAGGGGAAAGCTCCCCCCGTCCTGTGAGCCCCCTCCCGGGGGTTACTCCGTGTGCGGGCGGGACGTGGTGGCGGGAGGGTGGGAGAGGGAGCTCTGGGAGGCCGTGGGTGGTGGTGGGTGCCTCACCTTCGCGTGTTTCTCCATCCGGCCCTGGCGTCTCTCGCAGGCGTGCTCAGCGCTGGGCTCTGTGGGGTGCTCTGTCAGAGGCCGTCGTGGAGCTTGGGATAACGAGTTTGGCAGGCCGGGGGTGTCTCCCAGAGAAGGAGCTCGAGGGGTGGACCCTTGAAGGGCTCCCTCGAAGGATGGTGGTTCCTCCCAGGCGGCTCCAGCCTGGCTCCTGCCTCCTCTCTGGGCAGCTGCCGTGGAGCCGTGGCACCCGCGCGCCCGGGCCAGGCCGCTGTGCGTGGAGCACCCAGGGCTTGAAACGGGACCAGCGGGACACGGAGCACTGGTGAGTGCCGGGCGGTGCCTCGTCCCTGGGGAAGGTTTGTGGCTGCCCCGGGGGACCTAACACGGCGCCTGCGCTGCCGAGCCGGAGCGGGATGAAACCCGGGGACCTCCGCAGCTCCAACGTTCACCTCCTTCGGCGTGGAGAGGGACGAGGGGGCTGTGCCTGGCTCCACCTTGGTCAGGCCCCAAAGGAGACCCTACCAATCTTCTGCTGTGTGGGACCTGGGGAGGAGACTCCCCATGCCCTGTGCCTGCTGCGTGGTTGTGCCGGGGAAGGGGTCCAAGAGGCAGCAGCATTGCCTGCGCCCCTGGCCCACGGACCCCCGGCCACGCTGAGCGCCCCAGCCCGGCGAGCCCTGCCACGGGGCCGCCTGCTGCTCTGCCGTCCCCGGGCTCGGCAGCGACCCACAAAAATCACCTGTGTGCTTTCCGGCTCGCTGTCGCTGGCGAGAGGCAGAGCAAAACCGAACGGAAACGTGTTAGTCCGGTGAGCCGACTCCTCTCCAGCTCTGCGCTCCCTGGAGCGGCCACTTCCATTCCCGCAGCCCCTGCGGCCGGGGGTTAACCCTTTGCGGGGCGCGCTGGGGAGCGGCCCCGGGATGACACAGCAGCGCTCTGGGAAATTTCCATGAGGCTTCTGTGTGAATCTCATTCGACTTAGCAACGGCTTGGCTTTGCCGGAAGCCCAGATGGATATATTTTTTTTTTTTCCCGTTGCGAGGTGCCTGCGGGATGGGCTTTCTGGCGTGGCTGCCTCCTCCTCGGGATGCCGGGGAGGGGAATTGCACTGCTGGGCACCCGCAGCAGAGGAGCGGGGCTGCGGAGAGGAGGCATCGCTGCACGCTGCTGCCTTTGAAGCCGGGGTTGTTTGGCTTGGAGGTGGCGTTATCCCAAGCTTTCTTCTGTCAAGGCTTTTCCAGGAGAGCGGGCAGGGGAAGGGAGCGGAGCCCGCTGATGCTCCCGCTCAGCAGGCCCTGGCTGGGACCCAGTTAAACTGGTTTCCTCCCTGATGTCCCTGTGGGCTCTCCTGGTGAGCTCGCCGCAGAGTCCGTGCTGTTCTTCCAGCCTGACCCAGAAAGACGGAGCTGATCCTGATCCTGATCCATACTTAAGGGAGAGTCTGTCCTGGTTCCGATTCCTTTCGCGCGCACGAGCTGCGCGGAGGTGCCGCAAGGCGCCCGGGGCTGCGCGCGGGGAGTTCCCCCGGCGCGGCCGAGGCCCATCCCGAGCGGGAGCCCGCCAGACCTCCGGAGAACGGCCTGGCCTGGTGCCGCCGCGCTCCGTCTGGCCCTGTATCCCGTCTCCGACGGCGGCGGACGCGTGGGGCAGAGGAGGAGAGCAGAACGAGCGTGCGGTGATGCTTCCTCCGTGTTTTCCCCCTGCCGCCAGAGCGAGCGCTGGGTTGTCCGTGCCTCTCGGGGGATTTTTGGGTTTGTTTTCTTTTTTGTCTCTGAATTTCAGCTCTCGCGCGCCTGGGGTCTCCGCAGCAGGGTCCCGCGCAGCACTGCCGCGTGCGGCGTTTGCACCCCTCCGTGCGGGTGGGGAGGCAGCGAGCGCTTCCCCGCTTCCCTTCCCCACCCCCTGTGGGGTTTTCCCATCGCCTTCGGGTCCCCCTTCAGCTGAAGGGGCCTCGTTTGCTCGGTTGTTTCTCACGTGAGCGACCTCGTGCTGCTCTCGGTCCTACACGATCCTCCGCTGTTCCTTGTGGCGAGGGCCGTCCCCGGGCTCTGCGTGTGCGTGAGCCCACCAGGGTTCTCCACCTCCTACCCCGTTTCTTTGCTCCTGGGCTGTCCCAGGGAGGCCAAGAAACCTTCTTCCAGCCATGCAGAACCCCCCCAAGTCAAGGGGCATCACTCAAACCCTTCTCCTCCCCTCCCAGCTCTCCCCAACGCTGACAACCAGCGTCCCGGGTGGGAGCCGCAGCCCGTGCTGGCTGGGAACGTGAGCTGCGCCAGAGCCTCGTCGCTCAAAAGCCCCGCGTTGGCCGGACCTCCCTCCTCCTCCTCGGCTCGTCGCGTACCACAGCGGCTGTCTCGCTCTCGGGAGCTGCGGCGCTGGGCTTGCGGCGCTGTCGTCTTTGGTTTCTGGGAGGGAGATGTCCAGTTTATACTGGGGGAAGCGGGGAAGCTTCTTTTTCAGTCCTCCCTGCCAAGCAGAGTCTTCTTGTGGCGGAGAGAGGCCGCGGCTTCCTGCTGGGAGAATGATTTTGAGACAGAAACCTTCTCCCATAGCAGTGGAAACTCAACTGCTTGGGAAGCGTCTTTTCAAAGGGCTGAGTCGCTGGAGCTGAGCTTGAGATCCCCCAGCCTGGTGCAGCCCTCGACTGTAACGAGCCTTTTGCGGCTGACGAGGAATCGGTCGGGGCCCAACCTTGCAGCGTTCGCGGGGCGTCGGACTCCGCGGCTGCGTTGCTGAGATCAGCAGCGCAGCGCCAGCTCCCCTGCCGCGCACGGAATCGCTTAGGGCTTTGGTTGCCCTACCAAGGTACCGAGCTCCAGAACTAGGTCCCGGGACCAAAAATAACTAAATTAAAACCTATAAATTTTTTTCTCTTAACAAGCAGAAAATCCCAGGGCTGGAGGCCGAGGGACAGCGTGTGCCTGATTCTTATTTAAAAAAGCAATATCTGTTTGCTCATTTTAATAATTCGCCCAAGGAAGCGGCGTAATGTGGAAAACTACCGTGAGCGCAGGGGTCTGGCGTGGCCCCGCTGTGCCGTCGGCTGTCGGGGGAGCTTGGGCCAGGCCTTGTCCGTGGGGTGGGAGTCTGGGAGGCCCCCTTGTCCTCTGCCCCCCCAGTTGAATCCCGTTGGATTTCTTTGGCCTTCTCCTCTTTTTCCAGGGGAGCTGTAGTTGAATCCAGCCCGGTGTGGCTGCGCGTAGGTCCCTTGGAGGAGACCTCTGAAACCCAACGTTGTGTAAGCTCTGTGCGAACAATAAAGATCCCAGGGGACTCTTCCGAACAGTCGCGTGTCCTGCTGTCCTTGACCTAAATATCCCGGCAGCGGTGAGATCCAGCCCTCTGGTGACGGCGCTCCGAAGCTCTCCTGCGAGCTGGCGGGGCCATTTCAACTCGCCTAAGGTCAGTGAGTTGGCTCTGGCGAACGGCTCCGTAAATAACTCGGTAACCGAAAGCGGAGGCTGAAAGCTCCCCTGAAGAGTGGGAGCTTGGAAAAGAGCCAGCCTGGCGGGCAGAGGGACGGAGGGTCTCTCGCTGCGGCGCGGTGGGACCGGGGGGGCTCCGGCTGCGTAAAGGCGGCGTCGGGTGCGGGCGGTGCCTTGGGCACCTTGTGCAGGGGAGCCTGGGCTTGACGGCGCGGTGGGGTGCAGCGGGGAAGGTGTCCTGACGCGCTCGGTTCTTGGTCGATGGTCCCGTCCTGGCCGTGAGCGGAAGCTCTGAGGCTTCCTGAAGGCGAGGAGGCCTTGCTGTAGAGCTGACGGTGGGCACCGCAGGCTGGAGCCCGGGCTGCACGGCCTGCCAGGGGCGTGCCTGGGTTTTGGGGGCAAGGGGGAAGGTCTTGTCTTCCATTTTTCCATCTTTTTTTTGAGAGCAGGACCGCCAGCTTGGGCCCGTCTCGGTTTTGAGAAGGGCCTTGCAGCCTCGGAGGCGTGCAGTCGGGCTAGCGGGCAAGCGGGGAACCACTGCGGAACTGCTGTCCGCTCTGGGGGGCAAGGAGACCTCCCCAAAGTGGATTGGGGCTCCTCTCCCCAGCAACCCAAACACACCGGGGCTGGAAGAAGCCCTGAGGGCGGGAGGGGTCCCGGGACCCCCCTCCCGGGCCACTGCTGGGCTGGAGGCTGGAGCTGGCCGGCGGCTGGGAGCGGCTCCCGAGGCTCGCAGGCTGCGGGCGCCAGCCGAGCTGCACGGAAGGGTTCGGTGCTCAGCTTCTCGACGCTTTGCCGGAGACCCCGTTACCTGGAGTCTTCCGCACAAAGCGAGCCGGGATGGAACCCCGGGTGCCTCCGGGACCTCGGCGAAGGCACCGAGAGCCCGCAGCACGCGTTCCTCCTGCTCGGGTGAAACCGAGAGAGAGACGAAGTGCAACGGTGCTGATGTTCCGCTGCCAGAAGATGTTAAATCTGGAGGCGGGGGGGAGGCTCCTTGGCGGCTGGCTCGCCAGAAGGAGCTCAGACCCGGGATTTTCCACGCACGCCATCCCTGCGGCTTTGGAAATGCAGCTTTCCGAAGAGGTTGAACCTTGGGCTGCTCTACCTGCTGCTCGGCTGCTCCAGCACCCGCCTTGGGACCCCGAGGAGCAAAGGGCGCCTTTGACCCTCTTCAAATTCATCTTAAGAGCTGGGGCTTTTTCTTTCTGGCTGTGGTGTGAGGCTGGAGCCTTCCTGTGGCTCGAGGTGACTCGGAGTTTTCATCCGGTCGTGCTGGCAGGCAAGGCACGGGGAGCCAGGAGCTCTGGAAATCTGTGTCCCGGCGCACGCGTTGGTGCCGTCGGGCGGACGTGGCCTTCACGTAGGGACGCAGGGGGGGCTCTGCCGGCCGCCCGCTGCCTGCCCGGCTCCGCCAGCCCTCGCCCCGCTGCCTGCCCGGCTCCGCCAGCCCTCGCCCCGCTGCCTGCCCGGCTCCGCCAGCCCTCGCCCTGCTTCTCCCGCGCTGATTTCCAGCCCGGAAGGCTGGGTGCAGGTGTGGTCCCGGGTGCTGCCCCAGGAGGGAGAGGGGATTTATGATCGTGTGAAGGCCTGGAGGCTGCCGGGGCTCTGACGGGAGCAGGGGCCTGGCTGGGAGGACGGTGGCTGCTGACACGGCGCTAGTCCCCAGCTGAGCATACTGCGGCGGTTCTGGGGGGACGGACTGCGAATGCTCCTCTCCTCTTCCTCTACATCGTCCTCCCCGCTCGCTGGGAAGCCCGGCGAGATGCTTTGAGCCGAGCGATGCCGGTCGTGAGCTACGGGAAGATCTGGACGAGGCTGAGACGACGGGGCTGGGGCTTGCAGGAGGCAGAGCCCATCTTCCACCGCGCCTCGGGTCCTGCCGGCGCCGGGAGCTGCGGCAGAGGCGTCTGGCTCGGAGAAACCCACCCCGGGGAAGGCATTTCCAGCGAGGCAGACGGGAAAGCCCCTGGCTCCGGCCCCGCTGCGGTGCGGGGTGTCTTGCGTGTCGGCAGCAGCTTCTCCTCCTGAATTTGCCGGTACCTCCTCGAGTCATCGCAGTGCCGGGGACGCGGGATTAATTATGCTGATGGATGCCACTCGCTCTAGGCTGCTGTCACAGAGCGACAGCCTTGATCTGGGCGTCTGAGCGTTGCAGTAAATGCTGGCTGGATTGACGGCGTGCGGTGCGTCTCCCTGGAAGGCCTCGCTCGCTGCGTGCTGATTTGGGTTAGGCACGCGGACACGGTGTGCCTGATTTTTCTCTTCTACTTGCTCAGAACTTCATTATTACTTCATGAGATCTTTCCATTCTTGGCAACCTCTCGAGCTTGAAGAAGGTTTCGTGCGTCGCACGGGGCCTCTGCCGGTGGCTGTAATACGGAGCTGGGGTGGTTTCCTCTGCTGTCTGCTGGCAGGGTGACTCCACACAGCGCCGTTCCCCTCGGCTTTCCCCACTCTGACCGGAGGGAGGTCTGGCGGAGGGGGGACGCTGGGCTTTGCGGAGCTTGCGGGACGCGATGGGACGTGGTGGTGACGGCGAGCGCAGGTGGGGTGGGATGGTTGTAAACACCTCCTTCAGGAGAGCTCTGCGGAAGGGAGCGGGGCCGGGGCTCCGTTTCTGCGTGCACCGGGTTGGTTGTCTCGCAGCACCAGCCCCGCTTTCCCCACCCCATCATCATCCTCTTCGGCCTCGGCCAGTCCCGCTCAGCCAGCTTCAGCGGTGGAGCTGGTTGCTCTTCTCCGCCCGCCTCCACATCTGCATCACTTAACTGGCTTGACACGTTTTCCTTAAAGCTGCCTAAATAATTCACCTTGGTGAAGAGCGAGCCGCAGCGCCGGCCCCGGAGGAAGCTTTCTGTGAGTGCCCAGTGACCGGCGGGTGTCTGCTGTACTGGTGCCAGTGCCGGCAGGGTGCAGACCCCCGCCCTGAGCTCAGCAATCCGCTCGGCCGAAGAACCGGCACCGGCTGAGGCGGGTCCCCGGTCCTGGCAGCTGCAGAACCCCGGTGTCCGGCACTGCCGTCGGCCCCGCATCCCCAGAGGGCAGGGACCCCGCGTCGGGCAGCCGGGATGCTGCAGGCTGAGAGGATCGGCTTCCTTAAGTAGTTTGGAAAATCCTAGGGAGTTTTTTTTGTCTTTTCTTCATTTTACGGAGGAAAAAAATCCATTGGGATTAGGCCCGTGTTAACGCCTTCGCATGATGCTTGCCCACCTCTGCTCCCCGCTCAGCCCGCAGCTCCTGTGCTGCCGTACCTGTGCCTCTACTTTTGCGTTCTTACACCAAAAATCCTCGGTCAAGAGGAACTCCGTGAGCTGCCCTACTTCTTCTCGTAGAAAACATCAAACCGAACCCTTCGGCGTCTGGTTCCCGCTCTTGGGTGGTGTCCGGCGCTGCTTTTACAGAGCTGGCGCTGGAGCCGTGGCGCTCGGAGGACGGCAGCGTGTTCGGCCGGGTGTCCGCAGAGGAGAGGATTGCTCCGTCGCCGTTTCCGCCGCGCTCGGCTCGTCGTGCTTCCCCAGCCCACGGAGCTGGAAATCCCGCAATAAGAAATGCCCAGAAATCTGTATACGGGGCCTCGACCCTCGGGCATCCAGCTCTGCCTCGGCCAGCCGTGATGGAGGGCACCTCGCAGTGACACCGCCGCCTCCCAGCGTGTCCCCGTCCCCGCCGCCGCGGGTCTGACCCCGCGCGAGGGCAGCGTCTCGGTCCCGGTGACAACGTGGCCGTGCGGTGCGGCTCCTAGGAGCGGAAAACAGATCGGCTGCTTCTCGACGGTGCATTGTTAAAGGTTTCACCTCCCCCGAAGTGACACATTGCGAGCAGAAATAGAACAAGACAGAACACACAGAGCCACCCACACCATCCCCGCCACCCGGCAGCCAAGCGCACGCGGTGCCAAAGCCTTGGCTTTAAAAGCTGAGGCTTTTTCGCCCTCCCTCTCCCCGGCCCTGCCACCACCTGCCCCAGCCCGGCGGGCGGTTCGGCGTCGCGGCGAGCTGACCGTCGCACCGTGGCCGCCGTGCTGTCACCGGGCTGCTGGGAGGACCCAACCCGCACCGCGCTCTGGATGCGGCCTCGGTCTTCGCCTGGTGGCTCTGGGGACGGGGACGTCTCCTGGTGATGGTGGTGCTGGAGGTTCTCTCGCCCGCTGCACCGTGGTGCTGTTGATGTGACGCGAGGGGCAGGTTTGGCTGGGAGAGGCACCGCTGGCATGGCTCGGCACGGCTCGGCCCAGCTCACCGGGAGCTGCGGCCGTCGCCACGGACGGCGAGGGAAGCTGCCTCCCAGCCGGGGAGCTGGCTCCAATTTCTCGAGTGCCGCCGGCGTGAAGGGTGGCGTGTGCTAAGCACAGTTGGACCGGGCAAGGATCTGGCTGGAAAACCTCCAGGAGAGGAAGAATTGCTCCAGGAGATGGTAGAGCTGTCAGCCATTTGTCAGAGGCGCCTAACGAGGCTGAGGCCTGCTTTTGTCGCCCCAAATCCTCATTTGCTCAAGAGCAGGCAGTTAAACGTGGAGGGGCATTCACCAGGGCCCTCGTGATCCAGTTTTGGGGCACAAAGACACCCCATTCGTTTCACGTCGGAGGATTTTGAACGTCTGGAGCAGAGATCAGCGGCGGTGACGTGCAGGAAGGGCTGGAGGAGTTCGGGCGGGCTGTTCGGGAAAAGAGAGGAGCGGAGAAGCGCCGGCGCCGGGTCTCCACGCCCCTGGGACGAGCAGCCATGGCTCGAGGAATGCCATGGGGAGGAACAGCCCCAGGCACCAGTACAGGCTGGGGTGACCTGCTGGGGAGCAGCTCTGCGGAGAGGGACTGGGAGTGCTGGGGGACGACAGGGTGACCATGAGCCAGCAGCGTGCCCTGGGTGCCAAGAAGGCCGATGGGATCCTGGGGTGCATCAAGAGGAGTGTGGGCAGCAGGGCGAGGGAGGTTCTCCTCCCCCTCTGCTCTGCCCTGGGGAGGCCCCATCTGCAGTGCTGGGTCCAGTGCTGGGCTCCCCAGTTCCAGAAAGATGAGGAGCTACTGGAGAGAGTCCAGCACAGGGCTGCGAGGATGAGGAGGGGACTGGAGCATCTCTGCTACGAGGAGAGGCTGAGGGAGCTGGGCTTGTTCAGCCTGGAGAAGAGAAGGCTGAGAGGGGACCTTAGAAATGCCTCTAAATATCTGCAGGGTGGGGGTCAGGAGGACGGGGCCAGACTTTCCAGTGGTGCCCAGCGACAGGACAAGGGGCAACGGGCACAAACTGGAGCAGAGGAAGCTCCAGCTGAACCCGAGGAAGAACTTCTTCCCTCTGAGGGTGCCGGAGCCCTGGCCCAGGCTGCCCAGGGAGGCTGTGGAGTCTCCTTCTCTGGAGATATTCCAGCCCCGCCTGGCCGCGGTGCTGTGCAGCCTGCTCTGGGTGACCCTGCTTGGGCAGGGGGCTGGGCTGGGGGACCCCCAGAGGGCCCTGCCAACCCCGACCATGCTGGGATTCTGTGATTCTGTGAGCGGGGTTTCGGCACGAGGGGAAGCTTCTCCCCGCTGCAGTCGGCGGAGCGCGCGGATGGTTCGGCTGGGGGACGTGTGGGGACGGGGCAGCGGGGCAGAGCACGTCCCCGGCGGGCTGCGCGGGGAGGCTGGGAGGGCTGTGATCCATCCCTCCGTCACCCGGCGCGCTGCTCCAGTTACAACACGGAGGGAGCGAGGACGGAGCCGTCCCCCGGGGAGCGGCCGGCGCTGGGGGGAGAGCTGCTTTCGCGTGTTCAGCAGCGGTGCCGGGCAGGGAGGCTCAACGGAGCCGTTGCAGAGTGAGTCCTGCCTCAGTTTCCCTGTGGAAGTAACCCAGTTACCACCGACTCCTCCCAGGGCTGCTGCGAAGCCGCTCGTGCCCTCACAGGACAACGAAATCGCGCTCGGCGAGCTCTTGGGAGGGCTGAAACCTCCAGAATCACAGAATCACAGAATAGTAGGGGTTGGAAGGGCCCTCTGTGGGTCACCCAGCCCAACCCTCCTGCTGAAGCAGGGTCACCTACAGCAGGCTGTAGAGGACCTTGTCCAGGTGGGTCTTGAATATCTCCAGAGAAGGAGACTCCACAGCCTCCCTGGGCAGCCTGGGCCAGGGCTCCGTCACCCTCAGAGGGAAGAAGTTCTTCCTCGGGTTCAGCTGGAGCTTCCTCTGCTCCAGTTTGTGCCCGTTGCCCCTTGTCCTGTCACTGTCCGGGACGTGGCTGGCCAGGGTCTGCTCAGCCCCGAGGAAGAGACGCAGCAAGGACGGAGCTGGGGGGCTTTGTGGCAGCGAGCGGCTGCCCCGGGGTCGTGTTTATCCGTGCGGTGGCTCCGAGGAATTGGCACCGGGTGTCCGAGCCCCGCTCGCCTTGGCGCTGCCGCGTTCTCTCCCTGCTCTGCGTCTGCCCTAGGAAGGCTTGGCCCGGGCACGGGCTCGCTGCCTCCCCCTTCGCCCTTCGAGCTTTGCCCAGGGAAAGCTGGGCCGGGGGAACAGCCTGGCACGAAATAGCCATTTGCTGTTTTTTCTCTGGTTCCTTGCTCGCTCTCGGGGAGCGGACGGCGTTGGGATGCCTTCCCTCCGGTGTCTCGCGGGCGAGGAGCGTGGGCAGCTCTGCCCCGCAGCTCGGGCCCGTGCTGATTAGAAGCAAACAGGAGGAAAAAACTCAGAGCTGGTTTGAAGCAAACGCTCTGTTAGGAGGAAAAATCCCGGCGGGTTTTAAACCCTACTCAGGTCCGTGCTCCAGGACGGTGGTGCCCCGAGAGCAGGGCTGGGCCGGCTCTGGGTGAGGAGCTGGGGACGAAGGGGACGATGCTCGGGGCCGCGCCGCCCCGTTCCAACCCCTTTGCGTCCCGCGGGGTGGGAGCGGGCCCCCGGTCGCCCGCGCCGTTGGGCGCCTCGCCCTCCGGCCCGTTTGACTCCTGCAATCCGGGGGCGGTTGGTTGGGAATCCGACAGCCGGAGGCAACCCGCGCCGGTTCGGTGCTGCCATGCCAACCCCGTTGCCATGGCAATGGGCACCCAACGGGCGACCGCCAGCCAAGGCCGAGATGCCCGAAAAACAGTGATGCGATGTCCCCCAAAAATCACCGGCCTCGCGCTGGGGGCCCGCGGCTGCTGCCGGTTCCCGGTGCTGCCTGGAGAACCGGATCCAAGCCACCCCGGGGCGCGGGGGGGGCTGTGACAGGGCGGCAAAACCCCGTGAAACCGTCCAGGAAAAAAGAAAAAGCCGGGGGGAGCGTACACCCAGCCCCGCCGACGGCACCCTCGGACCGTCTTAGAGCCTAATTTAATTAAAATCGATGGATCTTACATAATCCTCCGGGCGCCGCGCTGCTGGAAGCCTCCCCCGCCCGGTGCTGGCGACGGCTGCTGGGTGTGGGGGTGTCGGGGAGGCAGCGGGGCGCGGGGGGACGCGGTGCCCGGGGCCGGCTGCCCCCCAGGGCCCCTCGCTGCCGGCCCGCCCTGCACGTAACCCGCTGCAGCCCCGTGTTTATACGGCGGCAGATTGAGGACTAGGTGCGTATCAAAACATTTTAAAATAACTCTGCCTTTTGTCAGCACCGCCGCTATCTTTAGAAAAGATTTTATTTGATTTGAAAGCCCTCTCCGGGAGGCTGCGCGGGAGCGGGTCCTCAGCCCGCCTGCGGTTCAGAGGGACGCGGCTGCGATGGAGATTTCCCTGGCTGGAAACGCTGTATTAATTATTGCTTATTGATCCGGTAAATCCCAACGCTGCCCTCGCAGCCGCCTCCTCATCCTGCTCCGGAGATTTCCACGGCTGGGAGCGGCTGTGTTTTGCTCAAAGCGTTGCTCGTGACCCACTCGTCCGGTTGCCCCAGCACCGCGCCGGGCTGGCTCCTCGGGCGTCCTGCTCCCCGGCTCCGTCGCCTCGGGGTCGCGGCCGCTGGCGGCGTTCCCAAACACGCTAAAATCAGGAGGAGAACAACCCCACTCTGTTTTCTCACGATGAACCCAGGTCACAGCGGTGGGCCACCACCCCTGCAGCCCCGGCAGCGGCTCGGCAGACAGCACCCACTGTCCGGCACGTGCCAGTGTCCCCTGGGCGCGGTGGACGCAGCAGGGAGGTGGAGGGGAAGAGGAACCTGGGGAACCCGGGGAGGAACAACCCCAGGCACCAGTACAGGCTGGGGTGACCTGCTGGGAGCAGCTCTGCAGAGAGGGACTGGGAGTGCTGGGGGACGACAGGGTGACCATGAGCCAGCAGCGTGCCCTGGGTGCCAAGAAGGCCAACGGGATCCTGGGGTGCATCCAGAGGAGTGTGGGCAGCAGGGCGAGGGAGGTTCTCCTCCCCCTCTGCTCTGCCCTGGGGAGGCCCCATCTGCAGTGCTGGGTCCAGTGCTGGGCTCCCCAGTTCAAGAAAGATGAGGAGCTACTGGAGAGAGTCCAGCGCAGGGCTGCGAGGATGAGGAGGGGACTGGAGCATCTCTGCTACGAGGAGAGGCTGAGGGAGCTGGGCTTGTTCAGCCTGGAGAAGAGAAGGCTGAGAGGGGACCTTCGAAATGCCTCTAAATATCTGCAGGGTGGGGGTCAGGAGGATGGGGCCAGACTCTTTCCAGTGGTGCCCAGCGACAGGACAAGGGGCAACGGGCACAAACTGAAGCAGAGGAAGCTCCAGCTGAAGATGAGGAAGAACTTCTTCCCTCTGAGGGTGACGGAGCCCTGGCCCAGGCTGCCCAGGGAGGCTGTGGAGTCTCCTTCTCTGGAGATATTCCAGCCCCGCCTGGCCGCGGTGCTGTGCAGCCTGCTCTGGGTGACCCTGCTTGGGCAGGGGTTGGGCTGGGGGACCCCCAGAGGGCCCTGCCAACCCCGACCATGCTGTGATTCTGTGAAGAAGAGCTCTGCCCTCGAGCCGGGTTAGCCAGGAAGGTGCCCCGGGCCAGCTGGGGACCAGCTCTGCGCCTTTTGGGGGGCCGAGTCGTCGTGTGTCTCGCCAGTCGTCCCGTCAGCAGCCTGACCTGCGGTGCGGCACAGCAAGGAGAGGGGTCTGCCAGTCTCCTGCCGCGGGCAGGGTGGCCGGGGTCCCGCTGCGTCCTGGGGCTGCCGACCTGAACCCGCTCCCTGCCAGCAGCGGGGGAGAGACTGGGCACCAGCCTGAAGCGTTAGGGATGCTCGCAGGATGGCCGGGCAGCGGCTCTGCCCTCCCTTTCTGCTTCATGTACGCTGCTCTCAGCTTTCCTGCTCTCTCCGGGCTCTGATCTGTCCCACACTTAGCATGTCGCCCCTTTCTTCCCCCCCCAGGAGACAGGAGCAGTTCCAGACAAACCCCGACAGCTACAACGGAGCTGTGCGAGAGAATTACGCCTGGTCCCAAGACTACAGCGACCTGGAGATTAAAGTGCCTGTGCCCCAGCACATTGTAAAAGGCAAACAGGTAAAGTGGTGTTAATGGGGCGTCTTTCGGCACTTCCCTGGGGGTGCCCGAGCGGGAAGGCTCCTTGTCCTTCAGACTCAAGCGGTCGTGGGTTTTTCTGCGGTGCTGGGCGCGTGGCTGGGCTGCAGCGTCCCGTTGCTCCGGCCCCAGCGGGATTCCCTGGCACCGCACGGCACTTCCTGCGCTGCTTCTCTCCGCTCCCACTGCCTGCAGGCTCGCACGCAGGTTTCCGAGCCTGGCCGGGGATGGATGCTCCCTCCCCGGTTGCTCCCCCTGCCTCGGTCTCCTGCCTCTCGTTCGCAAGCGGGAGCTGCTGGAACGGCTCCTCCAGCGCTCAGGAACTGGGGCAGGCCCAGCCCTGTGAGACCTGACCTGCTCCGGGTGGAAGGGAGCTGGGGCTGGGGCGCGGGCCGGGTGGCCGGACCCCCTCCCTGGCTGCCTGCGCGGGCAGGGACGGCTCAGGTCCCTGCTGGGCTCCGGCGGGAGCGTCCCTTCGCTGCGAGCAGCCACGGGGTTTTTCCTTCGCCGTTTCTGTTCCCTCCCGGCGAGGGCCGCGAGAGGAGCGTGCCCGCGGCTGGCGCTGCTCGGACCCAGAAACCTGAACTCTCCTGTCTTCCCCGAGTGCTGCCCTCCCCACGGCTGAGCCTGTATTTTTCCATTTGGGAAGTCCGCGCTCCCCCCACCTCCTCTTCTCCTCTGCTTCCAGGGCGGCTGGAATGAGCGCGCCTGGGCTTGTGCACCGGCTCCAGCCTACACAGCTCCTGAGGATGCCAGGAGAGCGTAACTGGCAGCAGCAACCTGCACCGGAGGGCTGAGGGAGCCAGCAGGGGAGCAGGAGAAGCATCTCTCCTGGTGGCTCTCGAAAACAAACCCAGGCTGTTTCTTGGAAGGATTCGGGGGCATCCAGAGGGATGTTCCGTCCCTCTGCATCGTGTTGCGGTCGCGATGCTGCTCCCTGCCCAGGGAAATGCCCCTCGTGCCAGGGGAGCCGTGGCCTCGCCAAAAAAACCCAATAGCATCAGGCGTTGTCTGCCCCGTCCTTTGGCACCCCGAGGCCTTGCGGGTGCTCGGGGGAGCTGGGACGGGACCCTCCCTCGGCTGGAGGCTGTGCTGTCGCTGAGGCAGAGGGATTATCGGGGCAGCTCCGTCCCCGGCGGCTGCCTGCGCTGCCGTCTCGGCGCAGTCGGCTGTGCAGAGGTCGGGCTGTCCCTCGTCCTTGCGAGGTGTCCCCTGGTCCCTCTCGGGCCTCCCCTCGGCAGCCAGCTCGTCATTTCGAAAGCGATTCTGGAAATCCCTTGCAGCCTCGGGGGGCTGGCAGCGGGTAGGCCGGGTGGCGGGCCGAAGCGGGATGGTTCGGAGCCGCGCGGAAGCTCGATGGACTTTGGGCGTGTTGGCCATGGGCTCCTGCGGAAGAGGAGCGCTCCCCAGCATTCGCCGCACAGCTTCATCTTTCTAAAAAATGGCCAGGTTTTTGGTTTCTGCCTGCGAGGCGAGATTAAAAATCTCCCCCGTTTGGTCGGAGGATGAGGAGGGGACTGGAGCATCTCCCCTACGAGGAGAGGCTGAGGGAGCTGGGCTTGTTCAGCCTGGAGAAGAGAAGGCTGCGAGGGGACCTTAGAAATGCCTACAAATATCTGCAGGGTGGGGGTCAGGAGGATGGGGCCAAGCTCTTTTCAGTGGTGCCCAGCGACAGGACAGGGGGCAACGGGCACAGACTGGAGCAGAGGAAGCTCCAGCTGAACCCGAGGAAGAACTTCTTCCCTCTGAGGGTGACGGAGCCCTGGCCCAGGCTGCCCAGGGAGGCTGTGGAGTCTCCTTCTCTGGAGATATTCCAGCCCCGCCTGGCCGCGGTGCTGTGCCCCCTGCTCTGGGTGACCCTGCTTGGGCAGGGGGTTGGGCTGGGGGACCCCCAGAGGGCCCTGCCAACCCCTGCTATTCTGTGATTCTGTGATTCTGTGGTCCCTGGGCTCAGAGCGCGCCCAGCTCTAATACAGCTCCAAATCTTCCCTACGACACTTTTTTGGATCCGGGCTGTTGCTATGGCACGTTTTCGCTCGGGCGAGCTGAAGGTTTCCTTGTATGGAGCTCCAAAAAAGTGTCCGCGGAGCAGGAACGGGCGACGGGGTAGGTGGGAGCATCTTCCCCTGCGGTCTCCACCTCTCTGATCGACTTAGAGGCGCAGCAGGGGCCCGCGGATCCGAGCGCTTCCCCAGCACTTAAATAGAGATAATGACAGCAAGGCTCTCTGTTGGCCTGGCTCGGAGGAGACGAGCTAGATTCCTTCCTAGGTTTGTGTTTGCTCGTTTGAGTCGCGTGGGCGGGCGTGGGCGTCTGAGCGTGCACAGAAATTACCGTGGCGGAGAGGCACCGCGGAGAGCCGAGATCTGGGTTTCCAGGCGAGCGCCGGGAGAAGCTCGGGCGTTTCGGGGGGCAGAGGCGCTGGCGGGGAGCGAGCGGTGGGGACGAAGCAGCCTCGGCGCGCCCGGGGTGCCGGGACAGCGTGTTTCCCGCGGGATCGCCCTCGGCTTTCCCCCCGCCATTCCTGGGGTCAGGTACGGGCTGTCCGTGCCCGGTTCTGGCAAACCCCGGTTTTAGCGGCCGAGCGCAGCGCGGCGGGACGGTGCGGGGTCGGAGGGAGCCCGGCCACCGTCCCCGACAGAGCGGGGATGCCGAGCGGAGGCGATTTTGCCACCGAGGCACCCAAGAAGGAGCTGCTGCCCACGTGCACCAACCCCTGCGTTCGCCGGGCACCACCAAACACGCATGGGAGTCTGCTCGGCCATTTCCCTCCACACGAGGGGGGTCCGGGCTCTGCGGCGGTGCGTGCTGTGCTCCCGTCCCCTGTCACCGCTGCCGGGGGCTGGCATGCCGAGAGGGGCCTTTCTGCTGGCTGCGGGCAGGAGCGGGTGTTGGCGATTCCTCCTTGTGAAGTGGCTGGGTTAAGGCTGCCCAGTTTGGATCTCTTGGTCCATTTGGGTTTCTCCGCTCCCTCTCCTGACACCCCGCCTGCTGCAGAGCCACCCCAAAGATGTCCCTCAGCCCCACCAGCTGTCCTGTGCAGCCACCTTGGAGTAAAACCCCCCTCACATTTGATCGCTTCCATCCCCGTGGATCCCACAGCCGCGATGCTGCGCCTGTGCCTTCCATATCTCCAGCCTCCCTGGCCCTCCACGCCCCAAAGAAGCCCCCCCAGAAGGCGACTTGTGGGTCACCTTGCTTTTTTCCCCTTGACCCTTCCTGAGAGCCCGGCGTCAGCAACCCCATCTGTGTGCCCGGGGACCGGGGCAGTCGGTGGTGGTGGAGAGCAGAGCCTCATCCCCCGCACCTCGTCCCTGCCGCGAGGCCTCGGCCCGGGGCTGGAGGAAGCAGCTCCGTCCCGCAGCCTCTCCGCAGACGTTTCCCGTCCAGGAGGAGCTGCTTTCGCAGCCCCGTGCCGGGTGGAAGTCGGACTCCGCTCCCGGCTGGCAGAGCCGGAGCTCGCATCCCTTCCCTGGTGCTGCTCCCAGCTGCCGGCATTGGAGCTCAGTCCCGGTGCCACCCTGCGCTGCGCGTGCTGGGCTCCTGCCGAAGCCCTGGCAGCTCCCCGTCACGTGCAGCGGGTCTGGGGGCTTCGTCTGGGTGGCAGCAGTCGGGCCCTGCCCGGCTGGAGCGGCTTTGCCCGTCTCTTGCCGGCGTGGAGCTAGTGAGCCGCTGGAAGTCTCCTAGGTAATGGGTAATGTAATAACATTTCAAATGAGATCTGCAGAGCAGGAGGAAGATCTGGGGGAACTCTGGGAGAGAATGCAGGCAAATCTCACCGCAGTCTCCTCCTCTCGAGCCGGAGACGGGGCAGCGCCAGGGGCCACAAGCCTCCCTCTTCCCGGCCAGGTCGTCCCTTGGTCCCCCGGCCTGGCTCGGGCTCGCTGCTGGCAGCAGCTCAGGGCCGAAGGGGAAAGCGGAGAGCAGATGGTCTCTCCGGAGAGCGAGGGTACTGTGTGCCGCACGGCGAAGTCGCAGGCTGCCTCGGCCTCCCCGGGGAAGGGCCATGTCACCTCCGCGGCAGGTCGGAGCAGGCTTCCCCATCTGGCTGCCGCGGCCGGGAGCTGGGTCGGTTCCCGGGGCCGGAGCCGCCTCGTCCCCTGGCCGCCACGGCGGGGAGAAGGGGAGCCGTGCCGCGGCGTCCCTCCCGCACGCAGCTCCTCCTGGGAGGCCTGGGCTGAGCCCGGCGCTGGCTCCGGCGGCGGCAGCGGAGCCAAGGTGTGCGCTGAGCCGCTGCAGCCCTTCCCCGTGTAGAAGTCCCCGAGTCGCTCCCGCGCGGCGGGGAAGGCACGCACCCGCACCCAGCTCGTCACCCGCCGTGCTCCCGGAAGGCTCAGTCACAGCATCGGGCGTCCGACCCCCGAGCGCTGCGCGGAGCAGGCCTGTGGCCTTGCTGCTTTTCTCTGTGGGGAAACCGAGGCACGGGGCAGCCGCGGCGGCAGAAGCGGCAGCCTCCAGTCCTTCCAGGGCTCCGTCCGCGGGGCCCCGTTGCCTTTCGTTCCCCGGAGAGGTTTCCTTTCTCCACCGAGCTGCTTGCTCTGAAACGACAGCCGGATTCCCACCCGCCTGCTACGTGCAGGTCTGAAAGCTCTTCTCCCTCTCTCATCCCCAGCGAGTGCACTTGACCCCGCATCCCGCTGAGGGCGAGCAGGACCCTTCCTGATTATTTTCGCTCTCCCTGTGCTTCCAGGTGTCTGTGGATATCAGCAGCAGCGCCGTTCGCGTGGCGGTGCTGGAGGGGAGCAGCCAGCGCGTCCTCATGGAGGGGAAGCTCACCCACAAGATCAACACGGAGAGTTCCCTCTGGAGCCTGGAGCCGGGGAAGTGCGTCTTGGTAAGGGCGAGCCGCGCCGGCCGCGTCGCCGCACCGTGGCTTGCAGCTCCGCCGGGCTTGACCTGGAAAACCGGAGCAGCAGCTGGGAGTTTGAGCCAGATCTGGACATGTCTGGCTTTGCCCGTCCGACGTCCGGCTCACTTTGCCCTCGCCTGTGTGCCGTGCCCTGCCTCCAGCTCCTGAGCTGCCCCTCGGGGCGAGCGGCAACAGGTCCCTCGGCGTGGGCGAGGAGGGTCCCCAAGCTCCCATCTGCCGTGGTGGGAGCCCAGCTGTTGTCTCGCCGTGTTCCCCATCCCCTGGTCCCGGCACGCGGGGTCTGCCGGCAGGGAGAGGCTGTGGCACCGCGGTGCTGGCTTTGCCTTCTGACTCTCCCGGCCCTGGTCCTTGCCCCAGCGTCCTGGCAGATCCCTGCTCCCTGCCGTTCGCTTCTGTCCTGCCTCGGGTTTCTCACCCCTGTTCGATGCGGTCGCTGCCGCCCCGGCACCGCCGGTCCTCCGTGCCGAGGCGGTTCGGGGGCCGCTGCCGCCCAGCCGCGTGGCACTGGGGGGGGTCCCAGCCTCCTGGCTGCGGATGCCCAGGCTGAGGGTGGGAGCTCTGCTGGCCCCAGGCTGTGTGCGCAGCCGGAGCCGTGCTGGGGGTCGTGTCGCTGCCCGCCAGCCCGGGATCTCGAGTCTCAAACAGCGAGTTTTGGCGCCGGGGTTGTGCTGGGAGTCGGGTTTTGCCGCCTTTGTCCTCTCCTTTTCCACCCGGCGGCGTTCCCGGGTGGTTCAGGAGCAGCCCAGGGAGGGGATGCCGGCTCCCTGGGTCCGGCAGCCGAGGGTCCCTGCCCCGTGCAGGCAGCACCGTCCCCGCAAGCGAGGGAGCGGGCTTCAAGCCTTCCGCCCCGCGTCGCGAGGGCGGCAGCAGCCGAGCGCCCAAAGCCAAGCCCCGCAGCGGGAAATGGAGCGAGGGTGTGCTGCCGGAGGCCGAAGAGCGGTGGGTGGTCGTGGGGAGGCTGCGCGGGCGCTGCCTGGCCGCTGCAGATCCCTGTGGATGTACCCCGGGATGCCGACCTCCTACCAGAAGGAAGAGGCCCCTGCAAGAGAGAGGAGCTTCTCCGCCTGCGTTAGGCCGTTGAAAGGATGTGGAGAAGGAGGCGGCGGCGGCATGAACCTGCGTTTTTCAAATGTCCTCAAGCTTCTGGAGAATTAGCTGATCTGGGAAGAGAGGCGATCCTGGGAGGAGAGGAGATCCTGGGAGGAGAGGAGATCCTGGGAAGAGAGACGATCCTGGGAGGAGAGGCCATCCTGGGAAGAGAGACGATCCTGGGAGGAGAGGAGATCCTGGGGAGGAGAGGAGATCCTGGGAGGAGAGGAGATCCTGGGAAGAGAGACGATCCTGGGAGGAGAGGAGATCCTGGGAAGAGAGGAGATCCTGGGAAGAGAGGAGATCCTGGGAGGAGAGGCGATCCTGGGAGGAGAGGCGATCCTGGGAAGAGAGACGATCCTGGGAGGAGAGGAGATCCTGGGAGGAGAGGAGATCCTGGGAAGAGAGACGATCCTGGGAGGAGAGGCGATCTTGGGAGGAGAGGAGATCCTGGGGAGGAATAAACCCCTCCAAGAGGAGGTGTCCCAACGGATGGGAGTCCCCGTGGGTGTTCCCAGGATCAGCAACGTTCATTAAACACCCAGTGCCGGCGGAGGATGGGGACGGCGCGCGGGTGGAGCGAGACTCGGGGCCTGCTGGAGCGGCCGCGGGCAGCGCGCGGAGCGGTCCCGTGCCCTCCAACCCCGCAGCTGGGTCTCGCCTCGAGCACGAGCGTGAGGTTGCGAGGATCTCCAGCTGGCTGCCAACATGTTGACGGTGGGATGAAATTTCGCTTGAAGAATTGTGAGGTAACTGGAGCAGAGTGAGTAATCCTCGCCCGAGAGCGTCTCCTTTTTCCGTGTGCGGAGTAGCCAGGAGTGGTTCACGGCTCCTCCCGATCCATTCATCAGGGGACCCCCAGCCGCGTGTCAGCGGCGTGCGGCACCGGGCGCCTGGGAGGGACAGGCCGAGAGCCGTTTGGGTGTCCGTGGGGGGCTGGCGGGGCGTACGGGCCCTCCCTGCACCCGAGTTTGTTCGCCTGTGTGTCGCGCGGCTCCGTGCGAGCTCCGCTTGTGGCACCGGGAGCGCCTTCGTCCTGCAGAATGCCACAAGGTGCCACGTGGCTTCGCTCCCCGGGACCGAGGGGACGGCGACCGTGGCAGGGTCCGACGCAGCCGAAACCGCGCTCGCCCGCTGCCAGCTCCGGTCGTGCGAGGAGGTCCTGGCTGCTCGGTCACTGCTTGGGACGCCTCGTCGGCTCCGTCCGGAGGAGAACCTGCGCCCGCTCGTGTTTTTGTGGTCTGAGTTGAGGCGATCCCTGCGGGCAGAGCTCGATCCACGCGCCCGGGAGCTGAAACCTCTCCTGCTTGGTCTTCTCCATCCGGAAAAGTCCCAGTTCTGTGCGGAGAGGCCGCTGAGTCCCGCGCGCTCTTGCAGGACGCAGCGAGGATCGTCGAGATCGCTGCGCTCTCCGGGCTGCTCTTGCAGCCGCCGTTCACGTCCGCGGCTTCCGCTGTCCCCTGCTCGGTTCCCTTCTGGGACGGCCGGTACGAGCTCTGCTGGACTGGCCTTCCTCCTGCCCGCAGCTCGTCCCGCCGGACGGTGAATTTGCCGTCTGACCCCTCCCAGCTCCGCTTCCCCCATCCCACCCGGCGTTCTCATCGATCCATCCTCGTCGTCACGCGTCTGCTCGCTCCCCAGCAGCCCCTGCGCTCGGGGACGGCCCTGCCTCCCCGCTCCTGCTCCGGGCTGAGCACCAGCCGCTGCCCGCCTCGCCCTGCGCCGCGGCAGCCCGGCGGGCGTCGTTTCAAAGCGGAGGGCTCTGCCGACGCCCGCGGCGCGTGGCGGGATCGCGTCCCAGCGTCGTGGCCCTGCCGGCGGCGCCGAAGCCCCCGTCGCGGGCACAATCCCCGCGCTCTCCCTCCTCTGCCACACTCGCTCGTTGTCAAAAGTGAGATTAAAATAGCTTCGCCCGAGCTGTTTTTAGAGATCTCCGCTGGGTGTTGTGCACAACGCGTTTTGGGATTATTTTTGTTGTTGAGGATTTTTTCCCCCCCCCTGTTCCCCCTCTTTTTCTGCTCCTCTCTAGCACTTGTTGTCCCCGCACAGAATCACAGAATCACAGAATAGTAGGGGTTGGAAGGGACCTCTGTGGGTCATCTAGTCCAACCCCCCTGCCCAAGCAGGGTCACCCAGAGCAGGCTGCACAGGATCTTGTCCAGGCGGGTCTTGAATATCTCCAGAGAAGGAGACTCCACAGCCTCCCTGGGCAGCCTGGGCCAGGGCTCCGTCACCCTCAGAGGGAAGAAGTTCTTCCTCGGGTTCAGCTGGAGCTTCCTCTGCTTCAGTTTGTGCCCGTTGCCCCCTTGTCCTGTCGCTGGGCACCATTGGAAAGAGTCTGGCCCCGTCCTCCTGACCCCCACCCTGCAGATATTTAGAGGCATTTCTAAGGTCCCCTCGCAGCCTTCTCCAGCTGAACAAGCCCAGCTCCCTCAGCCTCTCCTCGTAGCAGAGATGCTCCAGTCCCCTCCTCATCCTCGTAGCCTGCGCTGACTCTCTCCAGTAGCTCCTCATCTTTCTTGAACTGGGGGAGCCCAGCACTGGACACAGTACTCCAGATGAGGCCTCCCCAGGGCAGAGCAGAGGGGCAGGAGAACCTCCCTCGTCCTGCTGCCCACACTCGGGCTTTCGTCCCCGCGCCCTGCCTTGCGCGGCTGTTGCCGCGTTCCGTTTGTCGTCTGGGAGCCGCGCAGCCGCGTGAGCGATACCCATGGCTCTCTCCCTCCGCGCGCCGCGGGAGAAACCTCGCGCTACGGCAAAGCCCAGCACCGGCGGCAAAGGGTTGGGACCGTTCCGGCAGGGCGTGGGGATGTGGTGTGACGCCGTGTCCGTGCCGATGATGCCTGCCGTCCTCTTCGTGCACGGCGGGAGGATCCCTCTTGGCCTCCCCGGCTGTCACAGAATCACAGAATGGTAGGGGTTGGAAGGGACCTCTGTGGGTCACCCAGTCCAACCCCCCTGCCGAAGCAGGGTCACCTACAGCAGGCTGCACAGGACCTTGTCCAGGTGGGTCTTGCACACCTCCGCCCGCAGCCTTCCTCCTCGCGATCCGTCCTCGCCCGGCCCCTGTGCTTCGCCTCGTGGCTGACAGCTCCCGCCCAGCGCGCCGGCTTTGGGAACACGGGCGCTGCGGCACGAGGACGGCTTCGGAGCCAGCAGCTGGGGTGACCCCCTGCGAACCTCCCTCTCCTCGAGGCCGCCATCGCGGAGAGTTCACAGAATCCCAGAATCCCAGCATGGCAGGGGCTGGAAGGGCCCTCTGTGGTCACCCAGCCCAACCCCCTGCCCAAGCAGGGTCACCCAGAGCAGGGGGCACAGCACCGCGGCCAGGGGGGCTGGAATATCTCCAGAGAAGGAGACTCCACAGCCTCCCTGGGCAGCCTGGGCCAGGGCTCCGGCACCCTCAGAGGGAAGAAGTTCTTCCTCGGGTTCAGCTGGAGCTTCCTCTGCTTCAGTTTGTGCCCGTTGCCCCTTGTCCTGTCGCTGGGCACCACTGGAAAGAGTCTGGCCCCATCCTCCTGACCCCCACCCTGCAGATATTTAGAGGCATTTCGAAGGTCCCCTCTCAGCCTTCTCTTCTCCAGGCTGAACAAGCCAGCTCCCTCAGCCTCTCCTCGTAGCAGAGATGCTCCAGTCCCCTCCTCTTCCTCGCAGCCCTGCGCTGGACTCTCTCCAGTAGCTCCTCATCTTTCTTGAACTGGGGAGCCCAGCACTGGACCCAGCACTGCAGATGGGGCCTCCCAGGGCAGAGCAGAGGGGCAGGAGAACCTCCCTCGCCCTGCTGCCCACGCTCCGTGCGACGAAGAGGAGAACCAAGCGCACCCGTCGAGCTGCAGGAACAGACGCCTGCCCCGAGCTGGAACATTTTCCCGGCTCCGCTCTCCCAGGAGGGTGAAGCCCCAGCCCCCCCCCCCCCCGTATTAATCGGTTCCTTTGCCTTGTGCCGCCGAGAGACGCCCGGCTCCGTAACTTTAATGGCTGCCTGTGCCCCCCCAAGAGCTGGGGAGCTGCCGGGGAGGTTTGGGTAAATGGCGTTGTCCGCATTTATTGATGATTTTGCAGAGAGGCCGACGAACGCCCGTGAATCTTCCTGGCTGCCGGGATTATCGCTAAAATCGTACGGGAGGGAGGAACCCACCCCTCCTGGCACAAAGCACGCAAACACGCGTCGGGGTTCCCGGTGCGGGCGGCCCCGCGGCCGCGGCTTGGGCCGGCGAGGCGACGTCCGCGGCGCGGGGCCGACGAGCGGCGGGAGGCCGGGGCTGGCGGCGAGCGGGAGGCGCGGGGGCAGTGGGTGCCGTTTTCACCGGTGAAGCCCCCGAGGGGACCGGGGGCTTGCGTGGGCGGCGAGCGGGACCTCCGCTCGCGGCAAGGCCCAGTGTGGGCGACGCACGGGCACGGCCGAGCTCACGGCGTCACCGCCATGGCGGTGCGGGCGGGATGGGGGGGGGGTCCTCACTCCCTGCCCACCCCCTGGCCTGCTTCTCCCCCCCAGATCAACCTGAACAAAGGGGACGAGTACTGGTGGAACGCGGTGCTGGAGGGCGAGGAGCAGATCGACATCGAGAAGATCAACAAGGAGCGTTCGATGGCGACGGTGGACGAGGAGGAGCACGCCGTGCTGGACCGCCTGACCTTCGACTACCACCAGAAGCTGCAGGGCAAACCGCAGAGCCACGAGCTGGTATGGTGCCGGCGCGGCGATGCCCGGCCCGCGCGGGTCCCGGCTGCGGCGAGAGGCCGCGGCGTGGGGCTCTGCTCCGTCTCGGAGCTCCTCCTCGCCCCGCGTCCACCCCGCGCCGCCATCTTGGGACGCGAGGTTCCACCCGTCCCTGGTTTCCTGGCGTGGTGGCAAACGCCGCTGAGCCCGGACCCCGCTGCGCCCGCGTCCGTGTGCTGCCCTCCGGAGCTACCCCGGGGTCCCGGACCCCCGGCTCGCTGCCCCTCACAGCCCCGGGGGTGGGTGAGCGCGGGGGCCGCCGTCCCGCCGGGCGACGCGCGCGGGTCGTGCCCCCGGCCCTGCGTGACGGGGGCCCGCGGCTCCCCGCAGAAGGTTCACGAGATGCTGAAGAAGGGCTGGGACACCGAGGGCTCCCCGTTCCGCGGCCAGAAGTTCGACCCCGCCATGTTCAACATCTCGCCCGGCGCCGTGCAGTTTTGACGGCGGCGAAAAATACGGCCCCCGCGTGACGGCACCGAGGAGAAACCCACCCCGGACGGACGCCCACCCACCACCCCGGCACCCGGAGCCGCCTCGCTCCCGCGGCCCAGCACCAGCACCGGGCGCTGCGGTTCCGTACGTGCGCGGGGACCCCACGCCTCGCGCCCCGGGGCGAGCCGGAGCGCGGCGGGGGGACGGAATTTGGATTTTGGGGTGGCTGTGGGTGCTGGTTTGGGGGTGCGGACCCCTCCCCGGCGCGGGGGGCCGCGCTCTCCGCGGCTCCGGGTGTGGGGGGCTCTGCCCGCGCCCTGCCTGGCACCCCGACTCCCCTCACCGCGCGCTCCCGTGGGTGCTGCCCTGGTTTCTCCGGGGTTCGCCCCCTCTCACCCATCACCGGGGGGGTGGGGGGCACCCCCTCGGCACGGGCACAGACCCCCAGCACCCCCCAGGCTTTGCTTCCCCCCCCACCCGGGGGGTCGTCGGGGAGCAGGGGGGCTGGCACCCACACCACCGTGCCCGGGGAGGGGGGGCGGTCCGGGCTGCGCTTTGGGGTCTGGGAGGGGGGATGTGGGGACCCCTGACCCCCCCCAGGCCTTAGCCCGGCTCAGGCAACTTCCACTGCCCCCCACCCCCACCCTGGGGGTGCGTGGGTGGGGGGTCCCCAGCCGTCACCTCTCCCCCCCCCCTTTGGTTTTGCAATAAATGCAGTTGTGGAGCGCGGGGGCTGCGAGTGATGCGGTGTCACCGCCCCGGGGGGCCGCGCGTGCCCTGACCCCCCCCAGCACCCCGCTGAAGGGGGGGGGGCACCCGAGGGGACAGGGTGGCAGGGGCTGCATGTGGGATCCCCGGCGGGGGGCTGGATTTTGGGGTCCTCTGAGGAGTGGATACTGATCCGGGGGGGGCTGGATTTTGGGGGTCCCTGGAAGGGTGGATATGGATCCCCCAGGGCAGGGGGCTGGATTTTGGGGTCCTCTGAGTGGTGGATGTGGGATCCCCGGGGGGGCTGGAGTTTGGGGTCTCTGAGGTGTGGGTATGGGATCCTGGGATGGGGGGGCTGGATTTTAGGGTTCTTTGAGGTGTGGATTTGGGATCCCCGGGGGGGGCTGGATTTTGGGGTCCTTGAGGGGTGGATATTGATCTGGGGGGGGGGAGCTGGACTTCGGGGTCCCTTGAAGGGTGGATATGGGATCCCCAGGGGGGGCTGGATTTTGGGGTCCATTGAGGAGAGGACATGGGATCCTCCAGGGGTAATGGGCTGGATTTTGGGGTCCCTTGAGGGGTGGATATTGATCCGGGGGGGGAGTTGGATTTTGGGGGTCCCTAGAGGGGTGGATATTGATCCGGGGGGGGGGAGGGCAGCTGGATTGTGGGGTCTCTTGAGGTGTGGGTATGGGACCCTGGGATGGGGACTGGATTTTGGGGTCCCTTGAAGGGTGGATATGGGATCCGGGGGGGAGCTGGATGTTGGGGTCCCTTGAGGGGTGGGTATGGGATCCTGAGATGGGGGAGCTGGATTTTAGGGTTCTTTGAGGGGTGGATTTAGGATCCCCGGGGGGGGGCTGGATTTTGGGGTCCCTTGAAGGGTGGATATGGGATCCCCAGGGGGGGCTGGATTTTGGGGTCCATTGAGGAGAGGACATGGGATCCTCCAGGGGTAAGGGCTCGATTTTGGGGGTCCCTAGAGGGGTGGATATTGATCCGGGTGGGGGGAGCTGGATGTTGGGGTCCCTAGAGGGGTGGGTATGGGGTCCTGGGATGGGAAACTGGATTTTAGGGTCCCCTAAGGCGTGGATTTGCGATCCTGGGCGGGGAGTTGGACTCGGTGGGGTGGGCACCGAGTGCCTGCCGGCTTTGGGGATGCCGACCTCGGGGTCTCTCCCCACTGCCTCCCCCAATCCCCGTGTGCCCCCCCCCCCCCCGCCCCCCGCCGTCTCCCCCGCGCCCGGGCGCCCAGATTTCTCCGTGGCGATGCACAAATAGCAGCGGGCCCGGCGCGGTCCCCACGGCCGCCCACGGTCCCCATGGCAACGGCAGCGCCAGCCGCCAGCCGCCCACCCACCCGCGCTCGCCCCGCGCCCCGGGGGTGGGCACCCACCGCCCACCCGCCCGCGCCCCATGCCGCCCACCCAGCCGCTCGCCCCCGGCCCCACCGAGCTGTGGGGCTGCCGGTGGCCTCCAGCGTGGCCTCTTGTGTGTGTCCCCCCCCCAAAAAAATATCAACCGACCCCCCCCCAGCAAGTGTCTGGCATTGGGGGGCTTCAAGGTGCCCTTGGGGGGAACGGGGGGGGGGATTTTTGCCCGCCCCCCCCCCCGGGTGTTTGCTTAGGGGGGGGTTGGAGCCTGGAGGGGTTGTTTGGGGTGACTGGAGGGGGGGGGTGGCGGAGGGGGGGGATGTGGGGTGCTCGGGGTGGGGGGGGGTGGATAATGGGGTCTTTGGGGGGGTCTTTTGGGGGGGGTTGGGATCCGGGGGGGGTGGATTTTGGGTGCTTTGAGGGGAGTGAGATCAATCGCTGGGGGGGGGGGCTGGGTGTAGGGGGGAGGAGGGGTCTGGGTACCCCCCGGGGGGGAGGGGGTGGTCTGGGTACCCCCCCAGCTAGGGGAGGGTTTGGGATAACGGGGTCCGGGGGGTGGGGGACACACGCTCCCGGGGATCCCGGGGGGTCCCGGGCGGGGGTCCCCGTTGCGGGGGCAGGTCCGGGGGTGGGGGGGGGATCCCCGCGGGGTCCCGGGCGGGGGTCCCCGTTGCGGGGGCAGGTCCGGGGGTGGGGGGGGGGATCCCCGCGGGGGTCCCCGGGCGGGGGTCCCCGTTGCGGGGGCAGGTCCGGGGGTGGGGGGATCCCATCGGGGGGAGGGGGGGGGGCGGCGGGGGCTGTCCCGGCTGTCGCCTCCCCCCCCCCCGAGGCCGGCAGCCCCTCCCCCCGCCCCCCCCCCCCCCTCGCCGGGCGGAGCCGGAGCGGAGCCGGGGCCGGGGCCGGGGGGGGCGGCTCATTGCGGCGCGGCGCGGCGGCAGCATGGCCACCACCGTGCCCTGCACCCGCTTCACCGACGAGTACCAGCTCTACGAGGAGATCGGCAAGTAAGGGCACCGGCACCGGCACCGGGCACCGGGCACCGGCACCGCGCGGGGGGGCGCGGGGGGGGCCGCCGGGGGGGAGCGCGGGGCGCCGGCCGCCGCTCGGTGCAGACGTGACGCATCCCCCCCCCCCCCTCCCCCGCCATGGGGCACCGGGATGGGGCCCCCCCCTTCACCCCCCCCCTTCACCCCCCTCCCCTCCTGGTTGCCCCCCCCGGGACCGGCCCACCCCCGCTCCCCCGTTGCTCCCCCCAAGACAGGCTCCCCCCCCCCCCCTCCCCGGTACTGCCCTCCCCCCGGTACTGGCCCTGCCCCCCCCCTCGACGGCCCGGACCCCGCGGTTCCTCCGGGTCCCCCCCCCCCCAGTCCCTGCAGCCGCCCTGTTCCCAGGGACCCCCCCCAAGCCTTACGACTCCCAGTCCTTACAGACCCCCCTGGTCCCCCATCCCTATAGACCCCCCCCGGTCCTTACAGACCCCCCCGGTCCCCCATCCCTATAGACCCCCCCCGGTCCTTACAGACCCCCCCGGTCCCCCATCCCTATAGACCCCCCAATCCCCCATCCCTATAGACCCCCCCAGTCCTTACAGACCCCCCTGGTCCCCCATCCCTATAGACCCCCCCGGTCCTTACAGACCCCCCCGATCCCCCATCCCTATAGACCCCCCCCGATTCCCCATCCCTATAGACCCCCCCGGTCCTTGCAGACCCCCCCAATCCCCCATCCCTATAGACCCCCCCTTGTCCTAACAGACCCCCCCAGTCCCCCATCCCTATAGACCCCCCCGCCCGGTCCTTACAGACCCCCCCTGGCCTTTCTTGGCCCCCGCCCCCTGGTCCGTATCTGTGCCCCGGAGCCCCCCAGTCCCTCCAGACCCCCCGGTCCCCCATCCCTATAGACCCCCCCCCCCAGTCCTTACAGCCCCCCCTTGACCTTATCGCCCCCCCCCCCCATCCTATAGACTCCCCCCAGTCCTTACAGCCCCCCCCTTAACCCTATGGACCCTCCCCCATCTTTCCTGACCCCCCCCAGTCGTTACAGATCCCCCAGCACTCCCAGTCCCACCCCTGGGTCCCACAGACACCCCCCCCCAGTCCTTATAGCCCCCCCAGCCTCCTATAGACCCCCCCCCATCCTCACAGACACCCCCCCCCCCCATTTCTCCGATCCCCTGGTCCTTAGAGCTGCCTGGTCCTTATAGACCCCCATCCCTACAGCCCCCCCCCAAACCCTTCCCGACCCCCCCCACTCCGCAGCCCTTTATCCATGCTGGTCCTTACAGACCTCCCAGCCCCCCCAGACCAAGACCTCCCAGCCCCCCCCAGACCCCCCCCGAGTCCTTACAGCCCCCCCCCGGTCCCTATAGACACCCCTCATCCTCCAGCCCGTCCCCTGAGACCCCCCCCGATCCTGCAGGCTCCCCCTCGCCCCCCACCCCTAGAGACCCCCCCCAATCTCTCCAGCCTCCACCCTCCCTATAGACCCCCCCCATCCACATCTCCCCTCTGCTCCCTATAGACCCTCCTCCCCCCCCAGCCCCCCCAGCCCCCCTTAGACCCCCTTGGCCCTTATATAACCCCCTAAATCCGCCCCCCCCCGCCAGTCCGTATGGGCGCCAGCCCTTCGGGACCCCCCTCATCCTTGGGGACCCCTGCCCCTCCCCCCGGTTCCGTCCACCCCCCCAGCACCCCCCGTGCCCAGGTTCCCCCCCCCGGCGTGGGCGTTGGGAGGAGCGGCTTTGGGGGGGGCTGCTTTGCCCCCCAAGGCCATGGAGGGGGGCAGATTCCCCCCCCCCCCCCCAACCTGTGTTCAGGTCGGGGGGGTAAAACTGGGGGGGGGGGGGCAGAGCTTGTTGCGGAGTGGGGACCCCCCCCCAGTGGGGGGGACGCGTCGCAGGGGTAGAGGCGGTCGCTTTGGGGGTACCGCGGGGGGGGGGGGGACGTGGGTGCTGTTCCCCTGCGCTCCCCCCAGTCCAGCCGTCCTGGTTGCCATGGCAACGTGGATTCCCTGTCCCCCCCCCCATCCCCCCGTCCCTCCGTGTCACCCGCCAGCCACCCGCGCGTGTCCCCCCCCCCGCCATGCTGGGGGTGTCGGGGACCTCTGCCCCGGCCGGTGGGGAAACTGAGGCACGGCGGGGGGGGCCCCAGCAGTCACGTCCCCCCCGCAGGAGCTGCCACCGCCGTGTCCCCTCGCCGTGGGGCGCGGGGGGGGGATGTGGGGGGGTGGCCCTGGGGGGTTCCCCAGGTGCCAGGGTCCCCCCCCTGTCCCGGCCAGCGTGGGGCCCTCGGTGTCCCGGGACGTGGGGACCCGGCGCGGTGGCAGGGGACGGCGTGGCCCCCGCGTGTCCCCCCTGGGACCCGCGGCGTGGCGGGGGCTCGGGGACGGGCAGGGACCTGGTCCTGGGGTGGGGGGGGGGGGGGGCCAGCTGGTGGGGGGGGACACAAGTGGGTGCCGCTGCCCGGTGTGGGCACGGCCACGATGTCCCCATCCCTGTCCCCATCCCTGGGGGTGCCGGTGGCCGCTGTGTCCCCATGTCCCACCGAGCCCCACCGTGGCCACCATGGCCACCAGCATGGCCACCATGGCCACCGCCACGGCCACCATCGCCGCCACCGCCACGGCCACCGCCGCCATCCGGGCCACCCGCCGTCCCCATGGCAACGGGCTGCCGGGGCCCGATCCTTCCCGCGACCCCCTCGGTGACGCCGGCCCCGCGCTCGCCTCGCTGACCCCCTCCCACCCCCCCCCCCAGCACCCAGCACCCAGCACCCCCCATCCGCAGGCCGCGGCGTGGCCGAGCGGCATCGGGGACCCCCCCCTCAGTGTCAGGGTGCACCCCCCCGGGTGCTGAGTCACGGCCGGCGCAGCCCCCGGGCGCGGGGTGCTGAGTCACGGGTGGGTGCCTGGGGGGGGGCTGGGGGGCGGGCGTGGGGGCGGGCGGGGGTGCTGAGCCTGTCCCCCTCCCCAGGGGGGCTTTCTCGGTGGTCCGGCGCTGCGTCAAGCTCTGCAGTGGCCATGAGTACGCCGCCAAGATCATCAACACCAAGAAGCTCTCGGCCAGAGGTAGGACCCCCCGCACCCAGGGGTGGGGGCCCCCGCCGCGCCCCCCCGCCCGGCCACCCGCTGCCCGGGGGACGCCCCTGGCGCCCGCGACGCCCATGGCACGCGTGACAGCCGTGATACCTGTGGGACCCGTGGTGCCCATGGCACCCGACACGCGTGATGCCCATGGCACCCCTGATCCCCGTGGCACCCATGGCACCCATGATACCCATGGTGTCCGTGATGCCCCTGATACTTGTGGCACCCATGATGCCTGTGGCACCCCTGATACCTGTGGCACCGTGGCACCTGTGATGCCCGTGGCACCCATGGCACCCCTGATCCCCGTGGCACCCACGGCACCCATGATGCCCATGGCACCCATGATCCCCATGGCATCCATGACACCCATGGCACCCATGACACCGCTGATCCCCGTGGCACCCACAGCACCCATGATGCCCATGGCACCCATGGCACCCCTGGTCCCCGTGGCACCCATGGCACCCCTGATGCCCATGGCACCCCTGGTACCCCTGATCCCTGTGGCACCCATGGCACCCATGATACCCATGGTGTCCGTGATGCCCCTGATACTTGTGGCACCCATGATGCCCGTGGCACACATGACATGCATGACAGCCGTGATACCCGTGGCACCCGTGATGCCCATGGCACCCCTGATACCTGTGGCACCGTGGCACCTGTGATGCCCGTGGCACCCATGACACCCCCAATACCCGTGGCACCCATGGTGCCCATGGCACCTGTGACACGTGTGACACCCCTGATACCCATGACACGTGTGATGCCCATGGCACCCGTGACACCCCTGATACCCGTGGCACCCGTGATGCCCATGACACCTGTGACACATGTGGCACCCGTGACGCCCGTGGCACCCATGGTGCAGGGCCCAGCTGGGGCTGGGGGTGCCCTGTGGGGGCTGGCTCCAGCCCCTCCCAACACCCCGCAGGGTGCCCCCCTCTCAGTGCCCCCCAGCACCCGTGGTGTCCCTGGGGGGTGCACACGTGTGTGAGCGGCTGCGTGCGCGTGGGTGGGCACACCTGGGCGTGTGTGTACGCTGTGTGCATGGGTGTGCGTGCACAGGCGTGTGCGGTGCGTGTGTGTGCAGTGCATGCGTGTGCACATGCGTGTGCGGTGCGTGTGTGTGCGTGGTGCGTGTGTGTGCAGTGCATGCGTGTGCGGTGCATGTGTGTGCACAGGTGTGAGTGGTGCATGTGTGTGTGCGGTGCGTGTGTGTGCACAGGCGTGTGTGGTGCACGAGCCATGTATGCAGTGTGTGTGTGCACAGGCGTGTGCGGTGCGTGTGCCATGCTTACATGGGTGTGCATGCACAGGTGTGTGCCGTGTGCGTGCACATCGATGTGCGTGCACACATGTGAGCTCTGTGCGTGCAAGCGTGTGCACACAGGGGAGGGCAGCGTGTGTGTACGAGTGTGTGTGCACACGTGTGTGTGTTCATGAGACTCTGTGTGTGTTCATGGGCGTGGGGGTGTGCACACGCGTGTGTCGGTGGAAGGGGGTGCGCACACAGGTGTGAGCAGGCAGAGTGCGTGTGCACACGCGTGTGCGGTGCCACTGGGTTTGCTGCACGCGTCAGCAGCGTGTGCGTGCAGTGTGCACACGGGGAGCAAGTGTGTGTGCACACGTGAGCCGGGCGTGTGCGTGTGCAGGACCTGTGTCGTGGGCTGCCTGCACACCTCAGCAGCGCGTGTGCACGGCGCGCGTGGGGCGAGTGCAGGTGTGGGACACGCGTGTGCACGGCGCACGTGGGGCGTGTGCAGGTGTGGGACACGCGTGTGCACAGGAGATGTCGGTGGGGGGCTGTGCACACGCGTGAGCAGGCAGCACACGCTTGCACTGAGTGCGTGGGGGTGCGTGTAGGTGCGTGCTCTGCGTGTGCACACGCGTGTGTGCCTCGGCCAGGGATGCGTGTGTGCGCGCAGGCGTGAGCAGCGGGCGTTCGCTGAGTCGTGTGCGTGTGCACACGCGTGTGCACGTTGTGTCTGTGCATGCTGGGCATGGGAGCGTGTGCACACGTGTGTGCAGGCTCTGTGTGCGTGCGTGCACACAGGTGTGAGCAGGCACGGAGGTGTGTACTGCACGTGAGCCGTGTGTGATCATGCCTGCACACGTGTGTACACAGGCACACGCGTGCGGGGGTTGAGCAGGCGCACACACGTGTCCGTGTGCCCTCCCCCCACACGTGTGCTGCCCTGCACCGGTACGGTGACACACGCAGGCACACGTGTGCACACGGGTGCAGCTGCGCACAGGCACATCCCACACACGTGTGCACGACTGCGTGTGCTGCCCTCCGTGCCACACGCGTGGAGAACCATGCGTACAGCCACGCACGCGTGTGCAGCCACACGTGTGCACCAGCACACACATGTACAGCCAGATGTTTGCACACCCACACGCAGGCACTGCTGCTGAAACGTGCACAGGTGCACACCTGCATACGTGTGCACACCAACACACGTGCAAACCTGCCCACACGTGCACGCCTGCACAAGTGCACTCCCAGACACACCTACACGCGTGCACACGCCCACAGGTGCACACCCACGTGCACACCGCTACACGCGTGTGCAGTCCCCACGCATGCGCACCGTCGCACGCCGCCACACCTGCATTCTTGCACACGCCTGCACACACACGCGTGCTGACACACGCATGCACGCCATTGCACACCTCCATGCCTGCACCCTTGCATATGCGTGCACATGCATGTGACACGCGTGTACGTTGCACGCCTCCACACCCCGCACCCTTGCACACGCCTGCACACATTTACCTGCCGACACACGTGTGCAAACCATCACACGCCTCCACACCTGCACTGCTGTGCATGCTTGCACACGCGTTTACATGCCAACACACACGTGCACACCATTGCACACCTCCACACCCGCATCCTTGCACACGTGTGCACACACATGCGTGCCGACACACGCGTGCCGCACACCACCGCACGCCTCCATGCCTGCACCCTTGCACACGCATGCACACACATGCACGCTGACACATGCATGCGCACCCTTGCACACCTGCACACCCACACTCTTGCACACACTTGCACACACATGTGTGCCGACACACGCGTGTGCAGCCCCACTCCTGCACACCCACTGAGCCAGGGCTAGGGCCGGGTGACCCCGTGGGTGGGTGGGTGGGTGGCCAGGGGGCACGGCGTGGGGACGGGGATGTCCCCCCTGTCCCCTCTGATGGGGGTGACCCCACTGTCCCCTCTGATGGGGATGTCCCCCCCCTGTCCCCTCTGATGGGGGTGACCCCGCTGACCCCGGGGACGGGGTGACCCCGCTGACCCCTCTGATGGGGGTGTCCCCCCGCTGTCCCCTCTGATGGGGTGACCCCCGCTGACCCCGGGGACGGGGTGACCCCGCTGTCCCCTCTGTCCCCAGACCACCAGAAGCTGGAGCGGGAGGCCCGCATCTGCCGCCTGCTGAAGCACTCCAACATCGGTGAGTGGCACCCGGGGACACACGGGGGACATCCTGGGGACACCCCCGGGGACCCATTGAGGATGCACTGGGGACACACTGGGAATGCATTGGGGACACCCCAGGGAAGA